>NC_056735.1:259204209-259406709 GCF_019279795.1 Protopterus annectens | reverse complement strand
ATTAGGGGTGCATACAAGTTTTGGAAGTCATTGGAAGGGGATGGGCATGCTTATACAACAGAGGATTTTACAAGTTTTAAAAAAGAGGGCTAAGTCATGGGCTAGGCCCTCTGTTCCAATTGGGCATGGACTAATTGGGATGGGTCCTGGAGGCAGAAAGGAAGTGGAGAAACTGTAAAAAGTAGAAAGGAGGAACCTTAGATTTTTGGGAGCAGTTGAAAGCTAGGGATCAATGAAAGAAGCGAGAAGGACTGCGAATGGAATACAACATGAATATGAGAGACACATTGATATTTAGGGAACTGCTAGGATGAGAAGGAAACATAAAGGTACAATTTTTAATTCAGGATCTCCTTCTCCCATTATTTCATTTTTAATTCAGACATGGTCTCCAAACATAAAACAGAAAAAAATAATATCTGCAGCATAAATGGGAATCAAGGAAGTGAGCAGCTCAAGGAGTGGATTTAAGCAAAAATGGAGTCAATGGCTCCAAAGGGAAATAACAGATGAGGGATGGCTAGATATCGTTTTAGCCCCAGAACAGCAACTAAAAGTAGGAAATTTAGAATAGTTACCTGGATGTGACTGCACAAATATTTTTATGTGCCAGCAAGGATATATAAAATGGCTCCACAAGTAGAGGATATTTGTTGGGGATGTGAGCTAGGAGAAAAAGGGACATGGGAGCACATCTTTTGGCCATGGTTGAGGAATTAAAGGAGGGGATCCAAAAGGTTGTCAGGAATTGATTGGATCAGGAGTTTATGTTAACAAAGGAGAACTTTCTATTAAACTGGATGGCTATGTAAAAGCCCACATGTGTGAGGGCTCTGATGTCATTGATATTGACAATTGCAAAAAATGATGATGAGGAGCTGGAATACCGAGCACAGACCAGCCATTAAGGAATTACTAGAAATGGCAGGGGATAAGAGACAATAAGGCCAAAATAGTACAGGGTAAAAAGGAAGCCTCCATCAGGAATAAGTGGAATGTGTGGTTATTAGCTGGCATTCAAGATAATGTTGGGTGAGGGAAGCAGTACAAATGAGAAGGAGGAGTGGGATTGCTATGTCACGGGAGCCTGTTACCTAGGTTCATAGGTTCATAGGAGGTTATTAGGCTAATGGCAGCATGACTCTATGATCAACACCAACTGCCTCTGTCCATGAGGGACATAGGTGTCAACCATGGGGTAAACTTACAGTCACCCATCCAGTTGTCAAGGCTGTGCTTAAATAGGGTCATTGAGGAGCTCTGCTTCACATGGAGTGGGAGCTTATTCCAGAGGAGCAGCAATCTCTGGGAGATATACCTGTATGTCCAGCATGTTCTTCTAATGTCACAGGCTAGATTGAAATCCCTGCAGTGAGTCACTCTTGTCCCATTTAATTTGTGGATGTGAACCATTTCCATTAGGGTAGAGTCAGAGACTGCTCTGCATGCCAGACACAGGTCACCTCTCAGCAACCTTTATGATACAGAGTACACTGACAGGACTTTCAGTCTTTTCATGTAGATCATGTTTTGGAGGCACTGGATTCTCTTGGTTAGAGAACTCTGTGGTCTCTCCAGTTGCTGTATATGTCTGGTGAGGTTCACACAGTAGGGAACATTCTACTCAATTAGTGGCTGATAAGGGTCGAGTACAGCAGAGTTGTAACCTCCCTAGTCTTGGATGAGATGCCAATACTTATGAGATGTGTAATATAGAAGGCTTTTCTTACCACTGCGGACACATGTTGATTGAAGTTTAGATTGCTATTAAGCTGTGAGTTTGGCACCCATTATTTGTCTGCCTCAACCCCTTCTGTAATATGTTAACATCATTGGGGGACTCTATGATTGCACCCAGTTTACAGTTATCTACAAACATGGTAAGCCACAGGTCATCAACCTCCGCCTGGACTTCAGAGAAATTAATTACAAACAGTAGAGGGCCCAGCATGGATCCTTGTGGTACCCCACTAGTAACTGGTCTACTGGTAGAGGTGGACTCCCCCACTTTGACAGTGTGCATTCATTCTTTCAGTGAGCCAGTTGGATACCCATCTAGTGATGTATGGGTAAATCCCCAGGTGGGAGAGTTTCTCAATAATACCTGAGTGGGAGATTGTGTCAAAGCCCTTGGCTAAATCAAGATAGATGGTTTGCACTGCTTTTCTGTCATCCAGGGCTTTAGTGACATTCTCAAAGAAGTCCACTAGGTTCAATAAACAAGATGTACCTCTGACAAAACCAAATTGGGTTGTGTCGAGAGTCTGAAGGTTGCTTATATCGTTGTGGATAAGGTCCATGATGATTCTTTCCATGGCCTTGCAGAAAGGGCTAGTTAGGCTTATAGGGTGATAGTTCCCAGGGTCAGTTTATGGACCCTCTTTGTGCAAGGGGATTAGTGTTGCTGCTCTCCACTCTGCTGGAACAAACCCAGTGCCCAGGCTATGGTTAAATAGAGTGCCAAGTGGTTCCTTTACGTCTTGCTTTAGATTCCTTAGTAAGCAGCCTGGGATGTTATTTGGTCCCAAAGAGGCTGTGTTTTTGGCCTTGGAGAGCACTTGCATGACCTGTTCTTTTGAGATATTTGGTAGAAGATTTGTGTCAGGAATGCTTTGGGATATGATTGGTGGGGACAGTGTGTGTATGTGAAGTTATTGCCAAATCTGTCAGCTAGCAGGTTGACAATTTCCTCCAGTTCAGAGTGAGTGGTACTGTCCACTATAAGTCTGGCACACAGCTGGGCACTCCCTTTTAGGTTCTGGGCATAAATAAAGAATGCTTTATGATTGTCTTTAGCTAGGGATGCTAATTTATTCTCATACCTAGCTTCAGATGACTTTATAAGATATCTAATTTTCTTGGTTAAGCTGTGGAGGGAATTCTTCCTCTGTTGAGTAAGTTCTCTCCTGTTCTTAGATATCAGTTTCTTTTGTTGTATAACTTATTTGTACTTACAGTCCACCAGGGTGGCTTGTTTTTTCTGGAGGACCTGGTTTTGTTCCTGTTAGGTACAGCTGAGTCAATGCATTTGTTTAATTAGCTATATAGGGCATTTGTGCACTCCTCTGCATAGGAGTCATTGCTGGCTATGATGGAAGGGACTTTGAAACTTTTTATACCATCACTTAGTAGGCAATAGTTTGCTTTGGAGACATTTTTCATTTTTTTTTTTACTCCTGTGGGGGTGTCAGGTTTGATCTTTATTTCAAATTAGACAGATTTATAGTCTGACCTTACCAGGGAGGGTATCACACAGGGGGTAGTGCAGTGACCCCCAAGTTGGTGAGCACTAGGTCCAGGACATTTGATGCCCCTGTTCCAGGGCATTTAAATTAACAAAGTTCAGGAACGTCATGGCAATCTGTTTGTGCTCATGTAAGTCACCCAAGCGACAGAGGGCTAGTTGAAATCTCCCATGACCAAGGTGTTTGGCTGTATACTGAGTGACTCTAGCAAGTCCAGGTAGGGGGTACACTTCTCCTGTTGCTAGCGATGATGGGCAGGTGTATTTCCCCTATAGTTATTTGAACCTGGAGTAGCTCAAGAGAGTTGTACTGTTTCACTTGTCTCGAGGTGTATTCAGATTTAATGAAGATGGATACACCTCCATCTTTGGTTTTTTCACACTTGTTTTGGGTTCTGAATGTGTGAAAGGAATTGTAGCCTTGTATGGCTGGGGTGCTCTCTGTGACTTTAAACCAAGACCTGAGCTGACCTTTTGTATAAAGTGTATAAAGGTCTGTTGCATTGCTACTTTGTACTAGTTTTTTGTTGTTTCGTCTTCTTATGAGACATTGTTTTATTCAGCCTATATGAACAAGAGAAAAAGTTTATAATTGAAGGGATGGGATTAGTTCATTAAATAATGTACAAAATGGTGGGAATAAACATGTTTTACACTGTTGATTATCTTGGTGGAGGCCACTTTTAGACCAAATTGATCTGTATCACAGAGTTGGGGGGATTCAAAGGGATTTGGATTACATATATAAAATCCTAGTTGTGACAAGTGTTGGTGCACCATGCATGAGGACTGCACATTTTGTTTCTTGCAAAGAACAATTGTAAATAAAAGGTTCTGTTTTGAAAAAAAAAAAAAATTGATGCTCAGTGAGAAGACAAAATGTATGACCTTTGGCATCAAACAAAAACCTTCAGATGGCCGTAGTCAATGGGCTATAAAGGTTAACAAACAGCTGGCCTTACAGACAACTCACTTCAAATACCTAGGTATCTGACTTGATCAAAATATCATATGTTTTACCACTAGAAAGCTAGTGCATTACTTTTCTGTTTCTACAATCTATGTACCTATCATTACAAGGCTTGTGATATTCACACGCCATTTTTATTGCCCTCTAATGAACAGTTTCTACCTTGCACATGCCATTATGCGGATGAGGTTTCTATAGCTGCTGCATACATTATTCTCAGTGAAGATGAGGAAATTGTATGAAGCTGAAGATGGATGACAATGTTTAATTTTCTATTGGCAATACTTTTTTTCATACACCTGCGTATTCCTTTTTTTACTTCTTTCTCATGTTGCTTGCTAATCTTTAAGCCATCCAGTATGGGTGCTCTGAGTCCCATTCTTCTGGCATTTCGACTGTGACCACCCCCCTACCAAAGCTGTGAAATTGTTTAATGGGTTTCTACTTCCTGTATTTAAGCTGCTAACATTTTGATCATTCCTTTAATTTTGCAAAACCTTTTTTCTCCTTTTCTGCACCTTTTGCATCAGGCTTGTTAAATAACTCAGTGTAACAAGCAAAAACTCAAACATTTCCTTCAAGGCATTCTGCAAGGTGCTATATAAATATACAGAGAAGGACTAACCCAAGTACTGAACCCAAAGGAATCCCCACAAAATATCCTTAGAGCTTTAAGATTTTAATTTGTTATCATCATCTAAGTTTGTTTATCTGCCAGATGTATCACTTACACTATTATACAATTTGTTCTCCAGGCAAAATTGTATATAACATTACACCAAATGCATTGCTAATGTCTAAGTAGGCTAAGTAGGCTAAATACAGCATTGCTTTTCTGGTGTAATATCCTAATTTCCAGACAATGAACTATGTTCAGTTTATCTGGCATAACCTTTCTGTCCCAAACTCATGCTTCATTGGGTTCTGTATACCTTATATTATCAACTTACTCCTTTTAGCAATGAATCCATAACATGTGAAACTGTCAGGTCACTACTTTTTAGCTTCTGTCTTGCACTCACTAAAGAACTCCATTTGCCATTACCTTTTGGAATAATATCACTTGAAACTTTTATTTTTTTTCCTCTTTTCAGATTACACTTCTTACATGGCACTGCATTCCAAATATTCACTAACTGCCCACATTCCTTCCGTAACTCAATTCTTCTATGTCGTTATGCTGAATACTTAACAGTGTATGTATGCCTGCAGAAAGTAAAGTAAGACAAAAACAAAAAAGCCTTAGAAACATTGTAACTGTACACATATCACGACCTCTGTGAGCGTCCTAAGGTCTAGCAGTGGTAGCAGTTGCTATTCAAAAGAAGACAGTTACATCCTCATGATTAATTATTGTTATTGTCTTTATATTTGCTACATTTGCTGTTTAATTTTGTTGCTATGTTACCTGATGTAACAACATTCTCTATTACATTTGCATTAATTCTTGCCTTTTGTATTTTTTGCTAGGTTATGCCTAGAAATGGTTTTAAGAAATTAACATACATAGCTGGTTAGCAAATTAATAAACAAATGGACAAACCAATAAATAAATAAATAAGTGTATCACTATTACCATGAATGTAATATGTGAGCAAACAAGTCTTACAAGATCCTTGAAGTGTATTGCTTCTAAAAAATATCTCATAAATTAAATGTTACCATATCAGTGTTTAATATTCTTGGTGTATAACCTGTACAAAAAAAAAGCATGCAAGTAATAGTTGACTGCCATACACTTTAAATGCTTTACATAAATAAGAAAGTACATTTATCATAAATGTAGATGTTCGAGTGTATTCACTGTTGCAGTCATCACACTTGGGTTATCTGCCTGCAGGTAGCCCTCAGTCGGCCCGAATACCAGAGACTTAGTATTTCTGTGTCGGTTGCTGTCGCTCCAGGACTGACGTCAGGTCATCAGGGGTATAAAAACAGGCAGCCAACACCATTACATCAGTTTTCTTGCCCCAAATGTCAGGACCCCCCCCAATAGGGAGCTAAGCTATGGTGGGAAATCGCCACCAGTAAAAAGTAAGTACCAATACCAATACCCCTGTAAGGGGTAAGTAATATACACAGAGAAGAGAGAGAGAGAGAGAAAAGGGGGCTGGAGGGAGGGAAACCAGGACTGCAACAGTGAATACACTCGAACATCTACATTTATGGTAAGTGCACACAACTGTACTATGTTCTTCGTGTTTCACTGTTGCAGTCATAAAATAGAAGTGAAGCAGGAACCAGCAACAAATAAACCACAGCAAACTTTATTTTTTAGTGCTTTTGTCAGCAATAAGCCATTGACTTCATCAGAAAATCAAATTACATTGCACACAGTGCTTAAATAAACACCCCCCCATCACATCCAAGACTAAGTGCTTTCACCATAAAAACATGGCATCTTCAGAGTGACTCTGAAGATGCCATGTTTTTATGGTGAAAGCGCTTAGTCTTGGATTAAAGGTTCACCTGTCTACCTTGGCTTCAGTGTGCAGTGGTCCGAATTGTGTGATTAGTTATTGTGTTAAACCCTGGTTGGGTTTTTCTTCTTCTTTTTGACCCCCCCATCACATGTTCACCAATTCATTTCCCCATAGGCTATTTAAAAACATATTAATGAAACCATTTTGTTTACCATAAATACAAATCATTAGCGGACTGGAGTTCCGCTGTGGCGACCCCTAACTGGGAAAAGCCGAAAGACACAAACAAACTTATCTTGCAAAATTATTGTTAAAAACACATACATTAATTCCTAACTAAATACAACAATAATAGATAAATAAGTTAATAAATAAAGTAATGCGTGAAAAATGTGTCTCCACTTATTATGTATATAAATAAATAAATATATTGTGGATTGCACTTTACATATGGAATTCAGACCTTAGTTTCACTAAACTTGATATAGACACAGTCTCATTTAATCCTGGTGCAACTGTTGCGTTGCACCTTAGCTGCCATATCAACTCTCTATAATCCAAAAACATCTCTTTTGGCCCCCTCCTACCATCTTTGTTAACTATTTGCTCCAGACCTGTAAACTTAAAGGAATGGCTACTAAATTCAAAAATATGCCTAGCTAAGGCATTATTTAGGGTGCCTCTACGAATGTCATAAAAATGCTGGTAAATAGGTTTATTGAGGTCATTTTTTGTTTTTCCGATATAAAATTGTCCACATTCCTGACAAATTGCTACGTATACCAAGCATTTACTAAGACTCATTTATGTCTCAGCTTTACTTCACCATAACCCATAATGTAAAAGATATCACTTTCAATGACATAAGTACATTGTGAACATCGATCACATTTTTTCATCCAACCTATACTATTGCCAGGGATACACCTTTCCAAAATATTCTTTATATTGGAATTCCTTTTCTATATTACTAGTGGTTTTTCTCCCACTTTTTCTCTATGTTATAGTTCATTAGTCAACAATTGTTGTTAATAACTTCTTTTATGTCATAAAATACAGGACTAAAAGTTAATGTCATAGCCCCCATGAAGGTATCTCCATTTATTCTTGTGTTATTTTTGTTCATTGGTCCATCTATGTTGCTATTAAAATCATTTACATTAACCCCTAACAATGGGACGAAGTATTCGATAACTCTTTTATTTATCACTTCATTCAATATGGGGTCAATAAATCCATTGGGGTACCCTCTTCTTAATAACATATTCCTGAGTTTCTCCACTTCTTCAATAAAAACTTCCACTTCACTAACCATTCTGACTAACCTCACTCCCTGCCCCTTCACCAAAGATCTTTTTTGATGTGAAGGGTGACAATTGTCAAAATGCAGGAGAATGTTTGAATAGGTGGGTTTTCTATATAATGTTGAACTAAAGCACTTTTTATTTTTAGCAGTCCTTATAGTGATGTCCAAAACGTGAATAGCATCTATGGCAGTCTCCATGGTAAATGATAAAAAGTAGTACTTGCATTCAAGTACTCAAAAAAATCTATCCAATAGTTCCTGTGTCCCATCCCAAAAAATCAAAATATCATCCAAGAAACGTCCATAAAATCTACAATGCTTAAATAACTCACTATTAAATATATAAATTATTTCCCATTGAGTCAACATGATGTTGGCAAACAGGGGGGGCACATGCTGCCCCCATTGCAACTCCAGTTTTCTGCTTAAGAAACTGATTTTCGAACACAATAAAGTTGTTTTTCAAAATAAGCTCCATCAGTGTTCTGAACATTAATATTCTTGGATGACTAAGCAAAGTGTTTGAACATAGAAAATCATAGAACCACATAATACCAATGTCATGGGGGATTACAGTGAAAAGATCTTTGATATCTATGGTTACAAAAATCAAATTGTAGCTGTATAAGTTGCTATTAATCTTGCTTAAACAATCCCATGAAACTTTTAGTATATGATGATGTTTGTCTAAAACATTCTTCACGTGAAAATTAACAAATTTGGCCAGATTGAATGCTTTTGATGCGTTTGTATCTACTATGGGCCTTGGGTGGGGGGGTCCACAATGCTCTTGTGGATTTTCGGAATTCCGAATATTGTCGGAATCCGAGATGATGTTTGGTGAAGAAAATTAAACTCACTGATGGTGATTTGTTCATCTGTTAAGAAATCATTTAAAGTTATGTCAACACTCCTATAGGCAATATTTAACTCAATAATAGATGTTTCATCATAACTGTCACTGTGCAAGTACAATAAAATTTTTTCCACATATACATGCTCTTCCATAATCACAATACCCCCTCCCTTATTTGGTTTCATGACCCTAATACTTCTGTTATTTACAATGTGCTCCAGTAATTTATTTTCTTCATCAGATAGATTAGGTATAATTTATTTTCTTTTTTCTTTTACAATTTTCCTAATCTGGCTGCCACACAAATTCTTGAATACATGCAGTATAGGGTGAAGGGGGGTTAAATGTACTCAGTTTTTTGCACTGTACTTCAGCTGTATTGATTTGTTCGTTCTCAAAATAAAATTTGAAATTCAGTTTCCTAACAAAGGTTTTTAGCTCTACTAGCATATTCTCCACCGAAGGTACTTTCGTTGGTACATAATTCAACCCTTTTTGGAAGAACTCTCCCCATTTGGTGTCGACATTAACTTTGCCAAGATTAAATATCTTAAAATCACCATACACTTTACTTATAATTTTAACTAACTCTTGTGTATTGTCATTCACCATCTGTTGGATACTCCCCTCCCCCGTCCTCTGTAAGGACGACCCCTTGTTCGGGTAAGAATTCCTGTAATTCCCATAGTTCTCCATCTCCCTGTTGTAATTGTTTTGCCTCCTCTGATTCTGGAGGTGCTCTGTCCTCCTCAAAGGTGCTTCTAAAGGGACAGACTGTGTGTTTGTTGAACCACTTTCACCTTCTACATTCACATCCTCATTACTATCAAAACCATTAGCTTCTTCCCCAATATATATATACTATGTTCTTCGTGTTTCACTGTTGCAGTCATCACACTTGGGTTGATTCCCAATGCTGAAGAAAGGGTGAAGGCAGTCAAGAAGAGTTGGGGCTTGCTAGTATGTCCTGCAGGACCGCTGTGGCAAAACCTGCCCTGGATTTGGAAAAGATAGGCAGGTGGTAATGCTTGGTGAAGGTGTGTCAGGACTCCAGGTAGCAGCTTCCAAAATTTCCCTGGTAGGGACTCCCCTGAGGAATGCTGTAAAGGTAGAAGCTGCCCTAGTGGAATGTGTTCTGACTCCCTGAGGGGTTGGTTTCCCATGGTGTTTGTAGCAGAAATGGATACAGTGTGCTATCCATTTGGAAATTGTCTGTTTTGAAATGGCCTTGCCCTCTGCCCCTGGTGCAAAACTGAGTAGCAACTGGTCTGATTTCCTGAAGGGCTTAGTCCTATCCAGGTAGAATCTGAGCTACCTGTGCACATCCAAGGAGTGCAGGATCCTTTCCCCATTTATTTTGAGGGTTAGGGAAGAAGGTTGGTAAATGGATAGATAGGTTGAGAGATACACCGGACACCACTTTAGGCATAAAGGAAGGATTAGTCCTGAGAGAGACCCTGTCAGCATGAAAAATAATGAAGGGTTCCACAGCCATAAGTGCTTGTAACTCAGACACTCTTCTAGCTGAACTGATGGCCAGAAGCAAGGCTGTTTTCCAAGAGAGGAATTTTAACTCTACTGATGCTGCAGGCTCAAAGGAGGAGAATGCAAGGAATAAGCCAGGCTGCCAGATTCAGGGTTTGTAGTTGCTGATGTAAGATCTGTCCCGTCTGCTGAGTGAGGAGGGTTGGGATCTGGGGTAGGTGCCAGGGTCACACCGGTGACAGACTGCGCAGTAGTGGGTACCAGTGCTAGCGTGGCCAGTCTGGGGCAATCAGGATTGTCCTTGGTCTGTCCTGTCTTATCTTGAGTAGTATTTTGAGAGAAGAGGCAGAGGAGGGAATGCATAGTTAGAGAGGTTTTCCCACTGGAAAGATAGGGCATCCACTTTCCAGACCCTGCTGTGAGGTGTCCTGGTGCAGATTTTGCTGAGCTGGTGACTGCAGGGGGAGGCAAAGAGGTCCACCTCTGGGGTCCCCCAATTCTAGTTTAGAAGGCTGAAGGTGCTGGGTTCTAATTGCCAGTAGTGTGGGTCTAGGAGATTTCTGCTTAAGTTGTCTGCCAGGGAGTTTTGTTTGCCTGGCAGGAATTGAGCTTGCAGATGAACCTACATGTCCAAGGCCATGTTCCACAGGGCCATGGCTAGCCTGCAGAGTGGGTAAGAGTGGGTTCCCCCCTGCTTGTTGATGTACCACATAACTGTGGTGTTGTCTGTTTTTATTAGCAGGGGTCCTGGTGAGAGTAGGGATCTGAAAGCTGTCAGAGCATGCTGAACAGCTAGCATCTCTTTTTGGTTGATGTGCAGATGAATTTGACTTGGGCTCCAGTGGCTCTGAATGCACTTGTCGTTCAGGTGCGCCCCCCAAGCATAGTCTGATGTGTCTGTGGTTAGGGTCTAGGTGGCGTGGAGTTGAGTAAAGGGAAGTCCCTTGTGTTTGCATGCTGCTTCCCACCAAAGAAACTCTGTCCTTAGACAAGGTGTGATAGGTATGACGGTTTCCAGGTCCTGAAAATGTTGGCACCAAAGACTGTTTAAGTACCACTGAAGTTTCCTCATATGCAGTCTGGCATATGGAATTAGTAGGATGCAAGAGGCCATGAACCCTAGAGTATGCAGGATTTTCCTTGCAGATAGCTGGGTTCTGGTGGCTATTTGAGTGAAGTAGCCTGTCAGATTGGCTTGTTTTTCTGGACTGGAATGCCATCTGGGATGCTGTATCCAAGCTTGCTCCCAGGAATACAATCTTTTGACTGGGGACTAGTTTTGATTTCTTTTTGTTGATAGCGTACCCCAGGGAGGTTAGAAGGTTCTTTACAAATTTCAGGTGCTGCAACAGCATTTCCTGACTGTCTGCCTGAATCAGGCAGTCATCCAAGTACTGGTAAATTAGACTTTTTCTCTGTCTGCAGTAGGCAGTGACTGGAGCCAGGCATTTTGTGAAGACTCTGGGAGCAGTGGATAAGCCAAAGGGAAGTGCAGAGAACTGATAATGCATAGATCCTGCCCTGAAACATAGGTATTATCTGCATGAGTCCCTGATAGGGATGTGCAGGTAGGCTTCTTTTAGTTCTAGGGTGACTAACCAGGCATCTTTGGACAGCATAGGAAGACGCTGCTGAAGGGTGAGCAATTTTGAATTTTGGTACCACCAGGAAGGTGTTTATAATGGAAAGATCTAGGATTGGGCGCCAAGTGCCCTCTTTTCTGGGTACCAGGAAAAGTCCGGAATAGAACTCTTGACCTATCTGTTCTGCAGGGACAGGTTGAATTGCCCTTATGGAGAAAGTACAGTTTTGTACCTACCATAAATGTAGATGTCCGATAGGTATGCATCTGCAGTCATCACATATGGGTTGTCCTGCCTCAGGCAGCCCTTCGGTCGGCCAGATTCCAAAGTCTGGGTCTGGCCTTGGCTGATGTCGTACTTTCCCTGACGTCAGAGCGTTTGGGGTATAAAAGCATCAGCCAACGCCATTTTCCTCAGTTTTTCTTGCCCCAGATGCCAGGTGCCCTCTAAGGAAGGCTAAAATTTGGAGATATGCATTGTAAAAACAAATCCAAACATGCACAGTACTATAAAAAACAAATACACCATAATAGATCCCCCCAGCTAGCTATAAGAGGGGTAAGTACCCAAGAAGTATACCACAGAGGGGAAGGAGGGAGGGTAAACCTGACTGCAGATGCATACCTATCGGACATCTACATTTATGGTAGGTACAAAACTGTACTATGTCCTTCAAGAATGCATCTGCAGTCATCACATATGGGTAGAATACCATAGCCAATCTGGGGTGGAGGTACTAAGTAAAGGATGGTGTAGCTAAGATACCCTGCAGGACTGCCGTAGCAAAGCCTGCTCTGGATCTGGAGCATAAAGGTAAATTGTAATGCTTGGAAAATGTATGCACGGAGCTCCATGTAGCAGCTTCTAAAATGTCCTTGGTAGCCACCCCTCGTAGGAAGGCTGTGGTGGTGGCTGTGGCTCTCATGGAATGAGGTCTAATGTTAGCTGGCACAGTTTTTCCATGAAAGGAGTAACAAAAACGAATGCAATTTCCTATCCATTTTGAAATTGTCTGTTTGGAAATTGCTTTTCCTTGTGCCCCAGCAGCATATGCTACAAACAGCTGGTCAGTCTTTCTGTAACTTTTAGTTCTGTCCAAGTAGTAGCGCAACTGTCTGTGTATGTCCAGGGTGTGCAGAAGTTTCTCCCCTTTATTTTGTGGTTGTGGGAAGAATGTAGGCAAGTGAATAGCTTGGTTCAAAGATACCCTGGATACCACCTTTGGCATAAATGTAGGATTGGTTCTCAATGAAACTCTGTCCTGATGGCTGTACAGCCATTAGAGCTTGTAACTCAGATACTCTTCTTGCTGAGGTTATGGCCAGAAGGAAGGCAGTTTTCCAAGACAGAAACTGTAGATCTGCAGATGCTGCTGGTTCAAAGGGAGGAAGTGTTAGTTTTTCCAACACGAAGTTAAGGTCCCAAGTAGGTAGAGGTGGTTTCCTTGGAGGATTGATGTTTTTGATTCCTATTAGAAACTGTCTCAGGAGAGGATGAGAGAAGACAGGTGGATTAACATTGTATTCTGCTGAAATTGCTGAGGCATGTATCTTAATGGAAGAGTAAGACAGGCCGTTGTGGAACAATTCTGCCAAATATTCCAGTATATGTGCCATGTTCATCACTGTCGCATCTAGGCCCTTTGTTGTGTTCCAAGTGTGAAATCTTTTCCATTTTGCTGAATATGCCTTCCTTGTGGAAGGCCGGCGAGCTTCCATAATAATATCCTTCACTCTCTGGGATAGCTTATCCTGAGGAGGAGTCATGGTATTTTCCAGGCAGTTAGCTGCAAGGTTTTCAGGTTGGAATGCAGAGTCTTGAAATTGTGCTGTGTCAGTAGAAGTGGCCATATGGGGAGAGGCCACGGTTTCGTCTGTGACATGCTCTTTAACAGTGGGTACCAGTGCTGTCTTGGCCAGTTTGGAGCTATCAGAATCACTCTGGGCTGCTCTGTCCTGATCTTCAGTAAGACCTTAGTCATTAATGGGAGAGGTGGAAAAGCATACACTGTTAGAGCTTTCCAGCTGAAAGAGAGAGCGTCCACTTTCCATGCTTGTGGGTGGTATGTCCTTGAGCAGAATTTCTTCAGTTGATGATTGTGGGGGGAGGCGAACAGATCTATTTCTGGCCTTCCCCATGATTGTGTTATGAGTAAGAAGATGTCTGGGTGCAGCATCCATTCGTGTGCATCCATGGTATTTCTACTTAAGCCGTCTGCCAGTATATTGTCTTTCCCTGGCATGAACTGGGACTGCAGCTGTATATTGAGTTTCAAGGAAAGTTCCCATAGATTCATTGCCAGTCTGCAAAGAGGGTAGGAATGGGTGCCTCCTTGCTTGTTTATGTACCACATAACTGTGGTGTTGTCTGTCCTTATGAGTAGGTGGCCTTGATGAAGAAAAAGTTTGAAGGCCTTGATTGCGTGTATCACTGCCAGCATTTCCTTTTGGTTTATGTGCATGTACAGCTCTCTTTGTGACCATAGCCCTTGGATACATCTGCCCTCCATGTGTGCTCCCCAACCTTGGTCTGAAGTGTCCGTAGTGATGGTTTGGTTGGCTCTTGGCTTGATGAAGGGCAACCCACTGTTCGACTGGCAGGCTTGAGCCCACCATAGAAATTCCTTTTGAAGGCATGGAATGAGTGGGATCAAAGTTTCTAAGCTGTGACTGTGCTGAGTCCATAAACTCCTTAGGTACCATTGTAATTTCCTCATATGTAGCCTTGCTTGTGGAATCAGAAGAATACAAGATGCCATGTAACCCAGGGCCTGCAGGATTTTCCTTGCAGTCAGCTGAGTTTGTCTTGTCAGATTCTTGAAGTAATCCGGTAGTTGTTTTTGTTTTTCTTCTGTGAGAAAGGCCATTTGGGTGGTTGTGTCTAGATCCACACCCAGAAAAGTTATTCTTTGGGATGGAACAAGTCTTGATTTGTGGATGTTGACTGTATATCCCAAGGCCTGCAGTAGGTGGATGGCATAATCCAAGTCCTTTAACAAAGTTTGCTTGCTGTCCGCTTGTATAAGGCAGTCGTCCAGATATGGGTAAATTTGAATCCCCTGAAGTCTGCAGTGTGCAATTACTGATGCCAGGCATTTTGTGAATACTCTGGGCGCAGTAGATAAGCCAAAGGGCAATGCTGAGAATTGATAATGCTCTGACCCTGCAAGAAATCTGAGGTGTCTTCTGCAACTTTGTCTGATAGGGACATGCAGGTATGCCTCCTTGAGGTCTAGAGTCACCAGCCAAGACCCCTTGCCCAGCATGGGAAGGAGTTGCTGTAGAGTCAGCATTTTGAATTTTGGCACAATGAGGTAAGTGTTCAGTGTGGACAAGTCGAGAATAGGCCTCCATTGATTTTCTTTTCTTGGAACAAGGAATAATCTGGAGTAAAATGCTTGGCCTTGTTCTGAAAGAGGTACCTTTTCTATAGCTTTCATTTGTATTAAGCTGGAAATTTGTTTCAAAGCCTCTGCCCTCTGATTTGGTGGCAGGTCTGGCATGCCTTTTCTTTTTGGCAATGTGTGGAAATGGAACCTGTATCCTTTGTCTATTATTTGCAGTGTCCATGTGTCCCTTGTAATGCTGTGCCAATTTTTTGAAAATAAAGAAAGCTTTCCGCCCAAAGGTGCTTCTAATTGAGCCCTGGTCAGTGGAGTCAAAACAAAGTCATTGAGTCTGTCCTGGTGTAGCAGTTGTAGTTCCTGCACTACCTCTCTGGTTGGGAGGCTGCCATTGATGGCCTCTGTAGGAGCCTCTAGCTTGCCCTCTACCTCTGGCATGCCTATTCCTGCCTCTCTGAGATCTGTCTGAGTCCAGAAAGGACCAATTCTTAGTAGGCCAATTTCTGCTGAATCTCGGAGGTTGGACTTGCAGAAAGTCTTTGACTGTTTGCACAGATTTTGCCTTTTCTTCAAATTTCTTTAAGACCTCTTGAGCCATGGAACCAAATAATTTTTGCTTTTCCATAGGAGCATCCAAAAGCTTAGCTTTAACATGGTCTGGCAGAGATTGTTCCTTCAGCCAGGCATGTCTACGTATGACTGCACCTGTCATAGCTGACCTACATGAAGCATCCAATGCATCATAACCACACTGCAAGAAATGGTTACTAACCTGCTGGGAGTTATGTACCAGATCCTGAAGGGATTTGCGATCAAGGGGTTCAGAAGAAGACAGTTTCTTATGCAATTCATCTAAAAAATACTCTTGGTACTGTATCATATGAAATTGACAATTTAATGCCCTCATGGAAAGAGTTGCAGAAGTATACACTTTCTTACCCCATCTCTCTAAAGCTCTGGACTCCCTTTCAGAGGGTAGAGGATTTCTAGCAGTGGCAGCTGCAACCCCTTTTGGGCCCTGGGAAATAGTTTCTGGATCAGCAGAGTGGGCCTTGTACAGGTGTAGATGTGAGTCCGGGACCCTGTAGTACCTATCAGGTTTGGCAGGAGCTGGAGGGAGAGAGTCAGGGGCTGTACTAGCATCAGAGTACACATCATCAATGACATTCAAAACAGGAGGTATAGCTAAAGGCCTATGCTGAGGTAAATGTAAAAAGGTCCTTAATCTCTTTCTAGAATCAGAGAATTCCTGACCCTGCCATTGAAAATGTTCTCTCATAGAGTGTAATGTCTCTCCAAAGGAAAACTCTTCAGGAGGGGAGGCCGAGGGAATAGATTCTTCAGCATCAGAATCCTCGTAGGCCGAATAAGCCTCCTCCTGGTGGTCTGACAGAGTAGAGCCATCAGTGGACTCGTCTGAGGAGTGGGGGTCAGAGGGCTCAACCCTGGGCCTTTTGTCTGGAGGTGGTTGAGAGCCCCTGTCCGGATGAGGTTGAGAACCTCTGATTAAGGAGATAAGATCCTCTGCTAAGCTAAGAATCTGAGAGCCAGTAGAGGGTCTCTGAGAGGTAACCTTGGGAGGCAAAGCTTTAGAAAGTTTAGCAGCTTTAGCCCTAGAGAAAGCCTTAATGGACATGGATGCAGGAGGTCTGGCTGCACCACGTGCAGGAGTAGACTTGTCTAAAGGAATAGCATCAGAAGGTTCCTGGACACCGGTTTCAGTAGGTAATTCAATAACCGACTCGGCCGGGGCCTCCGGGGCCGAGGTAGTCGGTTGTGCGGTTTCGGTAATCGGAAGTACCAAGGACTCGGTTTCAGCTGAGACCGAGACACTTGCGGTAGGCCTGACCGTGGTTTCAGCCGAAACTGCGGCCCACGTGTGTCGGTCCTTGTCCTTCCGTTTCTTAACTAAATACGAAGTCGGAGTCTCCGACGGCATCTTGTAAGCAAAACTAGCCCCAAAGAATTCCTCTGCAAACTCCGACCGACGTCTAAGAGTTCATCGGTTGAAGGAAGCACAGGCTAAACAGGCCGAGACGTTGTGGTCTGGGCCTAGGCAGGAGAGGCAGTAAGAGTGGAAATCCTTATGAGGTATTTGTTTCCCACAAGTTAAACAATTATTAACTTTATCTGACATCGGCTGAGGCAAGAAAGAGTCCCCAACGGGGTACTTAGCTTTTTCAAAGTCTTCGGTAGCTGAATCACAGGAGCTGGCTGACCGGCACTTGCGAACTGCTTCTGCTTAAGGCACCACGCGGCAAGAAAGACTGAGGAAAATGGCATAGGCTGATGCTTTTATTCCCCAGACGCTCTGACGTTGGGGAAAGTGCGACATCAGCTGAGGCCAGACCCAGACTTTGGAATCCGGCCGACCGAAGGGCTGCCTGAGGCAGGACAACCCATATGTGATGACTGCAGATGCATCCTTGAAGGACATCAGGGATAGAACTTGGTTTTGCACCTCTGCCCACTGGTTTGAAGGAAGGTCTGAGAACCCTTTTGGGGTTGGCAGTGAGTGGAATTAAAATTTGTACCCCTTGGATACAATGCTGAGGACCCATCTGTGTTTGGTGATGGAGGTACAGTTTTTTGCATGATGGGCAAGTTTTCCTCCTGGGGCATGAGCAGTTGGGCAGAGGTGAGGAGTAGAGTTGAGACATCACTGTGAATTCTTTCTGTAAGGGGGTGGCTTAACACTCCCTGTTTTTGAAGTGGAGGCACTCCATTGCTTAGATCTCTTCATACCCTGAGACTGTAGTCTGAGGGGTCTGTTTCCCCTGGGTCTAGTTTGGGATGGCCTTGAGGGTGCTGGAAAGGACCAATACTTCGAGGGTCAATGCCTACTGAATCTAGTCGGAATGGAAGGAATCTTTGACTGTCTGCATAGATTTAGCTTTTTCTTCCATCTTTTTTAGAACCTCTTCTGCTTTGGTGCCAAAGAGATTGTCCTTGGTTGAAGGAGCATCTAGTAATTTTGATTTGACATGGTCTGGCAAGGTCTGTTCCTTAAGCCAAGCATGCCTTCTCAGTACAGAATCAGTGACTGCTGTCTTGCAAAAAGCTTCTAGGGCGTCAAAGCTACAATGCAATGTATGCTTGCTGACTTGGCTTGTAGAATGCATATGCTCTTGTAATTCATTATTTTCTGCACAGTCTGTAAAGGTAGCTAATTTTTGCTTAATAAGTTCCATAATATGTTGCTGGTACTACAGCATGTGAAACTGGCAATTCAATGTCCTAATGGCGAGAGTTGCAGAGGTGCATACTTTTTTACCCCATTTGTCTAAAGCTCTGGAATCCTTGTCCGAAGGGGTGGGATTCTTAGCTGTAGTTGCTTTTATACCTTTAGGCCCCTGGGAGATGACCTCTGGGTCAGCAGTAGGATTTTTGAAAAGAAATTTGTGAGAGCCAGTAACTCTGTTGTACCTGTCTGGTTTCCTAGGAGCAAGAGGTAAAGTATCAGGATTCAGACTGGATTCCATAAAGACATCATCCACAACATCCAGAACTGGAGGTATTGCTAAAGGTCTATGTTGTGGCAACTCTAAAAATTCTCTGAGTCTCTTTTTGGACTGAGGATAGTCTTGGCATTCCCAGTGTAAATGCCCTCTTAAGGTATGTAGGGTTTCACCAAAAGAAAAAAATCCTCTGGAGGTGAAGCAGAGGGAATGGATTCCTCTGCATCAGAATCCTTATAAGCAGATAAAGGCATGTCTTCAGAGTCGTTGGACTCTTGGTCTGTTAAAGCTGCTGGGGACAGGTCTCTTTTTCTCTTAGCACGGGGAGGCTGGCTTCCCCTAATCAGCATAATTAAGTCTTCTGCCATTTTAAGCATTTGATGTTATGGCAAGAAAGCAGGTGCTTGAGTTTGGGTCGTTGTTTTTTTAGGTGTAGCTCATGTTCTTAGCCTTAGAAACTCAGTAGTTTTAGACAAAACTGAAGACGTGAAAGAAGTCGTCGGTTTGTGTCGAATATCGGTAGTGCGAAGAACTTCCTCAGAAGCCGGTGCCTGCACAGCGGCTCCGGACCCATCCAAGGTAGACACATCCACAGGTTCCGTAGTCAAAGAAGAGTCTCGTGGCTTACTGGACTCTAAATGGGTCTCGGTAGCGGCCTGCGAATCCATGAAGTGGGCATCGGGGGCTGTGAAAACACCTCACTGAGTATCGGCGAACTGGTGACTACCTTAACAGAAGCGTCGTCGGCAGTTTTGGACCTGTGCAGTCTGTCTCTGTTTTTATCCTTATGTTTTTTCAGAAGATCGGTAGTCGGATGGCTTACCGAAGCTATTTCAGAATATGGAGATCAAGAGCAAAAGTATTTAGCGACAATAAGGGCCCGACAATTAATAGTTTGGGTGTGGAACAAAGCACAAAACTGACAGCGAGGTACATCGTGGTCTGGGCCTAAACAGGTGATGCAGTAAGAATGGAAATCTTGGTGTGGTATTTGCTTTCCACAGGCGAGACAATTAACTTTTTCTGACATCGGTTAGAGCAAGAAAAAAGGATCCCCAATGGGGTATTTAGCTTTAGAAGACTTCAGGATGATTCAATTCGGAAACGAAAGCTCAGGTAGCGGCCGACTGGCACTCGTGTGAACTGCTTCTGCTTCGGGTTCCTCAGGGAGAAAGACTGATTTAATGACATCAGTTGCCTGATTTTATACCCCTGATGACCTGACGTCAGTCCTGGAGTGACAGCAACTGACACAGAAATACTAAGTCTCTGGTATTCGGGCTGACTGAGGGCTACCTGCAGACAGATAACCCACGTGTGATGACTGCAACAGTGAAACATGAAGAAAATCTAGCTAGAATCTGCAGCAGTTACATCTACTTTTATACTTTCTATTACTTTTAATAATTACCCTTATCCTTGGTTACCAAGCAAATTTTATGAAATTGGCATTCTTATTTTATTTGGAATTTCATGTCAGTTTCGCAAGGAAGGAGATCCTGTAGTGAATGCTTTAGTCTACCTATAATTTTATAGGATCTATAGTATAACTAATTCCATGTCAGTGGTATTCAATTTACTAAAAAAAAAACATTGATTTTGATCAAAGCAGAAGAGAAAGATGACATTTTAGATGCATAAAATCAATTATCCAAACTATTAAAAAATCAGACTTTTACAACTATATATTTACTGACATCCTACCCCCTCTGTCAAAAAATGCTAGTGACAAGACTGAAAGACAGCAGGGACTAGGTAAGTGTGAAATTAATCTGATGAAATCAACATCCCTGAAGATCTGCTATTATGGTGAAACAAATGATAATCAATCAAGTGAAGAAATTACGACATCTGCATCTTTGGGTTCTTTCAACAGTACATCCATGTAATAAGACAGGCCAAAACAGGGAGGAGGGAGGAAAAAGCAATAACAGAAAAGTATTTTTTAACCAGTGAAACCTTATGCTACTTTACTAATCTTTCTCTAGAAATCATACCAAACTTGTAGTGGTTGTTAAAGTGGGCAATGCAGTAAGTCACAAGTGCACAATTAGCTTCCAAGGGAAAATACAGAGGAAGATCAGCAATGCAGGTGAAGCCCCAATTAAGTGGCCCTTCACTTCTCCAAACTAAGGCTCATTAAACTTTTGCAGACAAAATTAGGTAATGCCTTTCTTGGTGGCCTTCATGAGTCATTTATTGAAAATCATAGGCTGCTCCATGCTTTTTAGAATATGAATAGTAGAGAATATTTAAGTTCAAATTCACACTCAGATTAATTTAATTGTTTAATCATAACTCTTTACTAACTGAATGTAATAAAGTTAATAAGTAAACTAGTTACATAAAAATGATGTGTCAAAGACATATTGCTTGCTTAAAATAATTTAAATGTTTCATGTAATCCTAGTAAAGACTAAATAAATAAGTAAATCCATAATCAAATTCATTAATTTATTTTTTCATTGCAGTTGTGTGTGTGTGTGTATATATATATATATATATATATATATATATATATATATATATATATATATATATGTCAAACCCAGAGTCAAATAAATTAAATATTTGGAAATTTGGAAGGTCATCCTGGAAGATAACAGAATTATCCAAATTACAAGGCCAGCAGAAGTCAGACAGGATTCACATTAATTAAAGCAGGTTGAAAAACAAACAAATCCAAGTTTATCCATTGAAAAACACAATTTTCACCAAATAAAACTAAATGGACCCATAGACCATTGAATATTTTACTACTAAAAAGACAGCTCTATCATAAACAGAAACCCAATGTGATGTTCAAATCAAAATTCAAAAATGACCAAGCAATCCATCCAGAAAAACAGACACTTGCCATGGTGTATATAACAAATCTTGCAAATTGCTATCAAAGTCAGGACATAAACTGCCCCATAACATCAGCTTTTCAAGCTACTTTTTTATGACAAGAGGAGCCATGACCATTTACATCAGCCCAAGGAAAGGAGAGGCAGGAAACAAAAGGCTACAGTGTAACAAACCGTAAGCAGCAGTGACTGAAACTATTGCAGTGAATCACTGCCTGCAGTGTTTTGGATACAGCATTGCATATCAAAAATGCAAATTCAAATAAATTTACATTTCATGAAGGTGGTTCATGAAAAACAAATGCAGTCTCAATAAAATGAAGGAGAAAAAATGCAGTAGATAACTTAATTCAATCCATTGGCAGCAATCCATCATCTTGGGACCTAAGGCATCAGGGCTGAAAAAAAAAGTACAGTTGTGTACACTTACCATAAATGTAGATGTTTGAGTGTATTCCCCATTGCAGTCATTAAATCTGGGTTATCTGCTTGCAGGTAGCCCTCAGTCAGCCTGATTAACAAAGTCTTGGGTCCTGCGTTGGTTGCTGTCCCTTCTTCCAGGACGTCAGGGGTATAAAACATGCAGCCAACGCCATTACATCAGTTTTTCTTGCCCCAGATGTCAGGTGCCCCCCTAATGGGAAGCGATTAAATATAAAAGTACAAAGATATACCTCCAACAAAAAAGCAAATACACCAAAAAGGCTTTTAAGCATAGTAAAGGACAGTAGAGGTATAGTCAAAAGAAGTTAGGGGGCTGGAGGGGGGGGGGGGGGGTAACCAGGACTGGAACAGTGAATATACTCGAACATCTACATTTATGGTAAGTGTACACAACTGTACTATGTTCTTCATGTTTCACTGTTGCAGTCATTACATTTGGGTAGATTCACAAAGCTATGGTTAGGAGGAGAAATTTAGATAGCATTAGGGCCAGCTATATGGCCCTGCAAGACTGCAGTGGCAAAGCCAGCTCTGGATTTAGAGAAAATTGGCAAATGATAATGCTTGGTGAAAGTATGTACAGAACTCCAGGAAGCAGTTTCTAGGATGTCCCTGGTAGGGACGCCTTTGAAAAAGGCTGTAGAGATTGATGCAGCCCTGGTGGAGTGAGGTCTGATCCCCTGGGGGATAGGTTTTCCATGGTGCTTATAGCAGAAATGAATGCAATGGCTTATCCGTTTAGAAATGGTTTGCTTTGAAATAGCCTTCCCCTCTGCCCCTGCAGCAAATGCCACCAGCAGTTGTTCAGATTTCCTTTGAGGTTTAGTCCTGTCCAAGTAAAATCTAAGTTGTCTGTGCACATCTAAGGAATGCAGTATTCGTTCCCCTTTATTCTGTGGATTGGCAAAGAAGGTTGGCAAATGAATGGACTGATTAAGAGCCACACTGGATACCACCTTGGGCATAAAGGATGGATTGGTTCTGAGGGACACCCTGTCCACAAGAAAGATTATGAAAGGCTCCACTGCCATAAGGGCCTGTAATTCAGATACCCTTCTAGCTGAAGTGATTGCTAAAAGGAAAGCTGTTTTCCAAGAAAGCAAGAAAGAAATTTTAAGTCTGCAGTAGCAGCTGACTCGAAAGGAGGTAGACTGAGTTTCTCCAAGACAAAGTTAAGGTCCCAGGCTGGGGTTGGAGCTCTCCTGGGTGGTCTCAAATTTTGGCCCCTCTGAGGTACTGCTTGAGTAATGGATGAGAGAAGAGGGGAGGTTCTGTGTTTCAATGAGCTGAAATGGCTGAGGTGTAGATTTTAATGGAGGAAAAAGATAGGCCCTTGTGAAGCATCTCAGTCAAGTATTGTAAAATCTGAGGTAAATTGGGTGCTGCTGTGCTCATCCCTTGAGATTGGTTCCAGGTACAGAAACTTTTCCATTTTTCAACATAAGATTTTCTAGTACTAGGCCTCCTTGCCTCTAAAATGATATCCATCACAGGTTTGCTGAGGGATGGTAAAGGAGAGATTAATTAATTAGCCAGGCTGCAAGGTTCAGTGTTAGAAGCTGAGGGTGCAGAATCTGGTTCTCCTGCTGAGACAGCAGGGAAGGAGTCTGAGGCAGGTGCCATGGAGATAACCATGACACACTGCGCATGAGGGGGTACCAGTGTTGGCGGTGCCAGTTTGGAGCAATCAAAATCATTCTTGGTTTGTCCTGTTTTATTTTTAGTAGTACTTTGGAGAGCAGAGGCAGATGGGGGAAGGCACAGACCGATAGGTTTTTCCAGCTGAAGGACAGAGCATCCACTTTCCAGGCTTGTTTGTGGGGAGTCCTTGTGCAAAATGTGTCCAATTGGTAGTTCTAGGGAGAGGCAAACAGGTCTATATCTGGGCTCCCCCATTTGCTTGTCAACATGTTGAAAATCCTTGGTTCCAGTTTCCACTCGTGTGGGTCCATGAGGTTTCTGCTTAGTCCGTCTGCCAGTGTATTTAATTTTCCTGGCAGGAATTGAGCTTGTAGGTGCACTTGGTAGCTCAAGTATGTGTTCCACAATGCCATGGCTAGTCTGCAGAGGGGGTAGGAATGTGTACCCCCCTGCTTGTTTATGTACCACATAACAGTGGTGTTGTCCATCTTTACCATTAGTTATCCTGAAAGAATGTGGTCCTTGAAGGCTGTCAGAGCATTCTGTACAGCTAACATTTCTTGTTGGTTGATATGCAGGTGCATCTGACTCAGGTTCCATTTGCCCTGATTGCACTTCCGTGCCACGTGAACCCCCCATGCATAGTCTGATGCATCTGTTGTTAGGGTTTGGGTGGCAGGGGGTGGTGTGAAAGGTAGTCCCTTGTTTAGGTGACAGGCCTCTGCATACCAAAGGAACTCTAGGAGTAGGCAAGGTAAGATAGGAATCATTGTTTCTAGGTCTTGAGAATGTTGACACCATAGGCTTTTTAGATACCACTGTAGTTTCCTCATATGCAGTCTTGCATATGGAATTAGAAGAATGCAGGAGGCCATGAACCCCAAGGCTTGCAGTATTTGTCTTGCAGATAGCAGGGTTTTTAGGGGCACTTGTGTGAAGCAGGTTGTCAAATGATTTTGTTTCTCTGGCGTGAGGTACACCATCTGGGAAGTTGTATTCAAGCTTGTTCCCAGGCATATAATTTGTTGACAGGGTGTGATTTCTTTTCATTTATGGTGTACCCCAGACAAGTTAGAACTCTTTGTACAAAGGCCAGATGATTCAAAACTATGTCCTGGCTTTCTGCCTGAATTAGACAATCATCCAGGTATGGGTATATTTGAATATTTCTTTGCCTGCAAAATGCAATGACTGGAGCTAGGCACTTTGTGAATACCCTGGGTGCAGTAGATAAGCGAAAGGGCAGTGCAGAGAACTGATAGTGCATGTATCCTGCTTTGAAGCGTAGGTATCTTCTGCATGATTCCCTGATTGGGATGTGCACATATGCTTCTTTTAAATCTAGTGTTGCCAACCAGGCATCTTTGCCTAGCATAAAAAGTAACTGGTGAGGAGTCAGCATCTTGAATTTTGGAATCTCCAAAAAGGTGTTTAGAGTAGACCGGTCCAGGATAGGATGCCATGAATTGTCTTTTCTGGGTACCAGGAAAAGTCTCAAGTAGAAACCTTGTCCCTTTTCCACTTCTGGTACCAGTTGAATAGCCCCCATGCTTAAGACAGAAAGTACTTGTTTTTGGGCCTCTACCCACTGATTTGGGGTAGGTCCGGCCACCTGCTTGGTGTTGGCAATGTGTTGAAATGAAATATGTATCCCTGGGACACTATATTTAAAACTCATTTGTCCTGGGTAATGAGTTCCCAATTCTTTGTATGAAGAGCAATCTTTTCCCCAAAGGAGCAGTCAGTTGATAAGTGCTTGGAAATTTTAAAAGAAAGTCATTGAGACAGTTTACCATAGGGGGGAGTCTCGTTCCCAGATTTGGAAGTGGAGGACCCCCACTGCTTAGTTCTGTGTGTCCCCTGGGACTGAAACTTGAGGTTTTTGCTGTGTCTGGGTTTGGCTTGAGAAGACCTGGAAGAAGCTGGAAAGGACCAATTCTTAGAGGGCCGGTGCCTACTAAATTTAGGAGGCTGAACTTGTAAAAAATCTTTAACAGTTTGCATAGATTTAGCTTTATCTTCCATCTTTTTAAGAACTTCCTCAGCCTTGTTGCCAAACAGGTGGTCCTGATTTAAAGGAGCATCCGACAATTTAGCTTTAACATGATCAGGCAAAGATTGCTCCTTAAGCCAAGCATGCCTTCTGAGCACAGACCCAGTAACAGCCACCCTGCAAGAGGCCTCTAATGAATCAAAACCAAATTCCAAAGTATATTTTCCAACTTGTTCAGCAGAATGCATTAAATCCTGTAATTCTTTATTTTCCACACAGTCAGGAATCAACATAATTTTCTGTTTAAGCAGTCCAATAACATGTTGCTGATACTTTAACATATGAAACTGGCAGTTTAAAGCCCTAATGGCCAAGGTTGCAGAAGTGTAAACCTTCTTACCCCATCGATCCAGCGCCCTGGAGTCTTTATCAGAAGGGGTAGGATTTTTAGCAGTAGAAGCCTTAATGCCCTTGGGCCCCTGAGAAATAGTCTCTGGATCTGCAATAGGATTTTTAAAAAGGAACTTGTGGGACTCAGGGTTCCTGTAGTATCTGTCAGGTTTTCTGGGAGCAGGAGGCAGGGTATCAGGGGCCAAACTAGATTTCGAAAAAGCATCATCAACAATGTCTAGTACAGGAGGAATAGCTAAAGGCCTATGCTGAGGTAGGAGAAGGAAATCCCTAAGCCTCTGTTTTGAATCAGAAAAATCCTGGCTTTCCCATTGGAAATGCTCCCTTAGAGTATGTAAGGTTTCTCCAAAAGAAAAATCCTCAGGAGGGGAAGCAGAGGGAATGGAGTCCTCTGCATCAGAATCTTCATAAGTAGATAAGGGCAAATCCAGATCATCAGAAGAATCAGAAACGACAGAATCCTGATCAGAAGATTCATATTCAACTTCCGTCCTAGGCCTCTTAGAAGAGAGGGGAGGGTTGGCTACTCCTGATTAGAGTTATTAGAGCTTCAGCCATTCTTATAATTTGTTTTTTAGGCATAGAGGCCTAAGCATGTGGTCTGGGTGTCAGTTTTTTAGGCATGGATCGAGATTTAGGCCTAAGTAAAGAAGGAAGTGTCGGTTTAAAATGCAAGTCCATAGGCCTGAATACACCCTCAGAAGGCAGTGCCTGCACAGTGGCTCCGGACCCATCCAAGGTAGAGACATCCACGGGTTCCATAGTTGAAGCATCTCGCAGCATACTGGACTCTAAATGGGTCTCAGTAGAGGTCTGCAAAACAGAAGTAGTGGGTATCAGGGGCTGAGAAAGTGCCTCACTGAGTATCGGCGAACTGGTGACTGGCTTAGGAGAAGTGTCGTCAGCAGTTTTGGACTTCGGCGGCCTGTCTCTGTCTTTATCTTTGCATTTTTTTTGGAATCCCGGTAGTTGGATGGCTAACTGACAACATTTCTGGATAATTAAACCGAGAGCCGAAAAATTTAGAGGTGAAAATATACCGATGATGGATAGTGCGCTGATTAAATAAAGCACAAAACTGACAGCAAGGTACGTCGTGGTCAGGGCCTAGGCAAGGAATACAGTATGAATGAAAATCTTTATGAGGTATTTGCTGTCCACAAGTGATGCAATTATTAACATCAGTAAGGAGCAAGAAAAAGTTTCCCCAGTGGGGTACTTAGCTTTAGTTAAAGACTTTGGTTCTGAAACTCGAAAAAGAAAATTTCAGGAGTCGGCCAACCGGCACTTGTGAACTGCTTTTGCTTCGGGCACCGCATGGCAAGAAAGACTGATGTAATGGCATCGGCTGCAAGTTTTACACCCTTGACGTCATGGAAGAAGGGACAGCAACCGATGCAGGACCCAAGACTTTGTTAATCAGGCCGACTGAGGGCTACCTGCAAGCAGGTAACCCAAATGCAATGACTGCAACAGTGAAACATGAAGAACATCTGTACGAAGTTAACTTGTTCTTACTAAATACTATCTCTTCTGCAAGTAGTAATGCAACCTTTCTGCCTTATTTCTGCAGTAAGAACTTGTAGAAGAAGTAATGAATGTCTCCATCTAAGACAAAAACATTTGCTTAAAATACCACAAGTCATAAAACATGACAACTTCATATCTCAGAGACTTCCACACTGATGGAATAAACTCCCGCTCTCAATTAAACTCATTAAATCATCCCTTGAAGAAGGAATGAGAAGACCACATGGGTTACTGCACGTTCCAACATGGGATCTTGGGCATCAAGCACCATGATAGCCAGTAGGGACTGGGCTTGCTCACTGAACCTGTGAACCCAAAGTCTTCATTTCTGAAATCCTCCTAATGAGGCAACAGCCAAGAAAAATTACGTTTCTCCATGATGATATGGTTAAATCACAATTAGTTGCTAATTCAAACAAGAAATTAAATGTCCCATTATGGAACATCATCTTTAATTTGATGTTTCAACTGAGAAACAAACACCTCAGAGAAATATCTTACTGGGCTACATGCTTACCAGTGGTATAGTTTTCCAAACAGAAGCATCATGAGCTCATAATGAGGAATATGCCAAACACTTGGTGTACAGGTACAGCAAGTTTTATAGTATTGCAGCAGTAAAGGGGTGCAGTTCGTTTCCATTGTGCACAAAAGGGCATCTTTTCTATCTAAGCACAGATGTTTTGCTACTGGAATGTATTTTGTTGCTTGAAGCATGTCATATACTACTTTCAGGAGCAGAGACATTTGGGCTATTCCCACTGGTCTACTATATATGCATAGGCTAAACTGACTTCAGGCTAGAGCGTAGTATCTTGCATTTATTCAAACTTTACTTAAGGCCATCAATTAAGGATGCACGTGGAGTAGAACTGTGTGCCACTGGGATTTTAAAAGATGACACCACTGCTGTCTAGGCCATTAATAATTTTATCACCTTAGCTGTTTCTCTCTGGCTTCACTAATGTTGTGTACAACACTCCAAACAGAGGAGATGCTTGAAGATATTTTTATTTCTCAAGTTCATAAAGAAAGCATCTCTGTGATTGTTCACCATCAGAAAAAAGGATGAAAAAGCTTTAACACTTATTAGTAGAAAGGGAATGTGAAGCAGTCAAACTACTGGATGGAAAGGGAATGTGAAGCAGTCAAATTACTGGATGGAAAGGGAATGTGAAGCAGTCAAACTACTGGATGGAAAGGGAATGTGAAGCAGTCAAACTACTGGATGGAAATGGAATGTGAAGCAGTCAAACTACTGGATGGAAAGGGAATGTGAAGCAGTCAAACTACTGGATGGAAAGGGAATGTGAAGCAGTCAAACTACTGGATGGAAAGGGAATGTGAAGCAGTCAAACTACTGGATGGAAAGGGAATGTGAAGCAGTCAAACTACTGGATGGAAAGGGAATGTGAAGCAGTCAAACTACTGGATGGAAAGGGAATGTGAAGCAGTCAAACTACTGGATGGAAAGGGAATGTGAAGCAGTCAAACTACTGGATGGAAAGGGAATGTGAAGCAGTCAAACTACTGGATTCCCCAGAGAAGGGAAATGGAGAGAAAAGTACAGTTGTGTACACTTACCATAAATGTAGATGTTCAAGTGTATTCACTGTTGCAGCGGTCACCTGTGTGTTATCCCTGCTGTGGTAGCCCTCGGCCGGCCCGAATACCACAGTCAATGTTTTGCTGCATCAGATGCTGTCATCTGTAGACTGATATCAGGTCGTCAGTGCTATAAAGCAAGGCAGCTGATGCCATTACATCAGTTTTTCTTGCCCTAACCAATCAGAAGCCCCAGGAAATATTGCAAAGTGGTCTTGGTGGTTAACAACCACCCCAAGAAGCTTATGTCTCCCTAATGAAAGAGGATATAAGGGGGAAGTAGGGATGGAAACCAGAACTGCAACAGTGAATACACTCGAACATCTACATTTATGGTAAGTGTACACAACTGTACTATGTTCTTCGTGTTTCACTACTGCAGTCATCACCTGTGGAAGATTCCCAAAGCTGAAGAGAGGGGTGGCAGGATAGGCTAGAGACCTAGACATGGGTAAGGAGGCCCTGCAGTACTGCAGAGGCAAACCCTGCCCTAGCCTTAGAGAAAAGAGGAAGGTGGTAATGCTTATTAAAGGTATGGACCGAGGTCCAGGTGGCAGCTTCCAAGATGTCTCTGGTGGGGACCCCTCTGTGGAATGCTGTGGAAGTGGAGGCTGCCCTAGTGGAATGGGTACAAATAGACTTAGGGGGAGATTTCCCATGAAATCTGTAGCAGAAATGGATACAGTGTAATATCCATTTAGAGACAGTCTGCTTGGAAATGGGCTTCCCCTCTGCCTGTCACTGATTGGGAGGTAATTCTGGTTACCCTCTGGGAATTGGGACTTTGTTGAAAGTGAATTTGTATCCCTGGAAAATGATCTTTAAGACTCATTGGTCCTTGGTTACAGACAGACAATTTTCTTTGTAGAGGGACAGCTTTCCTCCAAGCTTTTGGGTGAAAGGAGGGCAAAAGGGGGTGGGGGAGTCATTGTGAGTTTTTGCCATACAGGGATGGCTTACAACTCCCTGCCCTAGGGGCAGATGTAGTCCATTGCTTGGTTCTCTGTTGTCCCTGCTGTACGGACTTGGGTGGCCTGTCCCTGTGGGACTTAGCTTGCCCCTGCCTGCTGGGAGCAGGAAAGGACCAGTGCTTAGAGAGAAAGTTCCTGCTGAATCTAGAAGGTTGAACCTGAAAGAAGTATTTAACTGTTTGCATAGATTTTGCTTTGTCTTCCATTTTTTAAGCACCTCTTCTGCTTTTTTCCCAAACAAGTGGTCCTTGTCCAAAGGTGCATCAATTAATTTAGACTTGACATGATCATGTAGAGGTTGTTCTTTCAACCATGCATGTCTCCGAATGACAGATCCAAACACTGCTGCCTTGTTAGAGGCTTCTAGTGCATCATATCCACAGTGTAAAGAGTGCCTAGCCACTTGATAAGAAGAGTGCAGTAAATCTGCTAACTCCTTAGAATTGGCACAGTCAGGAAAAGTAGAAATCTTTTGCGTTAATAGTTCCAAAGTGTGCTGTTGATATTTTAACATATGGAACTGACAGTTGAGAGCTCTGATGGTTAAGGTTGTAGAGGTGTAAATCTTTTTACCCATCTGTCCAGAGCCCTGGCATCTTTATCAGCAGGAGTAGGGTTCTTTGCAGAACTAGCCCTGGCTCCCTTGGGGCCTTGTGTAATGACCTCCGGGTCTGCAGCAGATTTCTGTACAGGTATTTGTGGGTGTTTCATACTCTGTAATACCTGTCTGGCTTACTGGGAGCAGGAGGAAGGGCATCTGGGGCTAAACTGGATTCAAGGAAAACATAATCCACCACTTCTAAAACTGGGGGGATGGAAAGGGGTCTGTGCTGAGGAAGGTCTAGAAATTCTCTTAGCCTAGTCTTAAACTGAGGGAAATCCTGAGATTCCCATTGGAAATGAATGCTCCCTGAGGGTGTGGAGGGTTTCCCTAAAGTCTTCTGGTGGGGTGGCAGAAGGGATGGATTCCTCTGCATCTGAATCATCATAAGCAATAAGAGGTTGTTGATCCTCTTCCAGTTCTGAATAATCTGATTCCTCAGAATCTTGCTCTGTCAATGGTTCAGGAGAAGGGTGTCTTTTCCTTTTAGAAGGAGAGGCTTGACTGCCCCTGATAAGGGAAATAAGATCCTCCTCCATCTTAAGCATCTGGGCCTGGGGTGGAGGGGTGGGAGAAAGATGGTGGCTAGAGGTACATAACCTAGGGGTAGCTTGACTTCTAGGCCTAAGAGAAGTCATCGGTCTGAGATTAGCGGTAGTCGGGAGAGAAGATGTCGGTTTCTGACTGGAATCAGTAGTGCAAAAGACTTCCTCGGAAGCCAGTGCCTGCTTAGTGGCTCCAGACCCAACCGAGGCAGAGACAGCAAAGGCTCTGAAAACAAAGAAGATTTCTGCGGCATACTGGACTCTGAAAGGGTCTTGGTAGAGGCCTGCATAGCAATCACATCGGGCATCAGGGGCTGTGAAAGTGCCTCACTGAATTTAGAAGTACTGATAACCTGCTTAGCGGAAGAGTCATCAGAAGGCTTGGCCTTGTGAGGTCTGTCTCTATCCTTATCCCTATACTTTTTCAGAGGTTCTGCAGAATGTAGGCTGACCAATGTCATATGAGAAGACGGAAGATGAAAATAGCTGTCTACAATAAGAGCTCTCCGACAAATGGTTCTTGCGTTAAAGAGGGCACAGAACTGGCAATGGGCAACATCGTGGTCTGGGCCTAAACAAGTGACACAGTATGAATGGAAGTCTCGGTGTGGGATTTGCTTTCCACAGGTGAGACAGTTGTTAACTTTTTTTGGACATCAGTTAGTGCAAGAAAAACAGATCTCCAATGGGGTACTTAGCTTTAGACGTTTTCAGCTCTGATCTGAACTCTGGTAGCCAACCGACCGGTACACTTCCGAACTGCTTCTGCTATGGGCTCCACGGCAAGAAAGACTGATGTAATGGCATCAGCTGACTTGCTTTATAGTACTGATGACCTGAAGTCGGTCTACAGGTGACAGCAGCTGATGCAGAAAAAACTGGCTCTGGTATTCGGACCAGCCGAGGGCTACCACAGCAGGGATAACGCACAGGTGATGACTGCAACAGTGAAACACGAAGAACATCTGCAGGAGTCTATCTCCAGTCTGAGGCACTGACTGGGCTGCCTGATCAATAACTATTTATTTTTACCCAAGAAGGAAATATATCTTGCCCCATCATGTTAGGTTATATATATATGAGAGGTCATATTGTGCAACAGGATTACAATGTAGTCACATTTGAAAACTGAATCAAAGAGAATGCTAGCCTAACATCCGCTTAATGTATAACATCTGTCTTGCTGATACTGAAAGCCCTGAGAGATGTAGAGTACAAAAATAACTCCCATCCCCTTTATCATACCCTGGTGATGACAGCCTGATCTAGTCTCATCAGTGGAATGGTAACAGAGCCACTATTGTAGAGTTCTTCTGCAGTTCTTAATTACATGGTTAACCACTGCCATGCCCTGATATATTTGAGACTTCTGGCATCTGAAGAACCACTACAGCTATCTCATGTGGAACCTTACAGATGGGACTGTTGTTATAGTAGTTGCTATGATCTTCAACACGTGAAGTGTCTGGGCAGCTTTGGTTGAGGCTGAGGCAAGAACTGTAACACTGCTTCTATACTAGAATGACATTCTAAGTAAAAGGTCCTAACCATGCTTGAATGAAGGTTTGCCCCAAAACTTTCCTAAAGCTTTAATAAAAAAGGAAAAGATACCATAATATAGTGGTACAGTGGGCCTGAAAGTGTGCGAGGGTGAGATCCCATTTTTGTAGCCAGTGCTCAAAATAAATAAAAAAGAAAATCATTATATATTTTCATTGTGAATAAAGTCTGTTAATACTGCTAAACGCACCATAAATACCCAGAGTGGCTCAGAATTGGTAGTGATTGTCACCTTCCCTAACAGTAAACATTTCTGTCAAATTTCCTAGTTATGATAGGCAGGTAAGCATCACATATCTCTAGTGACCACAACCAGTCTCTTAGGGATTGAATCAGAATCTACAGCAGGAACTTTGAAATTTTTAAAAGAAATGAACATACTCAGGACACTGAGATGTGGGATTTAGTTCACATATTCTTTTTGGAAACTGGAAAGATACAGAGATGAACAATTTCCCATGAAGCTTTTTTTTTTCTTTGAGACAAAGTGGATTTTTTGTTGAGTCAGACCTTTTGGATATAAGATGGAAAATGTCACTTATCTTTCTCCTGATTTCAGCAATTGTCCATCTTTTACCAGTTATAACGGTTATGTTTGCCACAATATTTTTTTTGTCAGTTCAGTAGGTAGAACCGGACTCCCACCTCTTGTACGTAGCATGGAATCAAGACAGATGTGGATCAGGAGTTCGTCTCTTTTATCCAGTGTTTTACATTAATGGCTAGAGACACAGTATTGCAGAAAAGGTACCACTTCCACATGAAGGTTGATGGTCAGTGGAATGACTTATGCTCCTGTTCTGATGCTATCATGCTTGACTGCAAAAAACCTGGTGATGTGCTAATGGATATGTGAAGTACCATCATGAGCATATTAGTGTGTCGACTGTAATTTTGGTGAGTGCTGAAAATGTTTTGCTGAAAGCACTTTCACTGATAATGGAGACCTGCATTTTCTTCCCTGTTGTGTGACCTCAGAGTTTGCATATTTAAGTCGAGGGGTACAGGACGGCTTACCTCCTACAAAAAAAGAAACTCTTTTTGAGTTTTTCATTTGGAGAAAGTGTTGTTGAGCTATTGATGTGATTCCATACTATCTATATAGTACATGTCACATACTGACAGTTTCTGATAGTACCCGACTTCTCTCACAGAGCTTGGTATAGTATCCGCCATGATATCAATAAAGAGAGAAGGTTGTGTAATAATGACATTTATAATTCTCACCTTAACTACCTCTATGAAATTTGCCATTCTCAGCTAGGGATATGAGTAGGCCCAAAGACCCGCTGTAGCAGACTTGCATTGTACCAGTGATGTTGTACATAACCATGACATGGAACACTGTATTTTTCCATCCCTCAAAGCTGTTCAGTGTCAGATAGGCAGAAAAATGCGTACACATTATGAAGACAATTTTGCAAAGCAGAAGCACATTTTTTTTTGGAGTGGAAATTTTATTTTTAGTGGATCTGAGAAATAGTTCTCACATTCCTGGTATGATCTCACAAAATTATTTTCTAGATGTCAAATCAATATGATAAATAATTTCAAAGATACAAGGCAATATATGTCAGTATTACATCCTCTCTCTTGCCATTTTTTAGAGAAACTGCACTTTTTCAATCCCTTTAGCCATCTCTTCAAGCACACCCTTCCCCTAACTACCTTTTTGCAATTTCTATCTGAATTCTTCATTCCACCTGTTCTTTTTAAAAATCTTTAACTATACCTTTCTCAAAATTCAGAACTGTCAACCAAGCCGTCTCGATTCAAGTTATCCAGATGTGACATTCCCTTCATTTTCATAATATTTATTTTATTTATTTTTATTTTACATTTGTTGACCGGGCTAGTCTAACTGGATATATGTCCATTTTCTGTAGAGGCTGGGGGAGAAAAGCTCCAAGCATCTGCAGAGAGTAAACAATACAATATATAGTAATAGTCAAGTGGATTACAGTACATTAGCTACATCGTGCATTAGCTAGATAGGTAAAAAAAAATGTTTACAGAGTACGTTAGTAGCTTTAGGCTAAGATTAAATACAGTGAACCAAAAACATGAATTTTTTTTTTTTTTTTTTTTTTTGGAAATACAGATAGGTGAGAAAAAACAGAAGAGTAGAGAAGTATAGAGAGAGCTGGAGGTGAAAGAGATATCAGTCTGGGTTTGGGCAGGGACAAAGCCAGTGAGTTGTAACATATTCTTTCAGATGCTTTTTAAACAGAATAGTGAAAGCAAGGGAGGAAAGTTCAGTAGGAATCTGGTTCCAGATTTTCCCTACTGTGTTGGTGAAAAGTGAATCTCCTGCTTTGTTATTTGACTTAATAGTGGAAGCTAGAAGCTTATTCGAAGAGCGTAGCATAGCAAGATTTTTGTAGGGTGAAATCAAGTTAGTGAGGATAGGGGTATTTTTTGGGTGGTAAAGGATTTTTTGGGTGATAACAATTTGTTGATAAAGTAGTTGGTTCTGCAGTTCTAGCCATCCCAGTTGTTTTAGGTTAAGACAGTGGAGAGTTCTAAAGGTGGTGCCAGTGGCAAATCTGGCTATGTTATTGTAACTGGTGGAAAGTTTGGTGAGATTGTTTTTTGATAGATTGGTATATATTGCCGAAGCATAGAACAGGGTAGACATAAGGTGGGTCTGGGCAATAGTTATTCTGGCTGAAGGGGAAAGAAAAGGTTTGATTCTGTAAAGAGTGCCTAGTTTTTTGTTGACTGTCTTTATAGTAGAGTTAATGTGATCATCAAAAGTAAGGTTATTATCAATTGTTACTCCTAGAAGACGGGTTGAAGTATCTGGGGATATGTTGGTAGCATTGTTGGAGGTTAATGTGAAGTGCAGTTGAGGTGATTTATGAGTTGGAGCAAAGAGTAATAACTTAGTTTTTTTGGGGTTCAGGAGGAGGCAGTGTTACATGAACCAATTTTCAACACTGTTAAATACTGTTTGGGTGAGAGACTGCAGAGAGGTTATGGACTTAGCTGAACAAATTAAAGTGGAGTCATCTGCATATTTTATGGAGGTGACCTGAGGAATATTGGTATGTAGGTCATTAATAAACAATGAGAAGAGTAGAGGTCCTAAAATAGAGCCTTGCGGTACTCCAGTGTTCAGAGGGAGGGATTTAGAAAGATTATTATCCCACAGTACTACTTGTTGTCTGTTTTCCAGATAGGATTTAAACCAATTTAATGCTTGTGGGTCAAGAGATTGGGCTTTTAGAATGTCTATAAGGATATTATGGTTGACTGTATCAAAGGCTTTTGAAAGGTCAATAAATAATGCAGAGGAAAAAGTGTTATTGTTACGGTTTTTGTTTATGGAGTCAGAAAAGGACAGATAATATTGCTCATCTGTCCAATTTCTCCACAGGATAAAGTATCTACTAAAGTATCATATGATTTGTTCTTTCCATTTTCCCCTTCACCATGTATTTTAAAAACAATCAACCTAAGTCCACAGTCCCCTTAACTCACCCCCTATTTAAATCTAGGTTTACTGTTCCCTCTAAGGCCAACTGCATAAACTCTGCAGAATGTATTTGATGTTTTCTGAACTATGAAGCCACAAATGTGAAAGAGTGTTGAATGGGGAATATATACTAAGTCCACAAATGAGGTATCTTGGAGTATCCAGCCCACTATCAGGTACACCAGTTATGTGGAAGGGGTGTTGATGGTAATACTTCTCCATGTTGATGGTGAGGAGAACAAATACCTACTGAAAAATGCTTGAAAGGTTTAACAGCATGTTTCAGAATATGTCATTTTTGTGTTGTAGCTGCAGTTTATTTTTTTGAAATTCCAGGAATTGCACCATTAGCCTTGCTCTTGTGTGACGTACCCATTACCTAGCACTCTTATCAATGATCCTCTGCTTCCACCCAACTTCAGTTGTTGCCACCCACTTCATGTTCAGTACTACACAATATTATTAACTCCTTCAATTTGTTTAGCATCATCTTCTAGTTTACATAACATTTTACACAATCTATTGTTATCATAGCACTGTCTCTGGCTCACCTCACTCATACCTTCCTTGGCCATGTATCTGCTGTGATGTTGTGTCTTTCGGCTTTTCCCAGTTAGGGGTCGCCACAGTGGAACTCCGGTCCGCTAATGATTGGCAGTTGATTTTTACGTGCTGAGTTGCCAGCCCTGACGCACAACTTCAACGAAGGCATGCCCATTCACGCATGTCTCCATGGAGAAGACGCTCTAGCTGAGAATCGAACCGGACAGCGTCTTACTGTGAGGTGACAACGCTACCGCAGCATCACCACTGCATATGTATCTGCTGTGATAATAAGTGTACTTTCTTAATCCACCTTCACATGTGCATTTTCTTTTATATCCTTATCTGTCTTACTTCCAGGCCACTATAATAATAACCTAGATGGCTCAGTGGTGCAGCGATAGCATTGCTGCCTCACAGCAAGAGGTTCTCTGGTTCGATTCTCAGCTGGAGTGCCTTCTGTGTAGATTCTGCATGTCCTCCCTGTGCTTGTGTGGGTTTCCTCTGGGTGTTCCGGTTTCCCCCCACATTCAAAGACATGTGTCTGGAGCATTTCTCCCCGGGCCTCCACTGAAAATTGACTTTGTTCCAAGTCGGACTTTTCTGGTTAACAAAATGTTAAATAAAAAAATAAATAAATAAACCTATTCCTTTAAATGCACAGTGCATTGTTGTTTGCAACTAAATCTCTATTCAATTGTAGCAAATACCATGTCTGTTGTTTAGTCTGTACTCTTGTATAATTGTTTTATTCTGTTATGCTATGGTTAAAAATTGTTCAGATGAATTAGTCCAGCAATCCTTTTACCCAATGAATGAATACACAGAGTAACTAACTAAATGCAGCATATGCTCATAATCTCAATAGTTTTCAAAACATTTGCCTCAAATTTTCAACACATCCACATTATGATTCTACAAACTAAAGTGGAAAACTGCTGAAAAAGCAATTTTGCAAAAGTTATCTTTGCTTTGTGACTGTGGAATTGCTAAGCATACTGCCATACTTCATGACACGAGGACAGAGCTGGATCTGAAAAGCTGAAAACTAGAAAAGTTAAAAGCAACTGATAACCAGACTGAATGCAGGCTCATATCTTTGGCAAGAAATGATCACTTTTCTATATATTTTCTGCTCACAGCCTGACCAACCCAAGACTTTCTAGTCCCATAATGACCCATCTATTCTCACGCACAGTTAGTAAAATCTGCAGAGATAGCTAAAATTGCGAACTACATGGCTATCATCCTTGGCTGATCAGGGTATTTGGTCTGCTCCCTCCAGCATGTATATTGCAGTCTTGGGTTGAGACAGCTTAGCCTCCAGTTTGGCTGTATAATTGCATCTCTCGCATGTATTAGTGTTTGGTGGTAGGAGGAGAGGGTTGTCTGTGTACATGAGGCAGTTGTAACATTGCCTCAAAATGCCCAGATTCACCAGTTGGACCGGAGAGTACACCTGAAACTGTCCTTTGGACATGCCTGGATAGGTACAGTGAACTGTTTTACTGATTGGTTGGTAAGGTCGAATAGACAGCCTTGTCCTTCTCTACTTCTCTACAGTATCAAGGGGTCTAGTGCTAAAGTTTATTAGTGCTTGCTATGAGTTTTGAGCAAGTGCCGGGCTGAGAAGTGAATGGTTTGAGTGCTTAAGTTGAAAGTTTGTCTAGTTTCAAGGGAAAAATTGAAGAGTAGACTCTGTGGAGCAGGGAATAGTTATACCCTAGCTAACTGGCGCTGCTTGGGGCGCAAAACTGCGCAAATGTGGGTTTTATTGCAGGGAAATGAAAGAGATAGAAATTATCCCAAAATGGCCAATAAACTATTAATTTCTGGGTTGAAACCACTCCTCCAGGGACAGATAGGCTGCTCAAAGCTCCCCTCTCTCACAGGTGAACAGAGAAACTTCCTTCTATCCAAGTAAAGTATGGGCAAACAGAAACTAACACAGCCCTGAATTCAGCACTAACCTGAAAACTGGACTAAACTAGCTTAGAAAGGCAGGAAAACAAGTATATATATATATATATATATATATATATATATATATATATATATATATATACATACATATATTTTGTTTTTTTTTCAGAAAATAAAGCAGATACAATAAAAAAACACACTATTATCACTAGAGGCTGGGTATGGGAATATCTAAAGGGGAAAATGTAAATATTTGAAGTGAAATGGAGCCTACATATGTCTTACAGAATGCCATGCATGACACATTTAAGCTCCTGTATTGATTGTGTTATCTTATTCAAGGTACAACAATACTTGTCCACAATCTTTTCTACCTGAGAGGTTTCTAAGCAAAATCTGTTCGATACAAACTTTCTAGTTTTTTTTTTTCATTGTTAAATACATTGTGTCCAACTCACTTCATCCTTATTTGAGATTTCAAGTTTAACAGAAAATACATTCCTTTATAACAAACACAGGTCCCATCCCTCCCTACGTTAGCTGCTAATAATGACCTCTTTCTAGGTGCAAAGATCACACATATTCACTTAGTATTTTTTCCTATACCTGCCTTTTTTCTTATTCTTTTTTTTCTTTTCACTGCAATCAGTCATTGTGCTTCAGTTCCATACTTCCATTCACTTAATCCAACAATATGTTTTAATTTTCACTTGCCTCAGTATATTACGCTTAGTTTTTGTTGCTGTCCTGTATTCTATAAACCTGCTACACCTACTCTTCTATCTGTTTTTTTTTTCCATTTAGAGCTATTTTTTGTAAACTAGATTAAACTACTATGCACAAGTGCATCTTTTCATGGGTGTTCAGGAAATGGATGCAGGGTGAAGGACCTGAAAGACCGCCAAAACAAGAGGAAGTAGATACATTTTGGAGAAGCATCTATGAAGAGCCTGTGGAACATAACAAAGATGCTAAATGGATAGAAGAATAAAAAGAAAGAATAAGAAGTTTAAAGGTACAGGATATGAAATGAGATGAAATAACAGCCAGAGAGATTAAAACAAAGGTAAGAAAAGCCTCTAATTGGAAAACCCCAGGCCCAGATGCAGTACCTAACCTTTGGTTAAAAGTAGTAACATCTTTGCAAGAGGATTTAGCCATGAGTAAGAACTATTTATATGTGCACCCTGAACAGACGGATCCCCTTCAGTTTACCGAAACGCCGAAACACAAATCACCGACACCAAAAGACCGACAACACAAAATACCGACAATACACACAACCATACATGCACTAACCGTAACCCAAACCCTAACCCTAAGGTCCGACACAACCGCACACTTACCCTACCCGCACCCTAACCCTAACTCACTTAACCCACCCCTAAACCCACAGTCCATCACTATCGCACACACACTCTACCTGCACCCTAACCCTAACTCACTTAACCCACCCTTAAACATATATTCCGTCACTATCGCACACTTACCCTACCCACACCCTAACCCTAACTCACTTAACCCGCCCCTAAAACTACAGTCCCTCACTATCGCACACTTACCTGTCTGCTCCCTAACACTAAATCCCTCACTCTATCGCACACTTACCGAGTCCGTCGGGTTCTCGCCTTGTCGGTCATCTGCGTTGTCGGTCCTTTGGTGTCGGTGATTTGTGTTTCGGCGTTGTGGCGTTTCGGTAAACTGAAGGGGATCCGAACAGACACCAACCTGGCTAACAACAGGCAAAACAATGCTCCTATTTAAGAGTGAACCTGCAAGCTACCCTAAAAATTATAGACCAATAACTTGCCTCCCGACGACGTATAAACTATACATGGGAATTAATGCTTACAGGGTTTATAGTCATTTAGAAGAAAAAGTACAGTTGTGTACACTTACCATAAATGTAGACGTTTGAGTGTATTCACTGTTGCAATCATTACATTTGGGTTATCTGCCTGCATGTAGCCCTCAGCCAGCCTGAATACCAGAGTCTTGAATTCCTGCGTCGGATGCTGTCCCTCCTTCCATAACGTCAGGTCATCAGGGGTATAAAACATGCAGCCAACGCCATATCATCAGTTTTTCTTGTCCCAGATGTCAGGTGCCCCCATAATGGGAAGCAATTATATGTTATGTTACACCTCCAACAAAAAGCAAATACACCAGAAAGCTCAAATACACCAAACAAGAAGGAAAGGTAGAGCCAAGAGAAGTCAGGGGGCTGGAGGAAGGGTAACCAGGACTGCAACAGTGAATACACTCGAACAGCTACATTTATGGTAAGTGTACACAACTGTACTACGTTCTTCATGTTTCACTGTTGCAGTCATTATATTTGGGTTGATTCCCAAAGCTAAGGAAGGGAGGAGGAAGTTAGAGAGCATTAGAACCAGCTATTAAGCCCTGCAATACTGCAGTGGCAAAACCAGCTCTGGATTTAGAAAAAAATAGGCAAGTGGTAATGCTTGGTGAAGGTATGTGCAGAGCTCCAGGTAGCAGCTTCTAGGATGTCCCTGGTAGGGACCCCTTTGAGAAAGGCTGTAGAGGTAGATGCCGCCCTGGTGGAATGTGATCTTATCCCCTGTGGGGTAGGTTTTCCATGGTGCTTATAGCAGAAATGAATGCAATGGGCTAGCCATTTAGAAATGGTTTGCTTTGAAATGGCCTTCCCCTTTGCCCCTGCAGCAAAGCCAACTAGCAGCTGTTCAGATTTTCTGAGAGGCTTAGTCCTGTCCAAATAAAATCTAAGTTGTCTGTGCAGGTCCAAAGAGTGCAGAATTCGTTCTCCTTTATTTTGTGGATTAGGAAAAAAAGGAGGCAAATGAATGGACTGATTTAGGGCCACACTAGACACCACCTTGGGCATAAAGGAAGGATTGGTCCTGAGGGAAACTCTGTCTGCATGGAAGATAATGAAGGGCTCCACTGCCAGGAGGGCCTGTAATTCACTCTTCTTGCTGAAGTGATGGCTAGAAGGAAGGCTGTTTTCCAAGAAAGGAATGTGAACTCTGTGGTTGCAGCTGGTTCAAAAGGAGGGAGAGTGAGCTTTTCCAATACAAAGTTAAGGTCCCAGGCTGGAGTAGGGGCTCACCTGGGGGGGGGGGTCTTAAATTTGTAGCCCCTCTGAGGAATTGCTTTAACAGGGGGTGAGAGAAGAGGGGGTGGTTCAGTACTATAATGTGCTGAAATTGCAGAGGCATGAATTTTGATTGATGAGAAGGATAGGCCCTTGTGGAGCATTTCTGTTACGTACTGAAGAATATGAGGTAAACTGGGCACCGTAGTGCTCCTACCCTGGGTCTGGCTCCAGAAACAGTATCTTTTCCACTTTTCAGCATAGGATTTTCTAGTACTAGGTCTCCTTGCTTCCAGAATGACCTTTAGCACCTGCTTACTGAGGGATGCTATTGGAGAGCTCAAGGAATTAGCCATACTGAAGGTTCAGGGTTTGAAGCTGAGGGTGCAGAATCTGGCCTACCTGCTGGGACAGCAGGGAAGGTGTCTGAGGTAGGTGCCATGGATCCAGCAGTATCATGCTGCGCAAGAGGGGGTATCAGTGCTGGCGAGGCCAGACTGGTGCAATAAGCATTTCCTTGGTCTGTCCAATTTGATCTTTAGTAGAACCTTCGGGAGGAGAGGCAGAGGGGGAAAGGCATAAACCAAGAGGCTTTCCCATGTGAAGGACAGGGCATCCACTTTCCAAGCTTGACTGTGGGGAGTCCTTGTGCAGAATTTGTCCAATTGGAAGTTCTGGTGGGAGGCAAACAGGTCTATCTCTGGAGTCCCCCATGTGTTCCTCAAGAGGTTGAATATTTTTGGTTCCAGTTTCTATTCGTGTGGGTCCATGAAATTTCTGCTTAGGTCGTCTGCCAGTGAATTTAGCTTGCCTGGCAGGAATTGAGCTTGTAGGTACACTTGGAAGCTCAAGGCTGTATTCCACAGAGCCATGGCTAGTCTGCAGAGAGGGTACAAGTGGGTTCCCCCCTGCTTGTTTATGTACCACATAACTGTGGTGTTGTCTGTTTTTACCAATAATTGTCCTGGAAGGATGTGGTCCTTGAAGGTTGTCAGGGAATTCTGTACAGCTAACATTTCTTTTTGGTTGATATGCAGGTACATCTGACTCAGGTTCCATTTGCCCTGAATGCACTGCCCTGCCAAGTGAGCCCCCCATGCATAGTCTGATGCATCTGTAGTCAGGGTTTGGGCGGCAGAGGGTAGATTGAAAGGGAGTCCCTTGTTGAGGTGGCAGGCCTCTGCCCACCAAAGGAACTCTGTCGTTATACAAGGAATGATAGAAATCATTGATTCCAGGTCCTGAGAATGCTGACACCATAGGCTTTTTAGCTACCATTATAGTTTCTTCATATGCAATCTTGCATATTTTCCTTGCAGATAGATGGGTCTTTGTGGCCAGTAGTTTGAAGTAGGCTGTCAAATAAACTTGTTTCTCTGGTGTGAGGTAAGCCATCTGGGAAGTTGTGTTCAAGCTTGCTCCCAGGAATACAATCTGCTGGCAGGATACTAGATGAGATTTCTTTTCGTTTATGGTATACCCCAGTGAGGTTAGACGTTTCTTTACAAATGCCAGATGTTTTAATAGCATGTCCTGGCTTTCTGCCTGAATTAGGCAATCATCCAGGTATGGGTATATTTGAATATTTCTCTGCCTGCAAAATGCAATGGCTGGAGCTAGACACTTTGTGAATACCCTGGGCATAGTAGATAAGCCAAAGGGAAGTGCAGATAACTGATAGTGCATGGAGCCTGCTCTGAAATGTAGGTATTTCCTGCAAGATTAAAATTACAACCAGCAGCAAATCAAGAGAAAATATCCAAAAAATGACAATATGAATCAGATCCACAATAAAATTTATTACACAGGACTTAGCGCCTCGGCCACAACAGCCTTCAAAGAGTACAAAATTACAAAAAACACATTCCACTATATATAAATAATCAGCAATCATTTAATAAAACAATCAATCAATTAAATAAATACTTTAAAAAGATTTAGAGCAAACTTCTCCAATTTACTTTTCTGTTCAGACCTCTTGGTGTTAATGTGTCAAACTTCAATATGAAAACAGTTTCTTTATACACTAGAATATTTTTAATTAATCTTTCATCCCCCTTCCTGATAAACACTTCTTCCAAAATTGTAGCTTGTAATAAATTGATGTCATTATGATATTTTTCCAAAAAGTGAAATGCTACAGGACTTTCTAATTAAAAACATTCTAGTGTATAAAGAAACTGTTTTTATACTGAAGTTTGACACATTAACACCAAGCGGTCTGAATAGAGAAGTAAATTGGAGAAGTTTGCTCTAAATGTTATTAAAGTATTTATTTGATTGATTGTTTTATTAAATGATTGCTGATGATGTATATATAAGGGAATGTGTTTTTTGTAATTTTGTACTCTTTGAAGGCTGTTGTGGCCGAGGTGTTAAGTCTGTGTAATAAATGTTATTGTGGATCTGATTTCCTGCAAGATTCCCTTATTGGAATGTGTAGGTAAGCTTCCTTTAAGTCTAAGGTTGCCAACCAGGCATCTTTGCCTAGCACAGTAAGCAGCTGTTGAAGTGTTAGCATTTTGAATTTTGGGATTACCAAAAAGGTGTTTAGAATAGAGAGGTCTGGGATAGGACGCCAGGAGCTGTCTTTTCTGGGTACCAGGAAAATTCTTGAGTAAAAACCTTATCCCCTTTCTTCTGAATAGCCCTGATACTTAGAAGAAAGCGAACCTGGGGGTAGGTCTGGCCAACCATTTGGGGTTGGTATGGTGTGGAAGTGTAATCTGTATCCTTGGAAAACTATATTTAAAACCCATTTGTCTTGGGTAATGATTTCCCAGTTTTTTGCATGCAGGGCGAGCTTTCCTCCTAAGGGAGCAGGCAGTTGAGCAGGGCTTGGAAGGGTTAAGGTTAAGTCATTGTGACATTTTTCCATAGGGGGGGTGTCTTACTACTTCCAGCTTTGGAAATGGGAGCCCCCCACTGCTTAGGCCTGTGTGTAGCCAGAGACTGTAACCTAGGTGGTCTGATGTTCCTGGGTTTGGACTGAGAAGGCCTGGAAGAGACTGGAAAGGACCAATTCTTAGAAGGCCAATGCCTACTAAATCTGGGAGGCTGTACTTGCAGGAAATCTTTAACAGTTTGCATAGATTTAGCTTTTTCCTCCATCTTTTTAAGGACTTCTTCTGCCTTGTTGCCAAACAGGCAGTTTTGGTTTAAGGGAGCATCCAGTAATTTAGCTGTAACATGATCTGGCAAGTTTTGCTCCTTAAGCCAAGCATGCCTTCCAAGTACAGACCCAGTGACAGTAGCCCTGCAAGAATCTTCTAAAGAGTCAAAACCACATTGCAAAGTATGTTTATCAACTTGTTCAGCAGAATGCATTAAATCCTGCAATTCTTTATGTTCAGCACAGTCAGGAATCAATATAATTTTCTGTTTAAGTAGTCCCATAATATGCTGCTGATACTTTAACATATGAAACTGGCAATTTAAGGCCCTAATGGCCAAAGTAGCAGAAGTGTATACCTTCTTAGCCCATCTGTCCAAGGCCCTGGAATCTCTATCAAAGGGGGTAGGGTTTTTGGCAGCAGTAGCCTTAATGCCTTAGGTCCTTGGGAAATGGTCTCTGGATCTACAGTAGGATTCTTGAAGAGGAACTTGTGAGAGTCAGGTACTCTGTAATACCTGTCAGGTTTTCTGGGAGCTGGAGGTAAAGTGTCTGGGGCCAGGCTAGATTCCAAGAAGGCATCATCTACAATGTCCAGAACAGGAGGGATAGCTAAAGGCCTGTGTTGAGGGAGGAGTAAGAATTCCCTAAGCCTCTGTTTAGAGTCAGAGTAATCCTGGCTTTCCCAGGGGAAATGCTCCCTAAGAGTGTGCAAGGTTTTACCAAAAGAAAAATCTTCTGGAGGGGAAGCAGAGGGAATGGAATCCTCTGCATCAGAATCCTCAAGGGCAAATCCTGGTAATTAGAAGAAAAGTACAGTTGTGTACCTACCATAAATGTAGATGTTTGAGTGTATTCACTGTTGCAGTCATTACACTTGGGTTATCCTGCTGGCAGACGACCCGTAGTCGGCTCGAGTTCCAAAGTCTTGGTCCGGCGTCGGTTGCTGTCACCTCTTCCCTGACGTCAGTGTGCCAGGGGTATAAAAGTTGCAACCGACGCCATTTTCTTCAGTTTTTCTTGCCCCAGATGTCAGGTGCCCCCAGATATGAAGGCTGTAAAGATAAAAATATGCCAAACAACCATGCATATATCACTAAAAACATTTTCTTCTTCTAAAAGTAAATACACCACATAGGTTGTATAGAGTTGAGAAGTACAGAATAGTCCCAGCAAAGAGGGGGATGGTGGGTGGGTAACCAGGACTGCAACAGTGAATACACTCGAACATCTATATTTATGTTAGGTACACAACTGTACTATGTTCATCGTGTTTCACTGTTGCAGTCATTACACTTGGGTAGAATCCCAAAGCTGAGGTAGGGTGGCTGGGTCTTGATTGGATTTGGCGAGGTTAACAAGCCCTGCAGAACTGCAGTGGCAAAGCCTGCTCTGGATTTGGAGTAGAGAGGTAAGTGGTAGTGCTTGGTAAAAGTGTGCACTGAGCTCCAGGTTGCAGCTTCTAATATGTCTTTGGTTGGTACCCCTCTGAGAAAAGCTGCTGAAGTGGCTGCTGCTCTGGTAGAATGAGGCCTAATGCCCTTAGGCACAGATTTGCCATGCTGTGCATAACAGAAGCGGATGCAGTGTCCTATCCATTTGGAGATTGTCTGCTTTGTAATAGGTTTTCCTTGTGATCCTGCAGCATATGCAAACAGTTGCTCAGTTTTTCTGAAAGCTTTTTTTTTTTGTCCAAGGCAAATAGATATATGTCTGGGCATCCCCATTCCCTTGTTATCATGTTGAACACTTGTAGATTTAGCTTCCATTCGTGAGGATCCATGAGATTTCTGCTTAGTTCATCTGCCAGTGTATTTTTTGTTCCTGGCAGGAATTGTGCTTGCAGATGTATCTGGTAAGTCAGTGCTGTTCCACAAAGTCATGGCTTGTCTGCATAGGGGGTAGGAATGTGTGCCCCCTTGCTTGTTTATGTACCACATAACTGTGGTATTGTCCGTCTTTATTAATAATTGTCCTGGATGTATTAGGTCCTTGAAGGCTGTCGGGGCATTCTGTACAGCTAGTATCTCTTTTTGATTGATGTGAAGATGCATTTGTTCCTTGGGCCACGTGCCCTGAATACATGTTCCTGCCATATGTGCTACCCAGGTGTAATCCGATGCATCCATTGTTATTGTCTGAATGGCTGTAGATAAGGTGAAAGGCTGTCCCTTGTTGTGGTGACAGGCCTGGGACCACAATTGAAACTCCTGTTGTAGGCAGGGAATCAAAGTTATGATTGTCTCTAGGCTGTGACAATGCTGAGTCCAAACACTATTTAGATACCATTGTAGTTTCCTCATATGCAGTTTGGCATATGGAATTAGTAGAATGCAAGATGCCATGAAACCCAGGGCCTGCAGAATTTTTCTTGCAGGGAGCTAGTTCTTTGCTGTCATCATTTGAAAGTAATGAGTCAGTTGCCTTTGTCTGGCATGAGATAAGCCATCTGGGGAGTTGTATTTAAGCTTGCTCCCAGGAATATTATCTCTTGAGAGGGCACTAGTTTTGATTTATTTTCGTTTACTGTGTACCTAGGCAAATTAGTAATCTTTTTACAAACTCCAGGTGCTTTAGAAGGATGTCCTTGCTCTCTGCTTGAATAAGGCAGTCATCCAAGTAGGGATATATTTGAATTCCTTTTTGTCTGCAAAATGCAATTACTGGTGCCAGGCATTTTGTGAAGACCCTGGGCGCAGTAGATAAGCCAAAGGGCAGTGCAGAGAATTGATAATGCATTGAGCCTGCTATACATCTGAGGTATCTTCTGCACAATTGTTTGATTGGACGTGCAGGTATGCCTACTTGAGATCCAAAGTAACTAGCCAAGCCTCTTTGCCCAGCATGGGCAAGAGTTGTTGTAGTGTTAACATTTTGAATTTTGGAATATCCAGGAAAGTATTTAGGATTGACAGGTCAAGTATTGGTCTCCATGCTTTGTCCTTTCTGGGTACTAGGAAAAGTTGTGAGTAAAATCCTTAGCCCTGTTCTTCTTGTGGAACATTCTGAATAGCTCCCATATCCATAAGAGCTGCAATCTGTTTTTGTGCCTCTGCCCATTGGTTTTGTGGCAGGTTTGGCATACCTTTTGGTTTTGGAAGCATGTGGAAGTGGAACCTGTACCCTTGAGAAACTATATTCAACACCCATTGGTCTTGGGTGATCATGTGCCAATTTTTTGAGAAAAGTGCTAGCTTTCCCCCTAGGGGTGCTGTCAACTGGTAAGAGCTTGGCATTTGCAGAAGGAAGTCATTGTGACTGTTTCCTATAAGGTTGTGATTTCTCTTCTCCTCCTTTGGGGGCTGAAGCACCCCATTGTTTAGGTCTGTAGGAGCCTTGGGGCTGAGATCTGCCTCTTGGGCATCTGTATCTGCCTCTATGTGGCCTGTCTGATACTGGACAGGACCAATTTTTTGAAGGCCAGTTCCTGCTAAATCTAGGTGGCTGAACCTGTAAGAAATCTTTCATAGTTTGCATTCAGTTTGCTTTATTCTCCATTTTCTTTAAAACCTCTTCTGCCTTAACACCAAACAAAGTATCATGGTGTAGTGGAGCATCCAATAATTTCATTTTAACATGGTCAGGTAAACCTTGTTCTTTCAACCAAGCATGTCTTTGAATAACTGAGCCTGTAACAGTGGCTCTACAAGAAGCCTCTAATGAATCAAAACCACATTGCAGAGTATGCTTTCCCACTTGTTCAAATGCATGCAATAAATCCTGCATTTCTTTACAGTCAGGACCTTCTATATTTGTAATCATTTTCTGCTTTAACAATGACATGAGATACTGCTGATATTTAAACATATGAAACTCACAGTTTAAAGCTCTTACAGCTAAAGTAGCAGAAGTGTAAACTTTTTTCCCCCATCTGTCCAGAGCTCTGGAATCCCTATCTGAGGGGACAGGATTTTTGGCAGTGGAAACTTTAACCCCTTTAGGACCCTGAGAAATTGTTTCTGGGTCTGCAGCGGGGTTTTTGTAAAGAAATTTATGAGAGTCAGGGACCCTGTAGTACCTGTCTGGCTTTACTGGTGCAGGGGGTAAAGAATCTGGAGACAGACTGGATTCAGAAAAACATCATCTACAATATCAAGCACAGGGGGGATAGCCAGGGACCTGTGCTGAGGCAATAGAAAGAAATCTCTGAGCCTTTTCTTGGATTCTGAGTAATCCTGGCTCTCCCAATGGAAATGCTCCCTCATGGTGTGCAGGGTTTCCCCAAAAGAGTAATCCTCAGGCGTTGAGGCTGAAGGAATGGACTCTTCAGCATCACAGTCCTCATAGGGAGGGAGAGAATAGCCCTGGTCAGAAGAAGAATCAGAAGAAATCGAAACCTGATCACAGGAATCATAATCAGTGTCTTGCCTAGGCCTTTTGTCAGGAGGGGGATGGGAGCCCCTGATTTAAGTAATAAGGTCATCGGCCATTTTTAAGCATCTGTTTCATGGATGACTGTTCTGGAGAATGCTGCACTTGTTTCTTTGTCTTTAATGGTGTTTTTGACTTTGCCTTTGCTGCTGTAGTAGCTTTAATTGTAAGATGTGAAGGTCTGAAAACACCCTCAGAAGCCGGTGCCTGCTCAGCGGCTCCGGACCCATCTGAGGGTATATTTTCTGTAGGCCCAATAAGTTGAGTTTCCACAGACCTTGGTGCCTTCACGTGGCTGTCGGTTGAGGCCTGTGGCTCTGAGGTAGCGGGTGTCAGGGGCTGTGAAAGTGCCTCACTGAGAACCGGCGAACCGGCAACTGGCCTAGAAGAGGCTTCATCGTCGGTTTTGGACCTCGGATGCCTGTCTTTTTCTTTCTGTTTGCGTTGGTTGTTCCGACAGCATTATGTAATTAAATCTTCATCCAAAAGAATGTAAAGCAAAATCAAACCGACGTTTAATATTGCGTTTATTAAATCTAGCACAAAACCGACAACTAGTGACGTCGTGGTCAGGGCCTAGGCAAGGAATGCAGTAAGAGTGAAAGTCCTTATGAGGTATTTGCTTCCCACAAGAAATACAATTATTAACTTTTACTGACATCGGTCTGGAGCAAGAAAAAGTTTCCCCAATGGGGTACTTAGCTTTATTGAAGACTTCGGTTCTGAAATTCAATTTTGAAAATCTCAGGAGTCGGCCGGCCGGCACTTGCGAACTGCTTATGCTTCGGGCACCGCCTGGCAAGAAATACTGAAGAAAATGGCATTGATTGCAACTTTTATACCCCTGGCGCACTGACATCAGGGTAGAAGCAACAGCAACCGATGCCGGACCAAGACTTTGGAACTCGGGCCGACTACGGCTCGTCTGCCAGCAGGATAACCCAAGTGTAATGACTGCAACAGTGAAACACGATGAACATCAGAAACTTCAGAATCCTGATCAGAAGAATCAGAAGGAAAATCCGTTCTAGGTCTCTTAGAGGGGGAAGGCTGGCTTCCCCTAATTAAAGTAATAAGGTCTTCAGCCATTCTAAGCATTTGTTTTTTAGGCATATGGGCCTGACCATGCAGTCTGGACGTCAATTTTCTAGGTGTGGGTCGAGTTTTAGGCCTTGATGAAGAAGATGGCGTTGGTTTAAAATGCAAATCTGTAGGCCTGAATACACCTTCAGAAGCCAGTGCCTGCACAGCGGCTCCGGACCCATCCAAGGTAGAGACATCCGCAGGTTCCATAGTCGAAGAAGCATCTCGCGGCATACTGGACTACGAATGGGTCTCAGTAGAGGCCCGTGAATCTGAAGTAGTGGGTATCAAGGGCTGCGAAAGTACCTCACTGAGTACCGGCGAACTGGCGACTAGCTTAACGGAAGCGTCGTCGGCAGTTTTGGACCTATGCGGTCTGTCTTTGTCTTTATCCTTACATTTTTTCAGTATATCGGTAGTCAGATGGCTTACCAAAGCCATATCTGGATAGTTAAACCAAGTACCAAAATAATTTGCTGCGAAAATAGACCGATGACAAATAGTTTGGGGGCTGAATAAGGCACAAAACTGACAGCGAGGGACTTCGTGGTCTGGGCCTAAGCAAGGAATGCAGTATGAATGAAAATCTTTATGAGGTATTTGCTGTCCACAGGTAAGACAATTGTTAACTTTTACTGACATTGGTTAAGTGCAAGAAAAAGGATCCCCAATGGGGTACTTAGCTTTTTTCGAAGACTTCGGTTCTGAAACTCGAAAATGAAAATTTCAGGAGTCGGCCATCCGGCACTTGTGAACTGTTTCTGCTTTGGGCACCGCGCGGCAAGAAAGACTGATGTAATGGCATGGGCTGCATGTTTTATACCCCTGATGACCTGACCTCATGGAAGGAGGGACAGCATCCGACACAGGAATCCAAGACTCTGGTATTCAGGCCGGCTGAGGGCTACCTGCAGGCAGATAACCCAAATATAATGACTGCAACAGTGAAACATGAAGAACATCTCAATTATGGCAGTAGAACAAACGGGCAATAAAAGAAAGTCATATGGAACAAAGGATCATTTGTTGTTAAATAAAATCATACTGGAGAACTGTAAATAGGGGAAGAATCTAAGTATGGCATAGATTGACTAGAAAAAGCATTTGATAGCATCTCACATTCATGGATAAAAGAGTGCTTAAAAATGTATAAGATTAAGCCATGATAAAGGACAGATTATTATCCCAGGGATAAAAATTCAAAGGGGGATATTCCAGGGTGTCACTATTGCTATTCTGCCTTGCCATTAACCCATTAAGCTGTTTACTTAACTGCTTAGGCCATGGCTACAATTTGGCTCCTAAAAAACAACAAAGTGTAAAGATTTCTCATCTTCTCTTTGTCGATGATTTAAAACTGTACAGCTCATCAGATGAGGAACTGAAAGCACAGCTGCAGGCTGTCAACATTTTTTCAGATGATATAAGAATGTCATTTGGTCTTGATAAAGAAAACTGCAACACCAGGACAACATCAGTTTGGGACAAGAATGTGACATAAAAGAACTTGAGCAAGAGAGAGTGTATAAATATTTGGGACTTGATGAAGGATCAACAATAAAACATGAACAAATGCAAATAAAACTTAGTAAGGAATACTTTAGAAGACTTAAATTAATTCTGAAAACAGCGTTGACATCTCGGAACAAAATCCAAGCTATAAACTAATTTGCTCTTCCTGTCCTAAATTACAGTTTTGGAGTGATTGACTGGACCCAAAATGTGTTGGATAGATTAGATATGAAAACAAGAAGGATGCTTCATGCTCACAAAACGATTTATAAAAATCAGTGTATACCAAGATTATATATTCCCCATCCCGAAGGCAGGGATAGGCCTCCTTGAAATTGATTACATGTATAGATCTGCAATTGTGGGACTCCACACATATCTGCTAACCTCACAAGACCTAAATGTAATGAAAGTTTTGAAACATGAGGAGAATAAACCTAAGATGACTTCTCTGCTTAATTTAGCAGAAGCATATCAGTGTCACGCAGGAATGGAAATCATACCAGATGTAGATAAAAATCAGATGGCAACTGAATGTGCCAAAAAACAAAAGAAAGAATATAAAGTGAAGGACCAGATGAGAAGGCAAGAAAAGTGGAAAAAATCTTAAATACAGTTGGAAGTACAGAAAACTTCTGGAAGACCCTCATGTTGATCAGGAATGAACACAGGAATGGTTAAGAAGGAGAATTCAAACCAAGAGATGAAAGGTTAATATCGGTGGCCCAAGATAGTGGGCTGCACACCTGTTGGTTTACAAAGTCCATTGAACATGTGGGAGAAACAGACAAATGTTTGTTCTGTAAAACCAAATTGGAAACAGTTGTGCACCTCGTTGCTGGTTGTGATATACTAATGGCAGAAGGACTGTGTACTGAAAGGCATAATCATGTGGCAAGACTGTTGCACTGGGGATTGTGCAAACATTATAGTACTGAAGTAGCTAAAAATACTGGAAACATGAGCTACAAAGCATAATAGAAAATGATGAAGTTTTCACTACATGGGTATCCATTACTAACAGTTCAAAAGATAGACCCTAGAAAACTGGATATAGTGGTCCATGAAAAGAAGACAAGAGTAGCATTGATAATTTAAATCACCGCACCCAGTGATTGCAGTGTCTTGCTTACAGAGAGACACAACGTCATAAAATATCAAGATTTGCAGGCAGAAATTAAAGCAATGTGGAATAAAGATACCCAGACAGTTCCAATAGTAGTAGGAGCAATGGGTCTTATAAAAAAAAATCTACATTCGTAATTAGATTCACTACCAGTAAATGTAACCCCATACGAATTGCAGAAGGAGTCATTACTGGGCACATTGCAGGTACTGTGAAGAGCACTTTTGACTGACATCAAAGATTGAAACAATACTAATTTCATGAACTTTATCCGTACTTTGACTTAGGAATGGGGTCCATTCCCATCATGGTATTGGAAACCCAAAAGATTTGGAGAAATTAAAAAGTTTAAATTTTATTTATTTGATTTATCATCTTATTTTACTTTCTGGAGTTTTCATGGAGTGTGGCCTCCTGTGCTTAGTACTGTGATAATGTTTTGAGATAACAGTTACTTTGCTGTTTTGTATTTCATCTATGTTATATTTCTGGGTACAAGATGGATCACCAGATGCATGAACTGCCTCTGAACACTGTGCATGAGTTTATCAACTTTTTACTGGAACCTTCATTAGTTTTTACGACTATGAATTATGTGCAAAGGAGTTTCCATCCACAATACTGGTTCCTAGCGATGGCCAAAGTCAAATAACTTTAAGTCCTTATAACTTCAAATTCTGTTTTCTTTTTGAACAATAATGTTTGTCTGACTTACTGACTGTTGCTGGGGAGCATCTTCTTCATCTATAGAATACATTTGCACATGGAGCTAAACTGATGTTTTTTAAACTTCTGTGAGTGAACTCCAGTGGGAAACAAACTAAAAAAAAAAAATAATGGAATTAAAATATGCTTTCTGAACAAGTAACAAATTAAAATGATGATGATGAGTAATGAAATATGAAGGATACTACTGGATTTGTTAAGTTTTGGGAAAATCATTTGATGGGTTGTATGAGATTACCAACTGGTCTGTTGAATGCCTGTATAGCCAGACTTCCTCAGACATAAGCCATGCATCATTTTACTGCTATAATAACTTACTCCTACATTTCAACATATCCTGTGGCTTTATTTTAGTCCCATCAGCAGAGATTAATGGCTCCAGACAGGTAAAGCAATTGGGTGTCTACAGCAGACCAAGTTGTTGTATATCGTCCTTGGGTACAGCAGGACATGTGTGGTAATCAACAGTTTTATATTAGTTCTTCATACCACTGAAATATGATGAAAAATTTTAGATGAGAGGGGAGGTATACCAAGAGATTTAACAAGATTACTGGTAAACAGAAGCAATCAATTTGTGTATTTCAAGCACTTCACCTGCAAACTAAAATCTGGAATCTCTCTAAAGTCATTACCTTAACTCAAGAGCCTGATCAAACACTCCAGAGACAGAATGAGCAAAAAGGAGTCAGACATCCTTGTACCATACATGTACCTAAAAGAAGAATACAGACCTCTGATATGATAAATGTTTACAATAAAAGATCATAAAGAGCTTTAAACAAGTCATACAAGTACTGTTGGAACTACACACTTTGCAGTATGGATGACAGATGTCAAAAATACATAATTAAATACCTTTGCTGGATCAGGCAAGACTAAAGCCTATTGTCTCTCAGTAGACGTGGACTCTGACAAGACACAATAAGACCCTAAAATGGACTGTAAGGTACTGCCCACTGATGAAGCCATTCAGTTCTCTAGTATAATCAACTGTCGCATTTATTTTTACCTGCATGTGAGGAACTTGGACAAAGATGACTTCACTGCTGATTATGGAAACAGGATGATGTCAGCCAGTGAGAAGACTTTAATGGCTGTTGGGGTAGAACAACTGCAGCTTCTAGCAGGCGATCATGCAGCTTTTACAAGTCAGCCATATACAATGCAGCTGGAGGTGCAATCAAAATGAGACAGGCAATTTCAGTGTAGAAGTCAGTTTCATAACTGTATGGGAACCATGTGTGCAGGGAGAACTTTAATCATTTTTCAGTTTAAGCATGAGTAATAGGCAGTGCCAGTTGGTGATGATGAGAAAAAGAAAACCTTGACAGGTTACATAACTCTCGAAGGCTTCATTGCACTTACATGCATAACCAGCCTATCCCTCTGGGCTGGTAGATAGCATTTCTATAGAGAGTTTGAACACTTTAGAATGCTAACCTGGCTGCATTCTACATGGTGACCCTATAGTCTTACCAGAAACCTACTGGGGATTTCAGTAATACCCTGAAGCCAGTACACAAACGTTAAATGTGTACAATGAAGTCATGAAGAAATTAATTATATTTAGATATGGATGGTTCAAGCCTGAGCTACAACTGTGGAGACAGGCAGAGCAAAATTTTAACGTGAAGAAAATGCATTTCTGCCAGAAGCTCATTGGCATGTTAAAATCATACCTCTCAACCTTGTAGAGCAAGAAATAAGGTCAAAGCCATAAATAAAAATGGGACAAAGGCCCAAAAATATGTACAATTTTTAAATATTGCTCTTACAGACTTAAAAAGTTGATAGAACAGGTTTGCATTAGCATGAATGTTCTGAAGGACTTATAAAAGCTGCATGTTCTGAAGGATATGAAGCCTGAAACGCAAATGTCTGTCATCATTTTCAAACTTTAATATTTAATAATTTACCACTAATTTGCCAGAAAACCACAATTTTATGAAGAACAGACCAAAAATATGAGGTCAAAATCTGGACAGTCTGCAAAAATCTGTTCAGTTGGGAGGTATGGTTGAAATGTATCATACAGATGCAAGTCAGTGTCAATCAAACTGCAATTATTTTCAGGGAGATGTCACTCAAGAAAATCAAACAAGACTTAGACACTTGGATATCTCCTGATACACATTTAATACAGGGCATCAACAGCCACAGAGTTATTGCACTTGTGGGATTTAACATCTAAGGTTGTTAATGAGGGCCTGCAGGTTAATGTCATTTAACATGACATTAGTAAGGCCTTTGATACAGGAATTCATAGTAAATTATTCTATAAACTTAGTCATTCTGCAGTTGATAACACTGTTATAACATGGTTTACAGACTACCAAATATACCAAAAAAGGACAGCCAAAATTAAAAATGGAGTGACAAGAGTTTGGATGCCAGGATATGAGGTGTACCAAAAAGGATCCATTTTGGCAACTATACTGCTCAGTTTATAACTCGGTCATATCAGATTACTGTCAGATATTACAGTAGCTAAATACACAGATGATAAATCTAGCAAAAATAATAACTTCAAAAGAAAATTGTAAAACTTTTACAGAAATGCCCAGATGACCTTAAAAATTGGAAAAGGAAAATGTGCTAGTTGTAATCTGCTAGAGTTGTACTCTGCAATAACAGAATAAAAAGATAACTGTTTTCCCACCAAGGCCCAAATTAGAATATACCATTACTGAGATTTAGGGGTCATTTTATATTTATACATTGGAAAACAAATGTTGACATGCGTCTGCACATGTTCTGAGCTTATTCCTCAGAACATGAAAATAATAAAACCTCCTAATTATTTATTCCAACTCTGAGAATGTACAATCCCCAGCAAAAGGGCATATTATTCACCCCCAGGGATTGTTCGATCTTGCACGCTTCTGTCAACCAAAGTGTGTCAGCAAAACAGTGGTTGATTTTATCTAAAATTGACTAGCACAATGTAAATCACACACACACACACACACACACACACACACACACGCACACGCACACGCACACGCACACGCACACACGCACACACACACACGGACATAGGTTCATAGGTGTTTACTAGGCTAACTACCACAAGGTCCTTTTTAAGTCTAGCCAAGCATCCCAAATCTCTGACAAGTTCTGATACCCTTGATAAGTGTAAGCATGGGTTTGGGAGATGAATCATTTGCAAGCAAGGGCCTGGGAGATGAACCATTTACAGGTTGCCTGTGTCCATTAGAGACCTAGGTGCCAAACCAGGGATGAATTTCCTGTTCACCATCCAGTTGTCCAAGTTGCACTTGAATAGGGTTAGGGAGGAATTCTGCTTCACATGGATATATATTCATTTATGTGTGTGTATATGAAGATATGCATTTATGCATACAGATAAATGTATGTATATATATATATATATATATATATATATATATATATATATATATATATATATAAGAACTTTGTTTCTATTGTTTCATACTGTACAAATGTCTCAGTAGTAGCAGTATTAACAGGAAAAACATATTTTATTTCCTAATTATGAGGATATTGGCTATTTTCACATTTTTCATGGGACCTCTGCCCATAACAGGACTGTCCAGATAAAAGTGATAGGTAATAATACTTCTAAGTGGCATTTTTTGTTAATTTCCATCACCTTTCTGCACAACTACTGACATTCTAACAGAATTTGAACATCATTTGAGGTAAAAAATAAATGAGTGAAATTAAATTTAGTCATCAAAATGAACAGTGATGCATGCTGGCCCTCAACACAAATAGGTTGAAAGATCTAGAAAATATTACTGACAGCAACTCTAGATTTGGTAATAAGTTTTTAGTCTAGTTTGGCTTCACACAGCTAACCATCAGCTGCTTCCAGGGTCCCTCTGCATCCATCAGATGAACCAAACTTCCTAACTCTCCTAGACTATCTCAGAACCATACCTGGGGCCAATGAAGTAACTGAGGTATCTGGGGCAGTGTCATATTGCTGCCAGGGAGTGGGTTTATTTTTTTTTTTCCAACCTCTTGTGCACACACAGCAAGACAGCCAGTGGGTGGGATGTGCAATGGGTGTCGGCACTGAATTATCCCTTAGTTCTGCAAAGAGTTGATGTCAGCAAGTCATCCAGCCCACCCACACAGGCAGCAATAACTGCTATTGTCTCTACATTGTCCACCATGGAAAATCAGTCACACTGGTGTGAGCCCAGCATGAGCACATCCCACTGGTTTATGAACTGGCCAACAGCAATGATATATGTTATTGTTAAAGACTGAATGAACTCCTTTCTGGATGTATAATATCAGAAGTTGCACAGGCACTAAATAGTTTCACAGTGCTAGTCCTTAAATTTTCCATGATACAGGACAAATTACATAATCATCTGACACTATAGAGCATGCCAATCCAATCCCTGTGAAGAAACCTGACTTGGCCTTAGCCAATAAGGAGCATCAACAATTTTTGCAGGGGATGGCAGTATTTCAGTATATGTTTGTTTGAGACTCAGCAGAGTGAACACTGAAGTAGCAGTACATTTGTTTATATACTAATTTTGAGACTGCGGTAATTTGGAGAAAACCTCTTAAGGTAAGGCACAATCTTGGGGTAAGTAGTTTTTTTACATTCACCTCTAACTCTGCTTTCCAAAGATTTATGCAAACTTTTAATGATATTTGAGCCTCTACTGGAAATTTGAGGTATCAATTTATTAAGACATAGACCTAAAGATTGCAACATGGTTCTTCTAATTCTCAAAAATGAAAAATCTTGCATGTTAACCTTGTGTAAAGGACTTCACACTTCTCAATTGCTCCTGAGTTTTCATGCATACCAGTAATGCAGTCTCAGTGACACTACAGGTAGCACACTTGCCTTTGGCGCAGAAGGCTGTCGGTTCTATTCCAACACAACGTAGATGGATTGCTAACACTGCAGTGCTGCATTAGTGGGAAGCTGTACTCCTGAGTGAGCTGTCCTTAGGATGAGACATTAAACTATAGTCCCATTTTCTTCAATAGGTGGTAGCTGAGGTGGCTAAAAAGTTTCCATAGCACTTACTGAAAAGAGAAGATGTTCCCTGATGGCCTTGCCAAATCTCTCCTAGTAGCATCAATACCACCTTGTGTGTCTCCTGAAAGGAGACCCAGCCAACAAAGCATAACTAAAATGAATGCATTTTTCTCCAGAAATTTGTTCTTTTCCTCACATATTTGTGATGTTATGGAAAAACAGTTATGGATAAAGTCAATAAGTAATTCCAAACAATACAGTTTCAGCTTTATCGTTCATGTGAAGGTTTATAGTAATACAAATGCTCTTATTCTATTAACTTCCTAAGTGAATAATCTTGGTCTTTTAAAAAGTACCCTGATTTGCAAACTTTATCTGTGATTACATTTGGTAGTTTCCTCAGTTTTAGAAAAAGAAGCTAAATGCTCCAAATGTGTTTTAAAGACAGTGCTATGATACAGTAAGTAATACTGTACACTGGAGTAATACATTGGTGTGTTATGAGAATAACAGATTCTGGCAAATGTGTTTCTAAACACATCACATACAAAATACTGAGATGTAGTTCATTTAATTTCCAGTGCACTTTGTTGAAAATAATTGTTACTGTAATGAGCAGTGAAGGAAAGGCTGCACTGCCGATTTTTTTCCTAGTTGACAAAGCTGTATTTCCCACATGAATTATCCCCACCCAACAGCATCCATATGCCTGTTGAAACATGCAAGTGTATAAAACCAAGGAAACATCTGACCTTCTTTGCATAGATACTTAAACAGGCTAGGCTCATGAGGTCATTAACAGTTTGCTATGGCAATACAGCTCCTCAAAGAACAAGAAGATTAAAAGTCAAGTTATTCAGATTTACCACAGAATAAAAAGTAGCCATTACACATTAATTGTGCTATGTTTGCTTTCTATACTGATAATTGATTCTTTTAAGCTCCTGATGCTTCTGGTGAATTTAATATTTTAATACAATTCAGTAGAGATACACCTATTTATGTGAATTGTTTCCGTAATTATACAAGTAGTGGTTATGTTTATTTAAACAGCATTCGGAGAGCTTTAGAATTATTGATAACAGTACAAGTACAGAAATCCTAGCAGATTTGCATGGATTAGGGAGGGCTACAAATGTTAGAGTAAGTCTAGTATATCAGGAATTAGCCATTAGAACATTACTTAATACAGCTCTTACCACGAGAAACATTGTTACAGTCTCACTCATTATATGGAATGGTTGGACACATGTATTAGAGCAGTCTTTTTTAAACAGTTTTATAAAATATATCAAAGGACAAAAAAGGGAAGGTAATAAACATGGGAAGATTTGTGGAAATAAAACACACTTCCAAAATATAAGAGCTTTGAATGAAGATGAATGCTGAAGTGGTAGATAGCGGTGTTTGAGTAAGCCATATGGGGATATTTCCCTGTACTGAAAAATATGTTGCATTATTGTGGTTATTTGCTTTTCTGCTGTACAGCATCCAGGGCCAGTATTAACATTTTGGGGACCACCAGCAAATGTCAAGTTGGGGGTCCCCTGGACACTCCCAGTCTAAATATCACCCTCTCACTGCCACCCCTCTTAAAAATATTTTAGCTTATACTGCAGGGTTTTAGGAATAGTACACACAGACTAATCTATAACTACAGTGCTCTTGCATTACAGCAGACCTGTGTACCACACTGTTCTGACCCATCTCACAGAGGGACATTCACAGCTACTGATATTTAGTTGCAGAGATGATACATTACAACTCTACCTAGAGGGTAGACTTAGGTGAAATGGTGCCCTAGGCACCACCTACTGTTTCACTCCCCCTCCCACTCACAAAATCCACTAGTGGTCCCCTCTCTTTCCCCCTCATCCTAGGCTCCCCACACCATGCACATTACTTTTTTTCTTCCTTTTCCCATATTTTCCTTATTCTTCAGTTTTTTCAAAAAGAAATAACTTTCTGTATGCTTTGAAGTGCTTTTTTAAAGTTTTTTTTTCATTCATTGATGCCTTGAACAGCAATTATAATTAAGGACAATAATTCAATGTTACTGTTTAACTTTAGTTTTACTTATATCTTTTCAATACCCCTTTCATGGCCAAGCCCAAGACAACATAGTAATAACTGTTTAGAAAATAACTGAGCAGAGTGAATAAGAGGTGTTGACTACAACTGTTAGCTGAGATATATAAGTATCCTGTTTTTTTTTATTATTTATACAGATTATTGTTTCTAACAATTTATATATAGCACTTTTATTTTATTTGTTTGCAGTTACAAGCATTCTGTATCTTTACAAATCTTTATCTGTATAAAAACTTTCATTTTGTGACTTTCTCTAGTGCTTACTGTCTGTAGGCTATTTTTTTTGTCCGCACCCTCACTCCCAGTTGGTGTCTTGCTGTTATACTTGGTAGTTTTGCAGTGGCCCACCCCTACTGTAAATCTGATCTGTGACACTCCTCCCAGTCTATGTCATTAGCTCATTCTACCTAATACAGAGAGAACATTGGATAAGGCCTTCTGTTTCTCCTTTTTCCCTTTCAAAAAAAAAAAAAAAATTTTTTTGCCTGAATCTCATTGTGTCCTGACTGTGCTTCTCAAATGTTTTGGAAATATAGAGTATATTTCAGAGCATATATTATAACTGTAATTGCCTTAATATTGCTGCAACTCAAGTGCTCTAGGTTGCACTGCATCCGAAGTGTTTGTGTGTTTCAGCTGCTTTTCTTTATATATATAGACTTCTCTGTATATGTAGACTAGCTACTTATTCTGCTGTGTTATTTCCTCTTAAATCGTTTTTCAGTTGTGCACTTGCGTTGCTTCATTTAAAAAAAAAGTTTTAAATTGCTAATTTTGTAGAGTTTTAATTGCATTTACTGTCTAGGACTACACACTCAAGTGTGTTAGCCTTTTCTGTGTTTATTTACTGTATTAATGCATTGTTTAGCCTGTTTCAGCAACAAAAAAAAAAAAATACTATCTTGTTTGTTCCTTTCCCACCTTTTCTAGTCAGTACATATCCCAAGCTTTGCTTGTCTCAGGACTTTATTTTCTGTGCTCAGAGCTATCCAGACCTTGCATTGGTAGAGGGAAGTCCTACTGCCTACCAGTGGGACTGGTGAGCATTGTACTGCCTATCTAACGCTAGAGGAGTGGTTTCCAGCTCTGAAATTGTAATTTTATTAGCCTTTTGGGCTGATTTCTATCCCTTTCAACTTTCTGGCTTAAAAACGCGTGTGTTTGCATATTTTTCACATCGTGCAGCACTGCAAGGCTACAGTTAAACTATTCCAGGTGCCAGAAAGTCTGCTCTTCAAATTTTCCCTTAAAACTAGCTGGTTTCTCAGTAGTAGCACTAAAATCTGAACCCCTGTGACTAGCACTTGCTCTAGAACCTGCTGGAACGCACTAGGAAGCCTGAAACAGAAACAAGCACTCCGCTCTCCTTGTCAATAAGGAGAAATTAATCATAGGCACTAACAGCCTATAATTGCAAAGTACCTTGCAAAGGTAAGGGAAAACAGCTCTTAAACTTTACATAAAAGCACCTAAACAGGCATGTCCAAGGGTCAGCTTCCGGTGATTTCTCCTGTCCACCTGGTGAATCTGGGCATACTGGGGCAATGCGGCAACTGCCTCATGTACACAGACAATCCTCTCCTCCTACCACCCAACACTACAACCTGCGAGAGATGCACTTACATAGCCAAACTGGAAGCAAAGCTCTCTCCGGCCAAGATTGTGCTAGACAGTCAAGAGGAGAAGGTTAACACCTGCATCACACCTCAAGCAACTCATAGCCCTTCAAAACCCACACCATCAGCACCCACACATAGCAACACTAAACCCACATATGTGGAGGCCCTTAACATTAACCTGCCCAAGCAACAAGGACCTCAGAAGCCGAAATGCAAACAAACACCAGTCACAACCAAAGAGACACATAGCTCACAACACCAGTGTGCCACCCAACAACAGCCCCTAAGGCAAGACAATGTACCCAACACTTTAGTCATAGGTGACTCTATAGTCAGGCACACTGATGTCCCACTCACCAGACTGAACAAGGAGAAAATTACAGTCAGCTGCCTGTCGGGTGCCAGGATCCGCCACATAACGCATGCACTCAAGTCACTCCACAACAAGTACAAATATGACTCTGTCATTGTCCATGCTGGAATGAATGACTTGAGACATACCTCCCTGGACTACATGAAAAGAGATATGGAAGAGCTCTTGGATCATGTGACCCAGGTAGGTATGACCCTAGCCCTGAGTAGCATCCTGCCTTCGCCAAGAATGATACCACAGTATAAGGACAAAATGATTGACTTCAACAATTGGCTAAGCTTCTGGTGTCATTCAAAGGGGATCCAGTATTTGTCTGCCTGGGAAGACATGATCGACAAACCACGATGCTTTGCAGGAGATGGTCTGCACCTGTCACCCCTGGGATTCAGGTTACTGGCTAAAGCTCTTGCCACCCCTATAGTGCCGTTTTTAGGCAAGGTTCAAAGGATAAAACCACCACCGTAACAAATAGAAGCGGGCAAAATCTGAAGGTAATGCTACTCAATGCTAGAAGTCTAAACCTCAAAATGCACTCTCTCGAGTCACTCCTAAAAATGGAAAACATCGATATCTGTGCAGTAACTGAGACCTGGTTCAAGGCTCCAGAGAGCACCCCTGCAATACCAGGCTACAATTCTTACCACACTTTTCGGCCACAAAACCAGGACCGAAACACTAAAGGTGGAGGAGTGTCCATATTCACCAAGGATATTCACACCTCCAGGCTAGTTGCCCAACACAATGCATCTGAAATTCTCCAGGTGCAACTATCACTAGGTAAGACTGCAGTCCAAATTGTAGCTTGCTACAGATCCCCATCCATTACCCAAGATTCTCACTACACCTTTCTAAACATACTGGAAAATATTAAGATACAACCAAACACCCTAATACTGGGTGATTTCAACTACTCTGCCATTAATTTGGAATTCTACTCAGGTACCAACTCCTTTTCCCAACGGTTCTTGGAATTCATAAATTCCAATGCCCTGGATCAACTAATCCATTGTCCCACCAGGGGCTCCAATATCCTAGACCTGGTCATTACCAACATGGGAGATAGATGCTCCACACCAGTGGTCACCCCCTCATTGGTCAGGTCTGACCATAAGCAAATCACCCTTGACATCCACATCCCACCCCCACCCCCCAGTAAGTAAACCTCCTTAAAAAACTTCTCCAAAGCCAACTTCAAGCTACTGGTCAGAAGTGACAAACTTCACAACACCCATGCAGACGGGATCTGGAAGTTCGACTGCAGAATCCTACACTAAGGCATTGCACAAGCACATCCACTCATACATGAATCATGCCATCCCAAATAGAACCAAGATGCTCTTCTCCAAAAAAAGGGAGCCAATCTGGTGGTCCCTTGCTATAAACAAACTATACAACAGAAGGAAGAAACTGTTGCAAAAAAGAGGAAAATCCCAGGATGCAAAAAACTCCTTCACCAGCCTCAGTAAGAAGCTGAGATCCCTCATAAAATTCTCAAAAGCTAGTTACGAAAATAAAATTGCCAAAGATTCCAAAGACAACCACAAGGCATTCTATAGTTATGTCAAGAATCTAAATGGCAATGCTCAGATCTGCTCTGAGTTACAACAGAATGGCATTAAATATACTGATCCCAAGGATATTGCCAATATCCTGGCAGATCGATTTAGTGCCAACTTCACCCCACTCTCACCCCCTAAAGGGCCCATCTCAATACCAAAAGATTGACAAATTCCGATAATCACGGCCACACAGGTGGAAACCGCACTCTCCAAAGCTAAGAATACAGCATCCATGGGACCAGATGACATCCCTGGCTGTGTACTACATGAACTACTAAATGAACTGGCACCTCACCTAAGTGTGATGTGTAATCATAGCCTCACCTCAGGCTTCGTGCCCACTGAGTGGTGCACAGCTACAGTTATCCCGCTCCACAAGGGAGGATCCACCTTGGATCCTGGGAACTACTGTCCCATCAGTCTGACAAGCCTGATTTGCAAGGGCATGGAACGCATTATCATGGAACTTATAAACAAAGACATTGGCAACCTTCAAACACTAGACCCCACTCAGTTTGGGTTTGTGAAGGGCCGATCTTGTCTCCTGAATCTGATTGACTTCTTCGAGTCAGTCTCCAGAGCTGTGGACGAAGGTAAGGCAGTCCACACAGCCTATCTGGACCTTGCCAAGGCCTTTGACACCAACCCCCACTCTGGAATCATAGATAAACTTACTAAGCTGGGCATAAATCCCTACGTCACTCGATGGGTTGCTAACTGGCTTACTGACAGAACCCAGACAGTAAAAGTAGCCGACTCCAAATCCAGCTCCAGACAAGTGACAAGTGGAGTACCTCAGGGTTCAGTCCTGGGACCACTCTTGTTTGGCATCTACTTCTCTGAAGTACAGGCCAACACTAAGGGACTCTGGCTAACAAAGTTTGCAGATGACTGCAAACTGGGAGCCATTATTGAATCCCCAAATGATGTGGATATTCTACAAAAGGGCCTTACAGAAACAGATGCCTGGTGCCAGAGCCATGGGCTCAAGCTTAATGCCAGGAAATGTATAGTTATCCCCTTTGGAAAAAAACATGTACCCATGAATTACCACATAGGTGGCAGGACATTAAACATCGAAAGTGTGATGAGAGACTTAGGGACACAGATGGACAGTGGTCTCACTTTCGATAACCACATTGCCACAACAGTCAGGAAATCCTTCTATGTGGCACACCGTCATCACTAAGGGCTTTTCATTCAGAAAAAAGAAGGTCATTGTCCCACTGTACTCATCCCTCATTAGACCCATTATAGAATATAATGCCCCGTTTGGTATGTACCTCACAAGACATCTGCAACAGCTTGAAAGGCCACAGAAATACCTCACTAAAAGAATCACAGGCCTAAAGCAGATACCATATACTGACCATCTAAAAAAACTCCAGCTATACTCTGTGGCATATCGTCTACTCAGAGGTGATCTCTGCTTAACATACAAGGCCATGTCAAACCCTGAGCTGTTGGCCATGCTCCACTTAAAGAAATCCCAATCCCTCAGAGCCACACACTCCAGGGATCTAAACCTTGTCATCACAATGAACAAAACATGCTGGAGGGATAGGTTCCTGACCCAGAGACTCCCCATACTCTGGAATAGACTGCCCATACATATCAAGCAGAGCGCCTCTTTGGCCCTCTTCAAAAGGAACCTTGATGATTGGATGGGAGATAGGAAATTCACCCTGGGGATCATGTCAGCCACCCTGCTAGACAGGGGCCTGGAGAAGTAAATATTGTGGGAAGAAATATCCAGGGAATTGTTATGGCTAGGCTTGCATAGGCCCTAGGGCCGATAGCCTAGTATCAACCTATGAACCTATGAACCTATGAACTCAATTAAGCCGGAAGCCCCAGAAGCCATTACGTTATAGATGCTCTGAGATGCATTTTAGAGCATTTTCACAAACTTTTAATCCAATGGTGACCTGAACAAAAATCATAAGTAAGAAAAGAATTTCAGTCTGATGTTTTTTCTTTCAAGGAGGACATTAGTTGTGCCCAAGACACAATGTTCAAAGCTAACAAAAAATTAACTCACAGTAACCTAACAAGACAATTGCATGTGAGGATACACAAATCATGTCTTGGAACACTGCTGCCTCACTACCCACCAAAAAAAGACAGTACCTGCCTTTGCATCCCTCTGGTGTTAGATTGGGATAAAAGTAGTTGTTCAAATAGCCACAGACATATATTTCAGATGACTGCTGTCATACATATGCATAGCATGAATCCTCACTACCACCAAAGGCAGCCACCTGTACTAGTGCCTGTATGTGTGGTTGTGAGGAATGTGAAAAAGTAATGATTACAGTAATGTATTGCACTTTGTTGCTCCTAGATGTACACTGCCACTGCACAAGCTACAGTAACCCTCTTTGCACACCTCCGAGTATGTGAGAAAAGTAATAGAAATAATGACCATAATGTTCCCAGCCCCAACAGAAGCTATAATGACCTCCTGTGCACACCTCTAAGGTTTAATTGTGATAAAAATTAGAGGTAATGACCACATCCACATTCCCAGTTCCCACCTGTACATGCCTCTGAGCAGGGTTGGTTTTAGAATAAGTGGGGTTCTGTGTAGAGGCCACCACTAAGACCATGTCAAAATTCATTTCTACAGTATGAGGTGTGGGATCACCAACCCCCATAGAAACTAATACATGGATACAAATAAGGGTCTGCATATTCTGTGATTAATTTTATGCCTTATTTTTGAAAGATAACTACTTGCAAACTGCATTTTGTTACTGCTACACAGAAGAGTTTTCCATGTGCCCAGTATTATTTTGTGTGTACACAGATAAAAATCAGTGATATATTTTAAACACACACACACACACACACACACACACACACACACACACACACACACACACACACACACACACACACACACACACACACACACACACACACACACACACACACACACACACACACGCACACACACGCACACACACACACACACACAAAACAAGCCATAGCAATACTAGTTTTAGACTAATTTCATCAACTACCAATATACTAGACTGTGTCGAATAACAGCAGGGTCAAGTCACTTCTATTTATCTCACTGAGGAATAATGCATACCTGTCATTGTCTCTGATTTTACCTCATAATTTTGCTCTACCCCTTATAAAAAGTTTGATTTGTTGGGAAATCATTCAGGATTACAGACAGTCAGTAAATCCAGACATCATAGTTTTATACTTCTTATTGTCCAAAAAAATGCATGTTGATGCAAAATGTGTTACTCTATTAACTTTTTAAGTGAATTATAGAAATATTTAAAAACTCTTCAAAATCTCAAGCATTTATTCTGGTATTAGTTTTGACTTTGCCTAGAATTCTTGAGCAAAAAACTTGAGAGATGTAGCATCTGGTGTTCTGACAGAATTTATAAAACTCCCTGCAAGAGAAAAACATCCCTGAAGATTGGGAGCATCAACTCTTCTTAAAATCCAGGGTCAACACTGAGACTGGTCTGAGTTGCTGATCTCTAGTGATTACTGTGCTCATATTCATTCAATGATTACTGGATTTATCCTTACAGGGTCATATCACAACCATGGTTTGAATAAAGCACATAATCAGAAAATGAATAATCCTTTTCCTCATGTTTCCCTAACACGCAGCAGCTTTTGTGGGGCCCTCACACAGTCAAGCATGATTACGGAGTCCCCTATAGGCACGGCTATTGCAGGTGCCTAAAACTGGCTATGATGTTAGTTTTAGTGGACAGAATGCTCACCAGCAGGACTTAATTAAGTCAAGGGCACTATGTCAGTGGTAAAATGTTCAATGAAATTGTGAAGCTTGTTACTTGACAAAGCAACGTTTCTATAACCACAGAGTTCTTTGAATTTTAAACGAGATATAAATAAGTGTTATTGTTACCCACCTAGTTTATTAAGTATACAGGACTGCTGCACTAGCTTTTTTTTGGTCTGACAAACATGTAACAAAATTTCAAAATAAAATAACTTGCTGTATTTGGGGGCCCCCATGGTTTGCTGGTGCGTCAAGCCAGCTATGACACCATCTGTATCAGATGTTGTACGGCAGAAAAGCAAATAACCCAACATATCTTTCAGTACAGGGAACACCCTCATTATAAAATTAGACAGTAAATGAAAAGGGAGTCAGACATTTCTGCCAGTGAGTAGCTGGTCTAAAAGTTGTTACTAAGGCATCAGTTTAATCAAGTGTGGGTGGTTTTAGATTTAGCTAAGCTGCTAATACTTCAACTGATTTGTTAAAACAAGACGGCCAACTCACTGTCCCAGCTAGGTTTAAAAAGTAGCGTGTAGGCTTACTCGAGTAAGGCAAAAATGGTGTATATCCCAAGATATATTTATTGAAAACAATCCACAGTATCCACAGTATCTGAAACTAAAATCCACATGAACAACTGTTAACTGTGAGTTGAGCAAGAAATATCCATGAATCTTTAATGAGGTGAGGAATGTTTCTATATATGGGTTTGACACAGCTATCTATCACCACACCTACAGTGAATGTCTTAGACTTACTTCCCGAAATGATTGGGCGAAAAGGGGGATTACTAATATTTTTATGTACCTTTGGTATACCTATAATGGTGGCTAGAGTGGGAAATTCTACTTTCATAAATTCATATATATCATCTGTTATTCTCTGATCCAATAAATATTCATCTAATGCCAAATCTATTTTCCTATAACTTATATTTATTTCATTAATAGAAGTGATTTCATAATTTCCTGTGTCCATTAATATTTTTTGAATTTCATTGACATAATCAATAGTATTGTATAAAGCTATCCCCCCTCCCTTATCGAGTTTCATTACACTGATATTTTTATTATTCATAAGACCTGCTAAACATTCCTTTTCTTTTGTAGTCAAATTGTCCATCACCTGTCATTTATTAATATTTTGACTATAATTATAAATATCAGAACAAACCAATTCTTCAAAATTTTCAACCTTTTTGTTAGGGGGTGGTATAAATGTACTTTTTTCTTTAATTTATTACTTTCCATTATAAATGCATCTTTTTTATTTTTGTTGTTAAACATTAATGCTAAATTTAATCTTCTACAATACAATTTTACATCTATAATAATGTCTACTAAATTAAACTTGGCGGCAGGTGTATATTTCATTCCTTTAATGAATAAGGTTCCTAATTCATCCTTTATACAATAATTGGTGTAATTATACACCTTAAGATCATTAACTTGATGAATAATATTTTCTTCTTCTTCTCTAACAATATTATCCACAAGACTTACTCTATCTAGAGTGTCATCTGGGGTATTATGCGCCATCACATTCTCTAGTACTGCCTGTACCGATTCCCCCAATAGTTCTGTTTTGTTGCTGGGGTGAAATAACGATCCCCCTGAAAATTCATATGCTCATCTGTATGTGCCACTGCATGATCATCCCATCTGTTATCCTTAGAGTGTTTACGCTCATGACCCCATATGCATGCCCTATTTTCTTTATATTGTATAACATCCCGATTTAACTTTTTGTTCTTCCTTTCATATAATTTTTCCGCATTACTTTCTGCATATTTAAACTGTTTGTCATATAATGCACGCCATGGTGCAAAAAGTACATCAGACACTATATCATTATTCAATTTTTCAACTTTCAACACAGTTTTACTGAGTTTTTCATCATTCTTTTTGACCAATAAATTCCTATAATTTATTCTAAATGAATTAAATATAGCATTAAATTCTGTCTTTGTATCAATATCTAAATTAATACCCATGGGTACCTTAAAAAATCTTAAACCCATCGGTACTACTCCCATGGATATACATTTAGTAAAATAAGCATTATCTACTTTGATTGTTTTAACAACCTGCAATAATTTTCCAAGTTCAAAAATCATTTCCTTTAAGGTTCCTTTTTTATACTTATTGTTATTTCTATCATGAACATTTTTTGTATATGTTCTTTTATCAGACATTTTAAATTCAACATTACTAGTTAAAAAATTGTCCAATCTCAAATGACCATTGTCATTTGTGTTAGTTAAGTCATTGGTAACTTGGACTTGATGAATTATTAACAGTGCCTTTAGATGAAAAATTATTCGATTTAATCGTAGCTGCATATGTTTTAACAGGCAACAGTCTTTTTGGGCGAGCCCCCGTCCACTCGCTGTCATCCTCTTGATGAAACAATGAAAAATCAAATGTAAAATCATGTTCAGAAATCACACTGCCATTGTCCTTTTCTTGGCTAGTATTGAGTAAATTATTAGATGTTTCCTGACTCCACATTCCAGGTTCCCCCTGACCATTAGGAATAGACAATTGAGATGGCACGTTGCTTTCCGTGCTCAATGTTCCTTTCTGTTCAAGGGCTTCACCTCTCGGAGTGCTGCCCATATGTAGTTGTCCCACTACCTCTATCAAGCGGGCCACCTCTTCTCGTAGAGAACGAACCTCAGCCTTTAGGGAAACAAACTCATCCTTATTCAATGAAGTATCCGCCGCCTCGCTTACTTTCTCCATAGCTGACCAACACCGTAAATATTCGAACACAAATGGCAACACCAGAATTGTTAAAACAAGATGGCCAACTCACCGTCCCAGCTAGGTTTAAAAAGTAGCGTGCAGGCTTACTCGAATAAGGCAAAAATGGTGTATATCCCAAGATATATTTATTGAAAACAATCCACAGTATCCACAGTATAGGAAACTAAAATCCACATGAACAACTGTTAAGCGCTTTCATCCGCTTATCGCAGACGTCTTCAGAACAGCTGATTGACTCACAATACAATCCTTTTAAAATCTTTTTGGTGCCATTCTAGAGGCAAACAATTTTTTTTTTAAAGTGCCAGTGCTTAATATAATTTGTACATATTTTAAAAACATAATTATAAAAACAACCAATACATCAATATATCCTAAGACTTACAAAAACCTTAAATAATAAATGATATGAATACTATTTAAAAAAAAAAAAACACTGAATAATAAAATTGCAATACCAAACTTCATACCCCTTTGATGTCACTAACAAACACATACATAATTCTATAATAACATATTTGCACCTGATGATAAAACTAATCATGCTAACATTAGAAAGGGTTTGATAGAAATAAACTCATTTATACCCAGTTCCTTTGTGGCATCGGTCAACACCTGCCAGATGCTTTCTTTCTTGCTTAGTATTGCTTTAAAATTGCCCCCTCGGTTTGATGTAAAAACTTGATCTATTATGGCAAAACTGAAACTATGATGTTTACCTTTCTTCTCTAGATGTCTTTATAATGCGTTCTTGGTTCTTGGCTATTGCAGGTGCCTAAAACTGGCTATGATGTTAGTTTTAGTGGACAGAATGCTCACCAGCAGGATTTAATTAAGTCAAGGGCACGATGTCAGTGGTAAAATGTTCAATGAAATTGTGAAGCCTGTTACTTGACAAAGCAATGTTTCTATAACCACAGAGTTCTTTGAATTTTAAACGAGATATAAATAAGTGTTATTGTTACCCACCTAGTTTATTAAGTATACAGGACTGCTGCACTAGCTTTTTTTGGTCTGACAAACATGTAACAAAATTTCAAAATAAAATAACTTGCTGTATTTGGGGGCCCCCAGTGACTGCATGGTTTGCTGATTCGTCAAGCCAGCTATGACACCATCTGTATCAGATGTTGTATGGCAGAAAAGCAAATAACCCAACATATCTTTCAGTAAAGGGAACACCCTCATTATAAAATTAGACAGTAAATGAAAAGGCAACTCAATAACAGTTCAAAAAAAGCAACCAACTCCACAAACTACCGACCGGACCCCAGAGGCTCGAACAAAACCGAACAGGAAGGTACCAAAAGTGCTCGTACCACCAATGTCTCTCTAGTTACACCAAACACCTCACGACTCAGCCGATAGTAAAAAACAGCTTTAATTCCATAAACTTCCACAAAAGCAGTACATAGGTTTAGCACTTTCATCTACTGCAGGTAGACTTCTTCAGAACCAGATTATGACTCATAGGATTTTGTTCACTGGTTTGGTTCTCTCCTGGGGTGCCTTCTATGCCGTCTGCAAGTTCTCCCTGTGTTCATATTGGTTTCCACAATGAGCTCCCATCCCAAAGACTCACTGTAGATGAATTAACAATCTTCCATACTGTGTGTTTGTGTGTGTGTGTGTGTGTGTGTGTGTGTGTGTGTGTGTGTGTGTGTGTGTGTGTGTGTGTGTCTGTGTGTAACAGACTACTGTCCTAGATGGGATTAGTTATGCCTGGCACATACAGAGATTCCAGATCCCCGACACCTCTAAACTAGGGAAAATGTTATTGGATAAAGAATGAATAAATGTGATTCACTGTGCATTCACGATCTTGTACACTTAATCATTATATTCTTCTCCTTGGGGAAATTTGTATAACTCTTCTCTCATGATGCCTTCTTGATAAAGTGTGGATTGGAAATACCTTTTTACATATTTCTGTGTTTTACCAAGTTCTTTCTGTCCAGATTCTGCATTTGCTAAGTAATGTCTCCTCTTTTGTTTCCTTCCTAGTTGGTACCCATCTGTGAGCAGAATGTACTTTTTATTAAATGAATGTTTCAGAAAACAGCTATGTCTTCCTTTTAGCTATAATATCCATAGCTCTCAACCTCTTAGCACAAAAAATCCAGATAAAGCCAAAAATAATGGAGGACAACAAAGGCCTCAAAATAGGGACACATTTTAAGTATTGCTGTTCTAAACTTAGAAAGTTGCTAGAAAAACAGGATTGTGTATTGGCATGCATTTTCCATAGTTATGAAGTCTAAAACTCAAATGTATGTCATTATTTAGTGACTCCAATCCTCCGTGATTTGCCAGAAAACCACAAATTTTATGAGGAACAGACCAAAAATATGATGCAAAAATCCTGACATTCTGCAAAAATCAGTATACCTGTTGCACTGCTTGAGAGGTATAACATATGTAACTGTAATAACAGTGAAACATCTCTACAGTTAGTGGAGTCTAGCTTGTTGAATTGTAAAAACCTGTGTATTATTATGCCTTCCTGTGCTTAAATGTACTGTTTAGAAAAAAAGTGTATATTTCTCACAATCCTTTAATTAAATATTTTTGTATAGCACATAGTTTGGTCTTGACCACTTTTAGTATGTGTGTGTGTGTGTGTGTGTGTGTGTGTGTGTGTGTGTGTGTGTGTGTTTTTGACTATCACCGCACTCTAGTCATGGAATATGTATAATATTTTTCAAGGAGAGGGACTGCATAGTCAAAGGGTCAAGACAGTGCCTTGGAACTTGGAATGTGAAAAATACTGTCACTCCATTTAATACAAGATGTTTAATTGGAAATGTAAGTGTGAACCAAAATTATTTCAACTAGAATCCCAGTAAAAATAAAATACAGCATCAGACATTACAAGAAGGTCATTGAAGATATCAGATGATGGAAGACACCTTCCTTGACAAAACTCAGAACAGAAGGGTAGTGATACAAGAATTTTCAGGGATAAACTGGAGGGAGCAAAGTGGGAGTATTCTGATGAAGATAGTTACTACACAATCTTGGTTAGAGACCAGTAACAATAACTTATAATAGTTGATGATATGTTCCACCAGAAAGTAAAATAAATCAATTTAGCAATGCTTTTGTTAACTGGATTTAATTAATGAAAGAAGTGAAAGAAAAGTTATAATAAATGGCGTTCTCAGCATAGAGTATTATGATCAGGTCTCCAGTAGTAACCACATTATCATGTGCTTGAGACATGGATGCTGAGAAATTCACCTTGAGAGTGAATCTTGGCATCCACATTGAGAATACATAATGAAGGTGCGATGATGTGAGGTAGTGCCAGGAGGACTAGGGCAGTGGATGTGCAACATATACCAGCATAGCTAGCTGGAGTTTTGTAAAGAATTATATGTCATTTGTATATCAAACTGATTTGTACAGGTGCTTGTATTGAAAAATGTATTTGTAAAGTTGCTTGTGTTAAAAAGATGTACCAACAGTGGGTCCTGTGAGACATAAAAGAAATACACCTGTATGTCAGACTGTATTGTAACTGTTAAAATGAATATATTGTAACAGAGGATACCGGAAGAGCAGAGGTTAACCTCAGTCCAGCTAACTTTGAAAAATAGTCTGAAATTAAATTACCTGTTTTAGGCCATAACGATTGTATCTTACAGTTCTGATTGCAGTCAGAGACAAAATGTCTGTGAAAACCAGGACTAGGAATCCTACTGTATTGTCCTTAGGGGTGAATTAAGTTTTTGAAATGGTTTTATAGCTTCCAGATGCTATAACACATCTTAGCAAAGCTCTATATGTGTGTATTATGCAACATATGTGCTAGATTCTGGTTCAGTTTCTAGTAAAGAGGGCAGTGTGGGAACGAGAGACAGGTGACCAGATGTATGTGATGTCATTCTGTAATCCTTTCTATTTCTACTTGAGTGGTTGCCTCCTTCCCCTGTAACTGCAGTAAATTGACTCTTACATTAGAGCTGTAATACTTACCTTATAGCTTTAGGACACCTTAGGAAACCTTGTAAACTGCAATAGCCCCTCTAAGTTCGCCCTCGCTACGCTTGGGCTCTCTTCGCTCCCCTCCCTGCCCCCAATTCCCTCCCGCCCCCAGTACCTCTAAATTTATAGTACTATAGCCACTCCCCCACTTTCTAGATCCTATCTGCTTTCATCTGGGATAATTCCACCCACCCCTATTCTACTACCTACATTTAATAGCACCTATTAGCTTTCATCTGGCATTCTCCCATCCCCCCCTTCCAGTACCTTTGCCTCACCACTCTATCTTCTGGTGTTGCATCACCAGGTAAAACAGTTCCTTCACTCACTAGCTGAATCACATATAATGATATACTCCTCTTTACTACCCCTCTTGTTCACACCACTCTTGTTTACACCATACCTCCTTACCTTGTATGAAAACCAGTTTCTTACGGGATTTCAGGTCCCAAAAGGCCATACTATCACCCCGGCTGTAAATCCTTCCACCTTCAACCATACTTACAGTACCAGATCCTATCCAACATCTTGTTCAGTCTATCAACATCTCAACCCCAGGCACATTAGCTCTAGATCCAAACACTACCACAAACTAATAAACAAATTCCTGAAGTTCATCACCAAGTATAGACTCAACCTAATACTTGGTGGTGATATTCACCCCAGCCCTGGCCCACTCACTTCAGATACACATACCCCCTCTACTTGTAATCTAAGCTACAAACCTACAATTAATAGGCCAACTAACTCTCTCCTAGACTGTCATCTCAATATTAGAAGCATTAATAACAAGGTACATGAATTGCATGCACTTCTGGATGTCCACTCTGAGATTCTCTGTTTATCTGAAACCTGGTTAAAACCTAACACTAAAGACAATGAAGTGTTACTACCTGGGTACAACATACACAGGCTGGATCGTGCTTCGAGGAAGGGGTGGGTAGCTGTACTCTATAAATCTGAGTTGAATGTCACCATAGATGTAATACAACCTCCTCAGATTAATAACTCTGAGATTCTTGCCACCAAATTGCAACTTAATAAAAATAAATGCATTAATATCATCTGTATGTACATTCCCCAGGTAACAATATATCTACATTTGAAGATATCCTGCACTGGTTATCATGTCACTACCCCCAAGAAACCCTACTACTTGGAGACTTTAACATAGACTGGGGCACCTGTTCCTTAGAATCCCCAACCACCCATATTAATCTGCATGCATTTACACAAATCATATCCACCCCTACCAGGATAGGTAAACCCAACCAAACAGAAAGTATACTTGACTGGGTACTCATAAACAGTCACCCCCAACTGTACACCTCTGGTACCCTCCTTAATGGCCTAAGCGATCACCTTCTCACATATGTAATTAAGCACAAAACCATTAATTCCCAACAACCCTTACTCAGAAAGGTTAGAAACAATAAAAACTTTGACCCTGCCAAATTCCAACAAGAACTAAACTCATGTAATTGGTCTATTCTAAAACACCTCCCCTTAGAGGAAGCAGTAGCATACTTTAACAACAAATTCCTTGAGATCCTTGATTTGCATGCACCTGTTCGTTCAAAGAGAACCAAGGCAAAAACTGCACCATGGCTCTCTATAGAGTCTAAACTCAAAATTACCCTTAGAAACAAAGCATGGGCTTTATGGCGTTCTTCTAAAGACCCTCAAGATCACATTAAATACAGGCAATCCGGGAATGAAACCAAAAAATCAATTTTACAAGACAAAAAACAATACTACTGTAATTTACAGACAGTAAATCAAAATAACCCTCAGAAGTTTTGGGCAGGTTTATATAATCTACTACATCCTGGACAAACTTCAACCCCAATCCCTGCTGCTACTATTGATAAAACCCCTGAATATGTTTCTGATAGTTTTAACCAATTCTTTACTGAGACAATTCAAGCCCTAGCTAGCCTACTACCTCCTAGCTCCCCTGGTCCTGAAAGTAGCTCCCCTAGAAACCTACTTGCGTTCAGCTTCCAACCAGTCACCACTTCACTTATCCGTACCTTGATCAAAAAATTAAAACCCACTACACTTTCTGCTGATCAACTCCCTGCCGAGTACCTACAAAAATCAACTGATGCTATTGCTTACCCCGTCTCAATACTAATCAATTGAACCATAGTAGAAGCTAAAATTCCCACCATCTGGAAAATATCCTATGCTATCCCACTTCACAAAGGAGGCAGTTCTACTGAATTCTTCAATTATAGGCCAATAGCTATACTCTCTCCACTTACAAAGATTATGGAAAAATGTATTCATAGACAACTCATGCACCACCTAATCCAAAATCGCCTTATGGCAGACACTCAGCATGGCTTCCGTCCTCATCACAGCACTACTTCAGCCCTCCTAGCCTTTACTAACACCATAAACCACAGTCGCAACAATAATTATATATCCTCAGCCCTCTTTTTGGATCTTTCCAAGGCATTCGATATGGTTGATCACCAACTTTTAATCCACACCCTGCAAACATTCTGTCTAGATACTGGAGCCCTCCAGTGGTTTCAATCCTACCTGAATGGTCGACAGCAGGCTGTCCTCTGGCAGAACATACTCTCTAACCTTCTACCTAACACCCTCGGAGTACCACAAGGCTCTATACTAGGGCCCTTGCTGTTCTCCATCTTCATTAACGACCTTTATACTGTCATCCCAAAAGTCAGCTGTATCCAATATGCTGATGACTCTACTCTGATTTGCTCAGCCACATCTCCAGTAGAGTTATGGTCAGCTACCCAGACCACCTTTAATACAATAGAAAACTGGCTTTCTGAACATCGTCTGATCCAAAATCCCAAAAACTAAAATGCTGTTATTTTCACCAACACGTAGGTCTACCGCTTTCACCTTTACCATAAAATCAAATGATGGCACAATAATCTCCCCTGACCCATCTACAAAACTATTAGGTGTCATCATAGACAATAATCTCATATTTGACCTACATGTTAACCAAACTATCAAAACCATCAATAAAAAACTAGGGTCACTTTACAGAATAAAAGCCTTCCTAACCCCTCCAGCTAAAATTGCCATAGCTCGCTCTCACCTTCTTTCAACCCTTCTGTATGCATCCCCTCTACTCTCGAATTTGAACAAGACTGTCCTTAACAAACTCTCAATTTGCAACAACCACATTGCCAGGTTTGCCACTGGGCTGCCTTTTAGGACACATCATTGCATCAATCTAAATCAGCTTGGTTGGCTGGAACTACCTAGCCTAATCCAGTAAAACCAACTGATTATGGCCTATAAAATCCTCTATAAACCGGACAATACTCCTGCACTTAAAAATATTATCACCCCCTATAACAATCCTAGACCGCTTCGATCCTCTAACAAACTACTAATTCAGACTAGCAAAATTAATAACACAGCCGGTGATTCTCTCTTTGCAAACTCTGTAAGTAGATCCTGGAACTCTCTTCCAGCTGATATTACCTTACTTTCCACCTTAGGTCAATTTAAAACTAGACTCAAACATTTGTCACTTAACTGGCTATGTCAATGTATCAAGCCTGGCTAACTCGAATGTGTAAAAATCTGTTAACCAGTTTACTGTGTAATTTAATTTAATCCTGACTTGTGCTCAGGACTAACTGTAACCTGTGGAACTTGTTTAACTTGCTTACTTATGTAATCTCTGTAAATAGTCTGTTTGTAATATGTAATGCTGGTATTATGTAATGCTGTATCTGCTTACCCTTGGAGCTTTTCTCCCCGGGCCTCTGCTGAAAATGGACATGCATCCAGTCGGACTATCCCGGTCAACAAATGTAAAATAAATAAAAATAAAAATCCAGCACTGAAATGATGTTTTAATACTAGATGAGACAGAAGTTTCAGGGCAGTCTGTTTGTGAAACCTGACAAAGAAGGACCCCTCACCCACGTCATCTTGTCTTGCTCTAGTACGTGAACTAGGGAGCAGTATTTTTTTAGATCAGGCAGGAAAACATAATGAGATTGGTTAAGTACTATTTTTCTTTATCCATGTGAGTCTATTAATCTGTGTTATTTTAATATTTCCTGTGACTGAAACTCTTGCTTTTTATTACAAATAGATATTTACTGTTTCCATGTTTTTTATTTATTATTAAATATATTTAAACTGTTCATGTGGCTGGCTTTAACAGAATATTTAACCTTTGAGAGTAATTACATTTATTTGGTGACAATGTGGCTGCTCCTGAATGTGTTGCTGCATTAGTCAAACACTACCACTTGTACTAGTTTTAATTTTACTCAGTATAATTGAGTACCCTTTTAGGAGCCTTAGAGTTGCTGGCTTTAGAGTGTTCTGCTGGCAGTATCTACCTTATGGTCTGGGCAGAGGGGGCATAGCTGGCAAATCTGTGCCAACCTTTCCCATGGTGTGTGTGTGTGTGTGTGTGTGTGTGTGTGTGTGTGTGTGTGCGTGTGTGTGTGTGTGTGTGTGTGTGTGTGTGTGTGTGTGTGTGAAAATCAAATCTCAAAGAGTGTGCATGTCAGTCAGATGGAGAAGGGATACAGAGCACTGGTTTCACAGAGGATGGTGGAGGACTTGGCTTAGAACCCTCGGCCAAGGACTCAACTCTACAGCTGTAGTCAGCGTGGAGTCTTAGTTGGGGCCTGGCATGACATTGAGGGAGTCAAGCCCAGGATGAGAGTGTGTTCCCTCTGTCCTCTTAAGGGAAATTGTGCTTGGTGCAGAGAGCTGCATCTGGAAATACTGTGTGAACATCCCTCACTGGTGTCAGTAGTGAAGATTGAGGCTTCTTGATTACTGGGCCAGAGGAGGGATGTCACAGAAGGGTTATGATCATAGAGCTGAGCATAATTCTTTGTAGTGCATGGAGTATTATCCACTCCATTTAATACTAGTTACAGAAAAAAAGAAAAAAAAAAGCACAAAGTGTTTCACTGGCTTTGAAAGCTGGTAAAGCCCATAGGAAGCACTGGCAGTACTTGTGCCTAGTGTGAGACCCGATATTCACAGCACTTAGAAAGGTGCAAGACTCGATATTAAAAGAGCTTAGAATGATGCTTGACAATTGTTAAGCACTTTTCAAAGCACTGTTAGTATTGGGTCTCGTGCTACAGTAGCAGTTAACTATGTTGTCTTTTTCCTGGTACTGGAGTGCACTCTATACACTACATAACTGTTAACCTACCTGTAGATAATTAAACTCACATATCACAAGGTTGCTAAGGGATGACTTGTGCCTGACTTACAGGGGAGTCTCTGATCTGGCCATTAGCCTATTAACCTCCGATGAGCCTATGAACAAGGCTTTCCCCATTATGGAAATACTGAAGCAAGCAACTGAAGGAGAAATGTCTTCCAGATGCTTTCAGGGTATTATACTCATAAGGGAAATCATTTACCATATACCTCTCTACACCCGGTTCTCTAGTCAGATACGACTATATTATTGTACCTGCTATTATGACTGATGGAATCCATTCTGCTAAGATGCCACTGCAAATCACAAAATGCTGTGTTCCACAATATCCTTCAAGAAATCTGTGGCCCTTGAAATTAAATCCATTGCAACTTGAATCATAAGGTTTTATCTCTTTCAACAGATTTAACAAATCTGATAACACTCTAACAGACATTAAGAACAGTTTCAGATGATAATTTGCAGTATAGAACATTCCCAGAAAAGGGATAGAGAAAGAGAGATCAGAAAGAAAGAAAAAAATAGAGGTAAATTAAGTTGTGCTAATATCCAGCTGCAGGAATTAATGCATGAATTATATGTAAACTATAGTGTTTATACATTTTGATGCACATCAGATGATGAAAAGGCTAAAAGCAGAAACAAACAAGCAAAATTCTTAATAGTGTGAAGATGGCAGAAACACATAATACGATGTCTGTGAAATAGTCATTATCTTAGGATAGTAAAGAACAGTAAAGTACATCCTTATTTTCCTATACAGAAACATTTCACAAACTTCTATTTATACCACTGAATTTCTTTGTTATCGAGGACAGGTCAGAATCCTTAATGATGGCAATTTTGTATAAGTTTTCTAGGCATATATACGACTGCTATCCCACAATTTCATTAAGGAGAAGGAAACAAACTACCATAGAATCTATTCAAAAATGAAAATTCTCATTATTAGATTGCTATCCCCATGTATGTCAGTCATTTTCAAAGTTGGTACCTCAAAGGAAATAGCCTTTTCTGGTGTCAGTGGGGAGTCATGGAAAGAACAGCAAACAGATTGATTTCTGAAGATGAAAACTATATCCTGTGTGAGCTATTAGAAATAAATATGTCAGCTTATACTCCTGTAATGTTGGGCTATACCTCTTCTCCTTATTATTGAAAAGCAAAATGGCAATAATCTAAAAAAATTGAGTTTTGTCTCCTCCAACATTAAAATCCTTATCCCTTACAGGCCATTGATTTTGTCATCCCTCCTTCCACTGGATGACAGCAAGTGGGAGAAGTGACAGCCAGTGAGACACACAGATGTTCCCCTCACCAGGCTGGATAAGAAGTGGGTTACGGTTAACTGCCTATCAGGTGACAGGATCTGTCAAGTCACTCAACCACAAGTACCAGTATGACTCTGTCATAGTCCATGCAGGGTTGAATGACTTACGACATACCTCACTGGACTATATGGCAAGAGACATGACTGAGCTCTCAGATTATGTGTCACAGGCAGGTAAAAGCCTAGCCTTAAGCAGCATTCTACCTTTTCCAGGGATGATGCCACAAAACAAAAAATTATTGACTTTAACAATTGGCTTAACTTTTGGTGTAAGTCCAAGGGGATCCAATATCTGTCAGCCTGGGAAGACATGATCAACAGGCCATGCTGCTTTGCCAGAGATGGTCTGCACCTGTCCGCTTTAAGCTTTTGGATACTAGCAAAGGCATTAGCCACCCCTATTGACCATTAACAAAATCCTCTCCAGATAAATTCAAAGTACTGCTGCTTAACGCTAGGATTCTAAACAAGAAAATGCACTCTTTGGAAGCACTCCTTAATTTGGAAGATGCTGATGTCTATACAGTCACCAAGACATGGTTCAAATGCATAGAAAGCACCCCAGGCATACAGGGCTACTATGCCTTCCTTATGTTCAGACCACAGACTGAGCATGAAAGAACCAAAGGAGGAGGTATATCCATCTTCACTAAGGATAAATACATCTCAAGACTGGTCAAACAATATGACTCTCTTGAGCTACTCCATGTCCAATTTACTATAGGCAAAGCCCCCTACCACATCATAGCTAGCTATAGGTCCCCCACCATGAAGCTAGAAAAGCATACCACATACGTAGACTTATTGGAGTCACTTGCCATACAGCCCAAAACCTTACTCATGGGTGATTTTAATTATCCTACCATTGACTGCGAAACATGTATGACCACAAACATGCTGGCTGGAGTTTGTCATTGCAAATGCTTTGGAACAGCTAGTCAGCACACCCATAAGAGGCTCAAATGTCCAGGACATAGTATTCACTATCATGGGAGAGCACTGCACCCTCCATGTGATGTCTTCCCTGTTAAGATTAGACCATAAATCAGTCTTGTTTGACGTAATTACAAAACCAGACACTCCATCAAGCTCAAAAATGCTTAAGAAATTTTCAGACACACTACCTCCTAATAAATTATAGTATAAGAAGTTTCAAAGCCTCCCTTAAATGCAGATAACATGGACTCCTATTCAGAGGTGTACACCAATGCTCTGTATAACCACTTAAGCAGTTGTATAGAATCAGCTGTTGACTGGATTAAAACCAGTTATTGCCGAAAAAAAACAAGCCAAATTGTTGAACCCCTATTATAAACAGGCTATACAACAAAAGAAAGAAACTAATGCCAAGAACAAGAGGGAACTGTCTCAGCAGAGGAAGAAATCCATCATTAGCTTAAACAAACAAATTAGAGATCTTGTCAAGTCCTCCAAAGCTAATTACAAAGCAAAAATAGCCTCCCTAGCTAAGGATAATCAAAAGGCATTCTTTAACTATGTCTAAAAGGGAATACCCAGCTATGTGCCGAATTGGTTGTGGATAGCATCAACCATACTCAACCAGAGGTAATAGCCAACCTGCCAGCTGGCAGATTTGGAGTAAACATCACCTCCCCATCTCCTCCAGTCATCCCCCAAAGTATACTTGCCACCATTCCTCAGCCTATTATTTATTTATTTATTTCCTTATTTGACATTTATTTGACATTTGTTAACCGGGCTGGTCCAACTGAACCAGGAGCCCATTTTCTGTAGAGAGCTGAGGAGAAAAGCTCCAGCACAGAAACAATTACAATACATAAGCAAATTACAGTACATAAGCTACAATACATTCCAGTAGAGAACATTAACATTTTTTTTAGTACAACAAAAATAAAGTTGAGGGTTGTATGTAGATCATACAGCAATCACATTTTCTAATATGAAGACGTTGTTCTAAAAGATATAATTATAATATAGAGAGAGGCATTTAAAGTAGAGAAAAAAGACATAAACATATATACATGTGATGTAGAGGTCAAGTTAATGAATGTAATCTTTTAGTAAGAGTATGTGTAAAGAGAGAAAAAAAACAAGATATGGTGGACTGAGAGGTCTGTTTAGTAAGAGGGATAATGCAACAGTGTAGCAGAGTAGGTAGGGTCCTGAGAGGGGTAAGACTTGGTGTTAAATAGGTGTAGTCTAAGGTCCTTTTTGAAGTGTTTTTGGTGGGGAATGGGTCTTATATGTGAAGGGAGTTTATTCAAGGCTTGTTTATGTCAAGAGAGCAGGTCATCTCAGCACTCTCCAAGCCCAAACACATGGCATCAGTGGGACCAGATAACATCTCAGGTTGCTTTCAAATAACTTAAGACATGACTTAGCAGACCCACTTGGATCCCAGTTTAACCACAGCCTACAAATTGGCTATATTCTGGCAGAATGGTGGTCAGCCACAGTAACACCTCTACACAAAGGGGGACCATTAACTGATTCTGGGAATTATAGGCCCATAAGCTTGACTAGCCTCATCTGCAAGGCCATGGAAAGAATCACTATGGACTTTATTAACAAGGTCATAGGTAATCTTCAAACTCTGGACCCAACCCAGTTTGGATTCATTAAGGGTAAATCATACCTGTTAAACTTGGTTGAATTCTTTGAGAAAGTCACCAAAGCCTTGGGCGAGGGAGAGGCAGTGTATACACCTATCCTGATATAGCCAAGGCATTTGACACAATCTCCCACTCAAGTATTATAGAGAAACTCTCCCAACTGGGAATTAACCCTTACATTACCAGATGGGTAGCCAACTGGCTCAGCAACAGAACACATATTGTCAAAGTGGATGACTTCACCTCTAGTAAAATGCAAGTCACCAGTGACATACCACAGGGTTCTGTGCTGGGCCCCTTACTGTTCAGAATTTATTTCTCAGAAGTCCAGGTAAACTTGGATGGCCTGTGGCTGACTAAGTTCACTGATGATTGCAAATCGGGAGCATCACTGAGTCCCCCAGTGATGTTAATATACTGCAGACAGGGTTAACACAGACAAATGATTGGTGCTAAAGCCACAGTTTAAAGCTAAATGCAAAAAAATGCATTACTCTTCCCTTTGGTAAAGCTGACATCCCTGCTAGTTACATTATATTCAGCACCCCCCTAATTGTAGACCCAGTGGTATGTGATCTGGGTACTCAGGTTGATAGAATCCTAAACTTTGACCACCACTTGTCCACAGTAGTAAAACAAATCTTCTATATGGCACAGGTTATAAGTAAAGGCATCTTATTAGATTTAAAGATGTCATAATTCCATTATACTTGGGCATCATCAGGCCAGTAATTGAGTACAATTCTTCCTTTTCCATGTACCTCACCACAGACCTGTAACAATTGGAGAGACCACAGAGGTTTCTCACCAAGAAATTACAGGGTACACAAAACATGTCTTATCAGGAAAGACTGAAAACTCTGTCACTGTATTCTGTATCCTGCAGGTTGCTAAGGGGTGACCTGTGCCTGGCTTACAGGGCAGTCTCTGACCCGGCCTTAACAGAAATGCTACACATTCATAAATCAAACTGCACAAGGGTCACTTGCTCCAGGGATCTTAACCTAACCTCTGACATGAACAGGTTGTGATGGAGATATATATACATCTTCCAGAGACTGCCATTTCTCTGAAAAAGCTTCTAATTCACGGGAAACAGAATCCCTCCCTGACCCTCTTTAAACATAACCAAGATCAATGGATGACTGACTGCAAATTCACTCCTGTGGTGGTGCTCATGTCCCTCCAGGACAGAGGAAGTCATTATTAACTACTATAGACCTTTACCTCTACAAACTTTACTCACCTAACCACCAACAATTGGGGCAACTTGGGATAAATATGACTAGGCTTGTAAGGGCTCTAGGGCCATTAGCCAAGTAACCTTCTATGAACCTATGAACCTGTGATTCAGAAGGATGTTGGGAGACTTTTCAGTGCTTCTAAACAGGTTCCCATTGGCTAGAAGTTGTGGTGTAACATGTGGCTCCTCTGAGTTGCTGTGACTGTGGGACTCTACACAATCCTGATAACTGTCAGGAGTACAAGTGTGTTTTCACCAGACTCATATCCCTGAATCCATGTGCAAATGAACAAAATACTGGGCCTTCCTGAGGTGGTGATTTTGTAGTTGGACATTTACCATATCCCTCCTAAAGGATGGGTCAGCTGACCTCAGCTGTTCATTCCCCCTCCTCCTCCTCCTCTTCTGGGTATCCAGCCATTAGGTTGCTAGGTAGATTTGGGGCATGTAGGACATAGTCAGGGCTTCATCCTGCTATGCTACAAACTGATGACCAACATACCTACATAAATTAAGGTAGAAAACCAAAACACAGCAACTGGATAGTAACTCTGTAGCATAAATATGGGTATTGCAGTCAGCTGCATCTATACTGCTCTTATTACCTTGTCCATCTATATATTAAAATGCTTAGGAAAAGAGGAACCTCTGCACAAAAACAAATCATGTTCTCTTTTCTCCCTGACACTTTTATTAGCTGTTAATACTAGCTGTTAAGAGTGACGTAACAGGATAATAATCATTTATATTTTGTATGCCCGGAGTGTGCATCTTTTGCTGATACTACTCTTACATCATATACTTGTATCGGCACTCAAGAGTTCTCATCCACCTCCCAAAACCTGGAGGTGAACATACTTACATGATGTTGCCCTTTCTTAGTTTTTCAGAAACAACAAAACTGGATCATTCTACATAATTACCTATCTCCTCATTCTGTTCTTCTCAAGCTCGGTTTCCAAAATCTTCATTTCTGAGTAGAAAAGCTTCCAATCCCCTAATAAATCTGCTTTCCCCATTTGCCTGCAGAATGTCCTGATACATGATATTAAAAGTCAGCTTTACACCCCTGTAAAGCTTGCGCCTGTTTAACTATTTACATACTCTCTATTTCATACAAAGACACATGCACACACAGGAACACCCAAACAAACAAACAAACAGAATATACACATAAACTCACATAATCAAACATTTCCTACCCTTTCCTTTTTGGTTGCCAGTCTAAATCCTGCAACTTAAACGACTTTCTGTTTCACAGAAACAACCTCAGGTATGTTGTACATTTTGCTAATATTCAAGTAGCTCCCCCTTAAGAATTACCTTCATGCTCTCCTTCTCATGAGCTGAATCTGGAAATACTTTACAGTGCAACAGTTTCAGTAAAACAGACCTAAGAATATCATTAATGGTAGGAAAGCCACCAGACACCTTTAAGCATTCTAGAGCACCACATATGTCAAATTAATATACCATACTGTATGATGTAGAAACATAACAACCTGAGTGAGAACAAAAAGGTGCAGAAGCAGCTCTTCTAATTTAATACAGCCAGAGGCACAGGAAGGCAAAAAATAACACCAGTGGGGGAGGAACCAGAGCAATAAGTAAAAATGCTGCACATTCATTTCCTGGCAGCCTATGAACTTTCTTATTCATGCTTCTGAATTATCTTTTCTTATTGGTCAAGTGACCTGTGTAGGGGTTACAAATCCTCCTAATCTTAGAAACGTAATTTTAATATATATAGACGTGTTTAGTTTTAAATGTAACAAAACATCTGATACTGGAATGAATAGATGCTCAGGTATTTACAGTTACTACTTCAGGAAGTAAATGGTTAATTTTATGATTTGTCAAAACAGTATTTTTTATCTCTTTTGATAGCTACATTTGCAGATAAATCACTGAAAAAACTGTTTAGACAAACACTAATCTCTTAGCCTGACACAGAGTAAGAAAGTTAGGTTTGAGCTAACTAGGCTAAAGTCACAGATCACTGGAGCAGCAAATGTCAGGTTTTGTTTTCTCAGATATAATTTCCTGCACAGAATCTGGGCTCCTAACATCATAAATCTTTATTGCAGGCCTTGTTAATCTTGAAAAAATATCTCACAGCACTTTATCCAATTTGACTGCACAATGCTTCATCGGCAGCCATACTAACCTTCTGTGAATTTGTTAAGCCAAGTGTGATATAAACAATGCGATATTACATCTGCACTGAAAATTCATGTAATAATAACTGATTAAAAGATTATATATAAAATAAACTTAATATGGTGATTATATATATTACGTTAGGTGATGTGCAATAATATGGGACAATTCATATTTTCTCAAGTTTCATGTAGTGTATTCACTAACAGAGTATTTATGTATCACACTCACAACTTAAAATGGCTACATTCCATTTTTTAACAAATACAGTTTCTGGTACTAACAATTCCAAATATAGGCATCAGAAAAAGCAGTGCATAATTGCATTACTACTAGGACGGAAGTTTCACTCTTAATGAGAGCTTAGATTCTCCCTGAAATTGCTATGATTACTATGCAAAACTTTTGTTTGCCAGCAGGTGGTGATCCTGCACAGGTGTCTCTTAATGCTACATTTCTGCCAATCCTTGCGTAAAAACCTGTGACTCATCAGCAATATTAGTTCAGGGCTCCGTCCTGCAGTGAACGAGCATGCAGCAGATCCAGCTGTCACAGCTCACTGACTACATGGCAGCAGTTACATTGTGGATAATGCAATTAGTCTAATAACCAAACGGCAACCTTGTTTCATAATTATGGCACATGCTAGTCCTTTTGATGCTTAGCTGCACTAATCATGACTATTTAATGACCATTAACAAAATTATTCTGCAGACTCACAATAAAGCAACCATCCTCCCGGCCGCAAAATGTAATGCTCCACTTCAGCTCAGTACCCTGGTGCTCCTAAACCAACACTAAATGGTCCCACATCACAACTTTAATTCAGGACAGCTGAAAGTAACTGTGGTTTCGAACTGCAATATAATACATAAACACACGCACACACACACACACACACACACACACACACACACACACACACACACACACACACACACACAACTCTTTATCCAATCACTGCACTTACCCCCTCTGTCCAATATCCTTCCCCTTTACATGAATATTGGGGGGTGCCCATTCCATTAGTATGACTTATTTAGAGTAGCCAAGCAGTAGATGCCATCAAGTAGACTGTAACTATTGATCTGACCCACTGCTTTTACTCTTTAGATTATTTACTTATTTTATTGTATTTATCATTTATTGAATAGGGTAGAACATCGATCCAGGTGGAATGTCTACAGGCTCAGCTTGGGAAAACTGAGTGCAAAGTAATAGTGCATAAAGAAGTAGTTTATAGTACAGATGAATAATACAAATACAATATTAAGCATGCAAAAACATGACAATATGATAGAAGTTTGCCTAACATAGGAGGAGCCCAAATAATACAATACTTACCATGTAAAACATCATAAGAGCACAGTAAAATTCTGTCTACCAAAGTAGGAATCTACTAATATCAAGGTATATACAATTCTATTTACACAGTTATTTAGGTTAATTTAGGCTGTAGTGAAAGGATGATAAGGTGGATGGTGAAAGACAGGTACAACAGTGAGTGAAGTACAATAGAGAGTGGTGGGTGCCATGAGCTTGATGAAGCACTGGAGAGTGGGACAGTGAGATAGTGTGGAGGGGGTGAAGGATAGAGAGAGGAAAGAGAGGGCTAACCTAGCATGGATGTCATAGTGTTAAGTTGTGAGGTGAATGTAGGAAATAGGACAAAGTGTATGGAGTTATGGAGTCAAGTAATACTGTGTGGAGAACACCAATTACAAGCAGCTCTTGTGTGCAAAAATTTCTTGAGCTGATGGTTAAACTGAGGAAGAAGCTGGTGTCACATAGGTTTGCAGGGAATGATTCCATTGTCTGACATGGCACTCCTGAAAAGCTTTGGTCAGTGGAATGGAGTTTTCTCAGTGGTATGGAGGAGAGAGACGATTGTGATCAGAGTTTGGAGGATGTAATATTTTAAGAGAGTGTTACCTGGAAAGAAGGTGAATGATTCTTGGTATAAGAGTTAGTCTATTAGGCAGTCTAAGACGAGTGTGTATCTTTCACTCATGGGAAGCCATTTTGCTTTATTTATGACTAAGCAGTGGCATTCTCTTGGGGGTAGGGCTAATGTGACAAATCTACATATTTGATTGGAAAGGGTTTACAGAATGTTTTTTTCTTAGAAACTCTTGACAGTTTTGTTCCATAGCAGTAACTGCCAAATTATGACTGCATTTCATCTGGAAAACATTCTTTAGTAGGTTCTTTAAGCTCAAAGTGTCTTCACAAGATTTGCAATCATGATGCCCAACCATTAAGATAAATACTCTGAAAGTTTTATTCTATAATATCACTAACTGAGAAAATTAGAGTTTTAGTTTGGTTTAGTTTTCATTTCAACATTTTATACCAGTTTTGAAAAATACTACTTGTGGAACTTGAAATAAATATGGGATTGGGGTTGTAGAACAGAGTGTGTGTTGTACCTTTAAGATGCATTTCCAGATGTAGGCATGTACATATAAATAGTGAGCATGTGCAGGCAGCAATGCCATTTTGAGAGAACAGTCAGAGTGTTAACATGAGTGTGGTAGTCAGTCTGCTTATAAGTTTATTTAAGTTGAACTCTGTAAAAAGTCAACACTGCCAGAAAATAAAACAAATGGAAGAAAAACCACACTGGAGGCACAGAAGAAGTGTAGTAAGCGCTTTCGTTTACTAAAATAAGTAAACTTCTTCAGACAATTTTACAAAAGAAATAAATGCCCTTAAATACAATAATTTGTCATGACATCATTTCCTTAGTGTATTACCAAGCCTCAATTTAAAGTGCCAAGACATTTTCACTAAAAGGTAATCCACACTATACATAAAACACATTCAAATTAAATTACAAAAACAAAAATATGTAAATATATAACTCTTGGCACTGAAGAAGTTTACTTATTTTAGTAAACGAAAGCGCTTACTACATTTCTTCTGTGCCTCCGGTGTGGTTTTTCTTCCATTTGTTTTATTTTCTGGCAGTGTTGACTTTTTACAGAGTTTATTTGTTTGTTTTTCATGGAAGTTTGTGCTACACCTGGATCGCAAGCACTTTTTAATTCTATGGATCCATTGCCTAGCACTATGGACTATTCGCCTAATAATGAATCTGGTGCTCTTGGTAAATTAACAGCTTTGATCGAGTTACTCTCGCAACGTGTGGACTGTTTAGCCAGTCAGGTTGTGACTGCCTTGCCTCGAGGACCCGGAAGTTCCGGTAATCCAACTTTCAACTGTTTGTCTAATTCATTGGTTCCTAGGACTACAGCGTCTGCCCTTGGATCGCAGGATCGGGGTAATTTGCCTTTAGGAACTTCTAGCTCATCCTCCTTGCCTTGTTCAGGAGTCCAAACCTCCATTTTGAATGGAACTAACGAGCGACTGCCTACTAATACTGAGTCTGGGAGTGCAGTGAGTACGCCATCCATTATTCCTTCTTTGGATGTCTGGTTCAAAGAGCCAGTCTGTTTTGTAAATGGTGCTTTACAAACTGACACTACCAGGAACTTTTATGGTGGTGAAAATACATTAATTAGCAATTTAAAAGTTTTTGACATTAAGCTTTTTAAATTCAAAAAATTGCAAATCGAGGTGCAATATTTGTCTGAGTGTGTGAAAAGACACCAAGTCCCGAAGGGACTCAGGCAATGGCGTTTCCCTACCAGACTAATTTTAAACTCTTCCTTTCACAAAGAACTTTTGAGTTTATTTGACCGCAGGGTGTTGAATTTATGGAACTTTTAATTAAAGTCTATTGTAAACCAATTGATATCTTGAAAAGTGAACTGGCGGAACTTGATACTAGCATTCGACAGGACAATGAGTTCCTATGTTATAAATTTGATTTTTTACGTATATTCTCGAGTATTGAAAATGCTTTGGGTAAAATTAAAGAAAATAAAGTAAAGAAACTTAATAGGGACGCTTTGGCCTATGAGAAGGGTTCAGCATACCCTTCACCCCCTTCTAATGTGATTGTTAATGTGAATGCAAGGCCCAATAGGGACCAAGATGTGCTTGAAAGTAACTTTTCAATAGGAGTTGATAACAATGGTATTCAGGTTAATGATAGCATTGAAGTATCTTCAATCAGGAGGAGTGAGAGAATTGCTAATAAACATGTGAATAGTAATGTAAAAACCATAATACCAGCAATGGTAATGAACCAAACCAAAATCAGGGTTTTCAGGGACGCAAAAAAACGAACACTGGGGGGAAGCAGAACCCTTCTCAGTCACAACATCAGTGGAAGAAGAAATTTCAGAACAGGAGAAGGAGATAGTGCTTTTTTCTCCCTGTCATATTGGACAGACTAGTCCAACTGATAATCAACAGGGAATAGTACAGATTCTACTTAATAGTACACATGACTTTAAGATTTTTAATTATTCTCCCTTTACTCCTGTTCCTTTACTTATTGATGTGCTTGCTAAGGGACTTACCTTCGTCCCTACAATTAGAAGTGACTTAGCGAGAACACTCATTGACCTGAAAACATTTACTAGAAAATTGAATTTGAATGTGTTATTTGGCAACACTTCTAGTCTTACTAAAGACTTTAGGGTTGCAAGCATATTTAACCCAGCCCTGCACCCTTCTACTTCATTGTTTGAAAAAATATGTGAAAATGATTTTAGGACACTTTTGAACACCAGGTGCCCATCCATTACCATAGTGAATAACCTAACCCAAACTGAAAAGGAAGTGTTGAATGATTTAAGGTTTGCCAACATTTGCATTATTAAGCCTGACAAGGGGGGTGGGTTGGTATTTATGGATAATGAAGATTATTATCTTAATATGAGGTTACTGTTGACTAATGAGGCCTACGTCAAAGTGTTCCTAAATGAAATGAATGGGGCTTACCAGAGAATTAAAGGTTTTATAAATGATTTGTTCATTGAGGGACGTATAGATATTGACCTTTTGAACTTTCTTGTTATTCCTTACCCAATTACATCCACCTTGTTTGGGCTACCCAAAATCCATAACAATTTGGCTAAACCTCCCTTCCGTCCCATCATTGATGGGAGGCAATCTATCACTTATGGGTGTGCAAAATTTGTTGATTCTAAGCTTAAGGAAGCCCTGAAAAATGAAGCACAGATATGTAAAGATGCGTGGGCATTTTTAGGGGCTATCAACAGTTTCCCTTTTTCTGAAAATTGGAATTTTTTAACAATTGATGTATGTGCTTTATACACTTTCATCCCGCAAGATCTTGGATGTGAATGGGTTAGAGATTTTTTGTTGGAACAGCAGGTGGATGGTAACACTATTGATTTAATTCTTTATTTGTTGGAACTAGTATTGAACAACTTGTTCGGGCCGCAAGGATGTTAACTTTAGAGAGTGATTTTTTTGATGAATGCAGTGTATTGAAGGATATGTTTATTAAACGTGGGTACCCCAGTAAATTAGTGGAGAATCTTATTGATGAGGTCTCTACTAAAAGGACTCATGGTTTATTTAAACCCATATTGAATATTAAAGAGTGTAATGGTATTATGAGTTTGGGGTACCATGGTTTAAATGGTTTAGAGATCGCTTCTAATGAACCAATGTTGAACCCCCTTATTGATGACATTGTTTCCCTACAACCAGTTGGACCTTCTAATGTTGATATAGCAAGGTTGAGTTTTATAACCACTTTCTCAACTGATGCCCCCCTATTGAAAGCTATTATATTTAAAAACTGGTATTTTTTACAGGATGATCATTTGATCAACAAGCATGTGGGGGACGGTCCTTGTGTAGTGTTTAGAAAAGGGAGGAATCTTAAAACACTTCTGGAGAGTAACAAACTGAAATGTCATCCCCCACATTGTGGGATGTTTAAATGTGAGGCCTGCTGTTGGTGCAAGCACATTGATGTGACCACCTTTTTTACAATTAATGGTATTAAACATCACATTAATGATAAATTTAATTGTAATACTAGGGGGGTGGTTTACCTGGGCTTATGTTCTAAATGACCCGTTTTTTAAGTGGGCAAAACTGAAAGGCCCCTCAAGAATAGAATATATGAGCATTTGTATGCTATTGACAAAGGAAATGTAAATAATGCATTGGCTAGGCATATTTTATTGTTTCCAAAGCATGAATTTAAATTTTTGGTCATCGAAAAATTTCCTGATAATATCAGGGGAGGACCAATGGAATTGAAACTTGAGGAGAAGGAACTTATTTGGCAGTTGAAATTTAATGCGTTGGTTCCGCCAGGATTAAATGACGTAGCTTCTATTAAGAGTGTTTTAAAATTAAAAGCTTTACTTACATAGAGTTATATATTTACACATTTTTGTTTTTGTAATTTAATTTGAATGTGTTTTATGTATAATGTGGATTACCTTTCAGTGAAAGTGTCTTGGTACTTTAAATTGAGGCTTGGTGTTACACTAAGGAAATGATGTCATGACAAATTATTGTATTTAAGGGCATTTATTTCTTTTGTAAAATTGTCTGAAGAAGTTTACTTATTTTAGTAAACAAAAGCACTTTCTTCTGTGCCTCCGGTGTGGTTTTTCTTCCATTTGTTTTATTATTTAAATTGAAGTTACTAAGGCTCAGTCCTGATGTGTTTGTGTGTAATAAAGCTGTTTGAACTGAACCCATAACTGTTCATCTGTTTTTATCCTGACCGGACGAGCAACACAGTGTCAGAACCAGGATTGAGAGTGCAACGTCTTCAAGCCATGAGGTGCAGAGTTGAAAGTGAAGGTATATTGAGGAGGTTGAGTGATACAGTGCTGAAATCATCAAAAAGGGCCAGGAATTAACTTCAGGTAACCAAAATTTGCACAAATGATTTATTTTGCAAAGAAAATGAAACGGCGCATTCATAATGCACAAAACACATTATTAATCAAACGAGTAGCACAAAATGCATCATTAATCAAATGAAAGGCACAAAAAGCATTATTAATTAAATGAAATGTTTGAAACCATGATATTTGCTAAAGCTGTCATAAATACTTATATGGGCTTCAGAATTACCTTCGATTTGCATAACGAGCATGTTTAAAGTAAGACGAGCACAAGAAAAGTATAATGAGCATAATAAAGAGGTTAAATGGGCATAACGAGTACAAGAAAAGGGAAAAATAAGCTTAAAAAGCAAGGTGACTGCATGTTTTTTATTAAACGAACATGTTTGGGCATAAACTACTATTTCACATTGACTGAAGCCATCCAAAGCATAACTAGAGTTGTTTGAAGTATCTCAGAGTGTGCAAAGTGTTTGCAGAGTGTGTGCTTTATTATGGTGCAATTATTTCAAAGAGTTTGCTGTGTGCAAAGTACAGTTATTTTGTGAAGTGCAGTCAAAGTACAGCCATTTCAAAAGAAAGTTTCTTGTGCTGTGTATATTTATTTGGAGAGTACCACCATTTCAAAATGTTTCTTACACTGTACAGCATTATTTTGCAAAGTACAGCCATTTTTGAAAGTTCTTGTGCTGTATACAGTTTATTTTCAAAGTGCATTAATTTCAAATTGTTTCTTACTCTGAGCTTCTTGTGCTGTGTACAATTTATTCACAAAGTACAGTCATTTTGAAGTATTTCTTACACTGATAAGGGGTTGTTTCACAAAGTACAGTGATTTTAAAGTCTTCTTGCGCTATGGAGACTTATATGGCAAAGTGCAGTTATTTCAAAGAGTCTGTTGTGCTACTGGGCATAATTACAAGTTCTGGCATAAAGTTCTGGCATATTTATGTGTGTGTATGTTTGTACATAATTTCAAGCACTTTCACTACTGTGTGTTAATATGGCAAAGGCATTTCTTAGACCCAGTCCACTTGTGTTTGAGCATAATATTGCAAAGAACTGGAGAGTATTTTAGCAGGGATGTGATATTTTCATACAAGCAGCTTTTTCTGACAAAGATGCATGTATGAGGGTATTTATTTTGCTTATAGCTGGGTTAGAGGCCATTGAAAGGGAGTGTTCACTTGTGTATTCACCCGCAGTATAAGCAGGTGAATGGGAAAACTGCCATATTGTTATACTGGCTGAATCAAGAGAGGGCCCTGAGTGCTTAAAAACGTGAATTTAGAAAACTGTGCAGCCTACAGACAAATGTTACATTAGAGCCACCTATTTTATACAAGATACCAAAAATCAAGCAAGCCTCATTCAATTACTAAGAAAGGTTACTCAAAAAAGCAATCTGATCATGTAGAGAGTTGCAACCCAACTTTCTATGTTGATGGTGTATCAATGGTCAATGAAAAGGTTGATGCAGTAGATTTGTTGGCAAAAAACAAATTATTTTGTACTGTCCTGATCAATGGTAAACCCACGGAGCTCAAAGCAGACACTGGTTCAAAGTGTAATGTGAGCAACTTAATTTAGCCAAATTGTGCAAAGCTTGTTCCTTATGGAGGTGAAGAGATTCAAACCAAAGGCTCAGTAGTGCTTTCATGTTATTCGGCTGGGAACAGTTACAGCTTGCAATTTTATGTAGTCAGAAGACCTGTGCAGTCACTATTAGGTCTCATAGACAGTTTAAGAACGAAACTGCTTTCTTTTACCAAAGAAGTCTATCATGTAAGCACATGTCCCAGTTCCAACTTCAGTGATGCTATTTTCTCAGAGTAGGCTGTTCGATGACAAGCTAGGGAAACTTCCAGTTGTGTACCCCGTGAAAGTAGACCCAGAGGTCAGTCCAGTGGTCAGGCCAGTGAGAAGAGTTCCAATAGCTATGCAGGACAAAGTCAAGGTCCAGTTAGACAAGATGGTGCAGCAAGGTGTGATTTGTCCAGTCACAGAACCAACAGAGTGGGTGTCTTCCATGGTAGCTGCTCATAAGAAAATTTCAGATGAAATCAGAATATGCATTGACCCAAGACACTTGAACAAGGCATTAAAGAGATCTCATTATCCTATACGTACAGTCTTGGAGGTTGCCACCCTCATGCCAAATGCCACTGATTTTTTCTGTCTTGGATGCAAAGAATTCATTTTGGCAAGTAATACTGGATCACAAATCTTCATTACTGACTACATTCAGCACACCATTTGGTACAGATTACTCAGAATGCCTTTTGGAATAAATTCTGCCAGTGAAGTCTTTAGCATGTAATGGAGCAATTTTTGGGGGCTATCCATGTGCTATAATAGTGGATGATTTACTAGTTGGAGGTAATGGTGAAGCAGAGCATGACAGAAGTCTCAGGAAAGTTCTGGACAGAGTGCATGAAGTGAACTTGAAGATCAGTCCTCTGAAATGTATATTCAGGCTACCAGAATTTACTTATGTAGGTCACTTATTTACCAGTACAGGCTTACGACTATACCCTTCCAAACAAGCAGCCATTCTTCAGATGCCTGCTCTGGACAATGTCCAAGCCCTACAATGTTTTCTTGGTATGGTTAACTATTTGGGCATATTTATCCCTGAATTTAGTCAGTTATCAGTGCCTTTAAGAGAGCTGACACACAAAAGTGTTGCCTGGTCAAGGTTGGAACAACACCAGAGAGCATTTGATAAACTCAAACAGCAAACTGCCAACCCGCCTACATTGAGATACTATAATGTCCATAAACCAGTAGTTCTTTCCTGTGATGCTTCAAAGTTTGGTCTTGATGCAGTTATTCTTCAAGAGGGCAGACCTGTTGCCTATGCATTTAGAGCTCTTAGCCAAACTGAAAAGCAGTTTGCTCAAATTGAGAAGGAATATTTGGCAGTTTTGTTCGCATGTTTGAAGTTCCATGATTATATTTATGGCCAAGCTATCCAAATCAAAATTGATCATCAGCCTATAGTCACTATTCTAAAGACGCCTATGCATACAGCTCCAGCAAGGCTACAAAGAATGATGCACAGATTACAAATATACTACTTCAGAATGGTCTATACAAAAGGCAAACTCCTTTATCTGGGTGATACCTTATCCAGATCATCCAGAAATACAATAGAACAGCTTGATGCAGATAATTTTAACTTTGATGTCATGGAAGTGCGTAATTTTTCTATCATGAGACTTGATGAGCTGAGAGATCATACAAAGACTGAACCAATTTTACAGAAGCTCAACCACTTCATCAATGTTGGATGACCATTAAAGCAATTTGTGTACTACCAGAAGTGCAACCTTATTTTCCATACAGAGATGAGATGCTAATGGAAGATGGTATCATTTTCAAAGGTCCTCAAGTTATTGTTCCTACTTCCTTACAACATGAGTACATTCAGGTTTTGCATTGTGGCCACCCAGGTTCCAAAACTACCAAACGAAGGGCCAGAGAACTAGTGTTTTGGCCTTCTCTGTCAAAAGTCATTGATAAAGTGCTTTCATCTTGTTCAGTATGCAATAGCACTAAACTGCATTTGCAAAAAGAGCCAATTCAGCTAAGCCAGATTCCGGAACTATCTTGGTCAACAATAGCCACTGACATATTTGAGTGGAACAATCAGTATTACTTAGTGTTGGTAGACTCTTATTTGAACTGGTTTGAGATCAATTTAGTACTTAACCTAATGTCCAGTGCTGTTATTCCTAATTTGAAATGTCATTTCTCATTTCATGGTAGTCCACACAAAGTTATTTCTGACAACGGCACCCAGTTTACCAGTCAATTGTTTCAGAAATTTGCAAAAGAGTGGGACTTTTATCCATGTTACTAGTAGATCGGAATAACCACAGTCAAACAGCCTTGCTGAACAAGCAGTACAGAGTGCAAAGCAATTACTGGAAAAGTACAAGCGTGACAATACTGATATCTTCTTGAATTTACTTACTCTCAGAAATATACCCCGTGACAATCTACTTGGCTTATCTGCTCAGAGACTTCTATCTAGGCAAACCAAAACAATCTTGCCTATCAGTTCTAGTTTGTTGGTGCCTAATGCTAGAATCAACAGAGCAATCAAAGCCCAACTCTTTAAGAAATGCCCCTTTTCAGAAGTCCAGCTATGATAAAATGAGCAGATTTCTTCATCTGTTGAAAGAAGGAGAGACAGTGAGGCTGCAGACGGCGAAAGCCTTTGATCAAATTGGTCAAGTGAGAGGCATATGTGCTGAGCCAAAATCCTACTTAGTGGAATCTGAGGGTACAGAATACAGGAGAAACTGCAGGCATCTTCTTCCGGTGTCTGAACTGATATAGCAGCATCATACCTGTGATACTCTAGATCTCAGAACAACCCTGACAATGTTCATACAAAAAACATGTCTCAGTACCTATTCCCGTTCCTGATGATGTCCCAGGTATCCCCAAAGTTGAACAGTCCTTGAAGACAGTCCCCGTTGCTAGATCCAATTCTGATTTTTATGTTACACGATCAGGTCGTATTTCTAGATCTAGTGTAAAATACACAGCAACCTGGACATGATTGTTTTATATGTGTTTGATTTTGTATGATTGCATGTCAAATAATTAGTTCTGTATAATTGCATATCAAGAGATAATTTCTGTATAATTGCATGTCAATGAATACTGTCATTTGGTGTATGATCTATTTCTCAAAGAAGGAGGATGTAGAAACAAGTTTGTGTTGTATCATTAAGAGGCATTTCCAGATGGAGCACGTGCATATAAATAGTGAGCACGTGCAGGCAGCAGTGCCGTTTTGAGAGAACAGCCAAAGTGTTAAGATGTATGAATGTGGTAGTCAGGCTGTTTGTAAGTTTATTTAAGTTTAAGTTACTAAGCCTCAGTCCTGATGTGTTTGTGTGTAATAAAGCTGTTTGAACCGAACCCACAACTATTTGTCTGTTGTATCCTGACCGGACAAGCGACAGGGTGATCTAGCTCTATGCTACAGAAGGATGGAGACCATTAAATGAGTCTTTTGAAAGTTTATTTTGTCTGAAACCAATACTGGCTGCCAAACCTATGTTTACTTCACTTGAATAAGTTCTACCATGCCAGGTATAGGATGTCAGCTAATGAACAAAGGCACTGCCCTTGTATGTTTTGGTTGCAAACAGTGATTGCAGACTGGAAATGTCATTTTGTCTAGTGACTGCAAAATCACCTTTAGGGAAGCAGTTACATAATATTACTCAAATGGCCAAGATAAAATCCCATAAGTACTCTGAACATTATGTCCCAAAGTGTTGCCAGCAGCCAAACTTATGAATTTGCACTTAATATGAGAAAACATTTCATTAAAATTTTACTAAAATTTAACATTTCTATATCAGATTTACAGAATGTCATGTAAGGAACTTCACATCAAGAACTTGTCTGTCCTCCATTACCTGTTTAATTTTTTTTCTTGCCCAAGGTTTCCAAATCTCCCATGAATTCACACTCATTAATTACTACCACCAGTAATTCTCAAGCTTGCTGCTGAAGCCATTGCATTCCCCATAAATATCTTTATTAATAGAGCCATTCAGGAAGCTTATGGGCCCAAGCTATGGAAGAAAGCAATCATTCTCCCACTTCATAAAGGTGGTAACAACAAATATATCTCCAACTTTCCCCCTATTGCTATTCTATCTCCTATCTCTAAGATTTTAGAAAAGTGCATTCACATTCAATTTATGCCCTATCTACTTCACAGTCACCTCCTGTCTCCAACACAACATGGAGTTAGACCTGGCCAAAGTACCACAACAGCCCTCTTATCATTTTTGGATACTGTTAATAGAGGCTGTGATTCTGGGAAGTTAGTATTGACCCTATTCTTAGATCTATCAAAAGCATTTGATACTGCTTCCAACCCTTTGCTACTATCACAGCTATCTAACTTTGGAATTTCTACCATCACACTCAACTGCTTCTCAAGCTATCTAAATGACCAGCAACAGGCAGTCAAATGTAAGAACTCTATCTCTTCTTATCTTAGCACCTCTACTGGAGTTTCTCAAGGCTGCATACTTGGCCTTCTCCTTTTCAATATTTTCAGTAACAATTTCTCCACATCTACGTCCAGTGGAGTGCTTATTCAATATGCAGATGATTCAACAATTGTTTGTTCAGGCATCTCTGTTTCTGAACTCCAACTCATAACCCAACAAGCTTTCTCCACCAGTGAGTCCTGGATGTTGAATAGCTACCTAGCCCTCAACCTAAATAAAACCAAAATCATGCTTTTCACTCCTAAAAAATCAACCATTTTTGACAAAGCCAGATTCAATATCTATTCCCAAAATGAGGCACAAATTAGAATTGTCAGCCACACAAAACTTCTAGGAGTCACCACAGATGTACATCTAAAGTTTGATAGACATCTACAACACAACATCCAAAAAAAAACCCATCAGAAACTGAGAATGCTCTATAGGCACAGCCAGTCCCTTACCCCTCCATAAATAAACACTGGCCTCCACCTACCTACTCCCTTCTCTCATGTATGGCACCCCATTTCTTACCAAACTTCAAACCACTCTAAAAGCCAAACTTGAGACGTTATAATAAAATTGCTAAATTTGTTACAAATTCCAAACACTTCTCCCATCGCTGTACTGCTCTACACTCCCTATAATGCCTGGAGCTACCAAATTATCTCAATTATCTGCAACTAACCACAGCTCATAAATTTATATTTAAGCCTTCTGATTGTCTTGCCCTCAGCTCCATATTCACCAGCTACATCCCAAACAGGCCCCTTAGCAAGGGCGCCCGCAGGCAGGTGCAAGGGGGTGCACTTGCACCCCCCTGGATTTTCTTAATTTATCTGATGAATGATCATGTTGAAATAGAAAAATGTACTGGCAAAAAAACCACACATTTTTCGATTTTCAACTTTTTTTTTCCCGTTAAACCTGCATCATTCGGAAGTTCAGAGGAGATGCTGATATGCTATTGGAGGTTGCGGTCATATGATATATGACGAGCAAGCCTTAATTCCTCCTCAAACTCGATCTCCTACCTTTCCGACCATTGACAGTTAACATAGCCAGCAGTTATCCAGATTGCCAGTGGCAGAGTGAGAGTAAACCATGAGATTTGTTTTTTCACCAGAATCAGAAAGAGCTTTTGGCTCAGAAAAGATCAACAGATATGTCGTGCGTGCAGCACTTAAGGTACGTTCTGTCATAAGAAAGAAGCTCCTACTGGTACTTTTTTTATATATACATAAAGCATGAATATGTGATGTCAACTAAGCTTCTAGCTTGGCGCCAAAATGTTTAAGTGGCACATTTGATGCAATTGAGTAGTTTAATTTCCCCTCTTTACTTAAAATATACTTTGGAAAAGTTCGTCAGTGCAATACATATCTCATTTTCTTAAAGAAAAAAAAAAGCCAAAATCAGGGACAGTTGAAACTTGGTTGGTCTTGAGTGGAATGGCTGCGACCAGTATTTGGTAATGGTTCACAATTTAGCTGTTTTTGTGACAAAAAATGTATATTCCTTTAATGTAAAGCCCATAAACAAACTAGGTTGAATGAGTGAATTTAATTTATGTACGGTCTACGGTGTTAACTTTTGGTTGTATGAGATTCTCATTTCTTCTTGGTAGGTGTGATGGCGTTGCTCATGTCTCATGCAGAGAGGTTTCTCAGTGCCTTTGGCTTCAAATGCATTTAGACAAACCCCGGAGTCTGTCACTGAAATGTCAAAGTTTAACAGCGTTGTACCTGGGGGGGCTAGAAGGGATGGTATGGGGAGTTATGGACAATAAGAAATGATGTTGCAATACAAATTATGAATGTGCAGTTACTTTGGTCTCTCCATGTTATCGAAAATCATTTGCGCTAGTTGTATGGTTGCTGTCTTTGTTCTGTTGTTAATCTGACATTTTTATTTAAACCTGGCTGCGGGGGTTGTGTTAATATTATGTGATAAAACAGACCTATTATTACCCTTGTAAATTTCAAGTAGAGAATACATCTCAACATTTTGGGCGGATTGTTGATCGGTAAATGGAAGAAATAGAACAGAAGAAGCGTAACGTAAATGATAGCCCGGATTTCGAATTAATAGCCTGAAGGGAAAAAGAATTAACAAACAAGTTTACCTGCACATTGCAATTAAACCACTGTCACCTAAAGGATGCACATAGCCCCTTGTCACTTCCCCTAGTGCTCATGTAATGATGGGGATTTATTCTTTGGGGCTGTGGATTTAGGATGTGTAACAGGGAGTCTGTGAAAGGGGAGGATGCAACCTAGTGAGGTGTTTATTCTATGTGCATCTGGTAGGGGAGTCTGTAAATGGAGGTATGGTAGCCATACTCCCCTCAACCTACCCACAGAGGATGGCTGCATTCTACTGGCTTGGGTAGGAAAGCAGAAAACAAAACTGCTCTTAGGAAAAGGTGATACAGGCATGTTTGAAAGTAGTGCATCCATTTGTAATGAATTGACTTTGGCTGCATAGTAAGAACAGGTGTAGTAGTAGGAGCAACAGGTCTTCTAAAAATAATCTAGAGTCCTATTTAGATACCTGTAACTCCATACAAATTCCAGGAGGAGTAATTACTGGGCACATTGCGGGTCCTGAGAAGAGCACTTTTGGCTGACATCAAAGATTGAAACAGTACTGATTTGATGAACTTTAATTGTACTTTGACTTAGGAATGGGGTACATTCCTGTAAAGGTATTAGAAACCCAATAGATTTGTTCTATCCACTTTCTAAGGAGGTAGGATTTATATCTGTAACTCATACCTCTCAACTCTGAAGATTTTCACAGAATGTCCAGATTTTTGCTTTACATTTTTGGTCTATTCCTTATAAATTTTTTTTTGATGAGCTAAGGATTAAAGTTAATAAATTACATGCATTTCAGTTTCAGACTTCAAATCTTTCAGAAAATGCATTCTACCACAATGTCTTTTATTCTAGCAACTTTCTAAATGTGTCCATAGTTTAGGGCCTTTGTCCCCAAATTCTAAGCGGTTTGTCCAGATTACTTGTGCTAAGAGACTGGTGTGTGTGTGTGTGTGTGTGTGTGTGTTTAAGAGGAAGGTAGTATACCCCTCAGTTATCCAGGTTTTTGTAGAATGTCCAGATTTTTCACCCATATTCCACCTAAAAAGGATTTCAGTTGCTAAACAGTGACAGACATTTTGAGTTTTAGGTTTCATATCCTTTAGAGAAATGCATACTGACACAAATCCTGTTCTAGCAATTTTAATCTGACTGTCCCTATTTATTTAGGTTTTCTCCAGATTTCTTGCACTAACAGGTTGAGGTGTGTGTGTGTGTGTGTGTGTGTGTGTGTGTGTGTGTGTATATATATGTGTGTGTGTGTGAGAGAGAGTGAGTGACATGACCTAGTTAGAGTTAGCAGGTGGAATTTATTTTCGACTACATTTTCAAGGAATTGTGAGCTTCAATGAAATAGAAGTTTACTACTACTCATGCTAGGTCTGCTTAAAATGTGCAACTGCTTTGTTTAGCAAATGGTATCGCTATTGTGGTACAGAGTTTTAAAGCAGTGTTAGCAACACAACAGGTAGCATGCTTGCGTGTTGATACAGAGGGCTGTAGCTTCAACTCCCACATCATGTAAATTTGTATTTTAAGGGGTGGGTAGGGGAACTGCAATCCTTTGAAACTCTTTTTCAGCTTGTCATCTATTCCCTATTGCAATATACCATCTTACCATTTCTTTTAATGTAACATAGGCAATTTATTCTTCAAGGGCAACAGACACTGAATTTGTAGATGAAACACTGACATACAAGTTGTTTCATAGCAACAATCTCTTCATTAGTTTCAGATCTTTTTAATGTGGAATTATTCATATGACTTATGCAGAGATTGTGCATATTGACTGATATTGGTGGATTGTAATGACAGAAGTTTGAGTGGCATTTTATGGTTGAAATGTTCCGAACTAGGCAGTTTGTCATTGCTGGCTCATATGTTTTGTTTCACTGCTTAATGGAAAAATGTTCAAAACTATAAATTTAAAACACATTCTAACAAGTGGTGCTGTATTATACAAGGGATATAATTCAATTATTACATATTATAATTAATACAATCAGGAAGGTGATCACAGTACTTGTCCATGTTCCTAAAAATGTGTGCAAGAGGGCCTATGATTTGAAAACAGCCCAAAGGTAAACTTAACCCACCACAGCCCAGATGCATTCTCTTTGAATGTGGGTTTCAATGCTGTTTCAGTGAATGTGAGCTCCAAAGGCAGAGAAACTAATGGTAAATCTGTTTTCATTGTAAGACTATTGCTTTGCTTACCAAATGTCGGTGGTTGTGCTATAAAATTTGAAATAAATGTTGTAAATTAAATCCAAATATCTTTACTCGTAGAAGTAAAGTATAAAAAAGTAGGCATACTGAGAGTTTTGAACAGTATTTATGGCAACTAGGAAGAAATAGCCAAGTAATGGGACACTGCAATGGCTGCGTGTGGGGCGCTGCGTGGTGTGGGTCTGAGTTTGCACCCCCTGCAAAAAAATCCTGCAAGCTCCCTTGACAGAGCCAGGAGTTTCTTTATACCTTTCTGTCAAAAAAAAAACCCAAACACCAAGTTCAATCTGAGTTTAAAGTTGTTGTAACTTTGACAAAATCTATTTATGTACATTGTCAAGGCTGGAATGAGTAAACATTGTAAAAATATTTGGAAAGGACAGTTTGACAAAATCTCTAAGGGAGGTAGCATACCCCTCAGCTGTCCACATTTTTGCAGACTGTCCAGATGTTTGCCCCATATTCCTCCTAAAAAGGATTGAAGTTGCTAAATAGTTTTAGACATCATATCCTTTAAAAATGCATACCAACACAAATCCTGTTATTCTAGCAATACCAACACAAATCCTGTTACTCATGAAAGCAATATTTATAATCTGTCCCTGTTTATTTTAGGCTTTATCCAGATTTCTTCCACTAAGAAGTTGAGGTGTGTGTGTGTGTGTGAGAGACACAGACAGACAGAGAGAAATGTCCTAGTTAGATCTAACAGGTGGAATTGATTTTAAAATGCATTTTCAAGGAATTGTGAGCTTCAAGGGAAGCAAAGGTTACTGCTGCTTATGCTAGGTCTGCTTAAAATGTGCAACTGTTTTGTTTAGCAAATGGTATCATTGTGGTATAGAATTTTAAAGCAGTGTTTGCGCAGCAGGTAGCATACTTGAATCTTGATGCAAAGGGCTGTAGGTTCTATTCCTACAGCATGTACATTTGTATTTTAAGAGGGTATGGTACTGCAGTTCTTAGTATGTCCTCCTTTGGATGAGTCACCCAATAACTATGAACCTGTTTTTCAGCTTGCCACCCATTCCCTATTGTAATATACCAGCTTACCATTTATTTTAATGTAACATAGACAATTTATTCTTCAAGGGCAACAGGCACTGAATTTGTAAATGAAACACTGAAATAAAGTTGTTTTCTAGCAACAATCTCTTCATTGGTTTCAGATCTCTTTAATGTGGAATTATTCAGATGACTTTATGCATATTGACTGATTGGTTGATTGTATGACAGAAGTTTGAGTAGCCCTTTATGGTTGAAATGTTCTGAATTGGGCAGGTTGTCATTATTGGTTCATATGATTTGTTTCATTCCTTAAAGGAAGAATGTTGAGAACTATAAATTTAAAACACACTAACAAGTGGTGCTGTATTATACAAGGGATATAATTCAGTTATTATATAGTATAATTAATACACTCAGGAAGGTGAATCAAAGAACTTTTGCATGGTTCTAAAAATGTGTGCAAGGAGCTTGATTTGAAAACTGCCCAAAGGTAAACTTACCTCGCCACTGGCCAGATGCATTTTCTTTGAATGTGAGTTTCAATGCGTTTCAGTGAATGTGGGTTTCAAAGGTAAAGTTTTAATGCTAAGTCTGTTTTCATTGTAAGACTATTGCTTTGTTTAGGTTTAGTGAATGCCTATCAGTGTTTGTGCTATAAAATTTGAAATAAAAGTTGTAAATGAAATCTAAATATCTGTAATCATTGTAGAAGTAAAGCATAAAAGAATATGCACACTGAGATATTTGAACAGTGTTTATGACAAAAGGGGAGAAATATCCAAGTAACAGGACACTGGAATGGCTGCATGGGTGGTGGGGGCAGGGCTCTGTTGTGTGGGCGGGGCTCTGTTGCTGCATGGGCGGGGTTCTGGGTTGTGTGGGTGGGGCTCTGGGTTTGCACCCCCCTGCAAAAAATCCTGCGGGCTCCCTTGCCCCTTAGATCAGACCATCAGCAACTTGTTCAGGTTCACAAGCCAATCCTGCCTCCTGGCCCACTGCTTTACTCTTACTCTTTACCCAAATGCTGGAATGCTCTACCATTCTGCCTTACAACAGTCCAAAAGCCTGCCCAATTTAAAACTTCTCTGCACACATACATATTCTCCACCTGGAACTGTACTTGCACTCAGCCTTCCTGAATTTCTAAGTTCCAATGATATATACATTTTTTCTTACTTTCATGCTGTTTGCCAAAATATCGAACATGCTCTAATCATCTTTCAGTTCCTATGGTTCTAATGACATATATCATTGGGATATCTGTCAACCACTTGTCTTGACACTAAATTGCCCTACTGTTTGTAACTTTGCATGCTAAATTGCTTGCTAATTGTTTAATGCCAATGTATAATACTGGTGCTTTGCATGGTATAAAGGAGCTTTTCTCCCTGGGCCTCCACTGAAAATGGGCTCTGAATAGCTCAGTGGATTTTCCTGATTAACAAACTGCAAATAAATAAATAAATTATGGGTTAACGTCAACTCCCACATCCAAAATTCAAGTTCAGTACATAACTCTCACCTATGCCTCATTTCAGGGAATGGTCCTCATTTTGAGTTTTAAAAAAATCTATGTTCCATACTGATAGAATCTGTTAACACAATCATTGTTAAACACAAATTAGGTAATATTTAATAATACTAATTAATAAAACAATATCTTCATAAAGATGAAGAATCAGTAATTAACCAGGCAGTGAGCTTCCTAGTTAAACTTGTTAATAACTGTTCCACAGTTTGCTGATTTATTCCACATTGTGAGAGAATGTGTTCCACATTTTGAGATGAGATGTTGAGAGCTGGGAATTTGCTATTTATTTCCCCACTTCAGTGTGGTCTCAGAGTCGATATATTTAAGTAGCGGGTGGTATGAGCAGCAAGAACAAGTTTGTATTTTTGATTTTTTTTTTTTTTTTACTGTCTTTAAAATGGCTTCTTTTCTGGTTAGACTCCTGATACTCCATAAGTAGATCAACAGGCAGTCTGAAATCCACAGCCATACTCCTGTTACTCCACAGTATAATATGGTCATGCAACCCCCAAGAATCTCCACTCTTGGTACTGAAAACTCCATCTCTAAGAGAGGCAAACATCTCAGCCTTTGTGGGCTTTCAATATTTCGTTTAACCACATATTTTCATGTGTTCCATATTACCAATGCTATTATATTTACGTGCGTTTACTACTGTCTTATACTGATTTTCTGAGCAACTATCAGTTTTTCCCCATATTATACAACACATTTAAATCATCAAATAACCATTATGTCACTTTCTTAGCCTACAAAAAAGTATGCAAAAGCCCTGGGAAGGTCTGCTGACATCACAAATCAGGTTAAATTGTAAAGATTTGAAGTTGGAACTTAGATCAATATATATTTTTGCAGAGAACTAAAAATTCAGAAGCCACTATTATCACAAAAACAGTGCCAATTTCTAATGACCATTCTGCCTTAGTATGAGCCTGTCCACTTCTAAATTGTGAAGGGTCAGACGTACAGAGATGGAAAATGTTAAGAGTGTGTATTTCATTTTAATATTCTTACATTACAAGATGGATTCCTGAGTATTTTTCAGTATGTATCTGGTGATTTACTACATGCCAAAGATGGAACATGCTAGCATGGCAAAAGTACTGAAAATTCTGTTCTCTGTAGAAAGTTATTTTATGGAATTTGAAACTCATGGCTAATATGGAAAGTCGTAAACATAGAGTCAAGGGATCTTAGCAGAATTAATGTTGTAGTGTTCATTTTAATTGGTCAGTGGTTGTTCTAAGATTGATGCAATAATATTGCTCTTAATCATAAAAGGTATAAAGAATGTAAGATTCTGCTGTTCGAGGAGACAGGACCTTAATTTTCTAGTCTCCTATGTTTGTGCCTTTCTTTGCAATAAGCATGATTGTTATTTTCTAATGAACTTGGCATATGAAAGTTATTATATACCTTAACAGTTTGGTGTTGTATACTTGGATTTCCAAGCCTTTTGAGTGTTACTGCATTAGAACTTGCACCTGGGCTCATTGTGACAGGTTTTCTGTCAGGCAAGTTTCTGGTGTACCCATACATGATTTCTTTCTTTTCTATCAGCAGAGTTTAAGGTTTGTACAGGTAAGCTTTACTAATCATCTCTTCATTAGATTTAATTGTATGTGAGCTGGTAAACTGTATACGTCTGGGAAACTGTATCCATGTGCAATTGACTATACTAACAGCATAAAGTTTCTTTCACTGTGTGCTAGAAGTGTCTAATCAATAAATACAAGGACAGAATATCCTTGTCTGAAGGACACAGTACCCTTTGCAGGTGTGAGAGTGGTGTCTAATCAAATATAAAGAAAAGGAACAGAAAGGATCCCTTCATTTAAAATGTAAATGAATTTAACTGTATATATCTATCCCTTTGGTATGAGGGTGGGTTTTTGTAGCAGGTGCCAGTACAAGCGATTTAAAAGAACTGTTGTATGGGACTCCAGGCAGATATATGTTTAATAAATAAGGAAGAGACAGCTGTGGCTATTTGGTAAAATGGTTTATGGTCACTAAAAATGATAGCACTTTACATTTTCCAGAAAAAAGGTATGTTTGATAAGGAAATTTTGAAAATCTAAAAAAATAAACAAACAAAAAGCCTCTTGTTGGTCATCTTTTATTGACTGGCAAGAAGAAGCTAAAATAAAGAAAAGGAATCTATAATTATAAATGTAAAATATACCTCAGCTAGATTAAAATCACAGCTACAGGCAACTAATAGAACAGCAAATTCATTGCAAAAATGGGAATATGAGAAATCCCATTTCCAGTGTATGCATCCATTAAGACAATTAGAAAAGTTGTCAATCACATAACAAGAATCATTAGATGATGACTGTCCTTCAGTGCCTTCTGCACCCCTTCCATCTGAGGCACCTGTGCCTCAAGAAGATGATAGTTCTCCCTCTTCAAGAGGGTAGGTGGAAGTATGCAAGAAAAACTACCACTCCCCCAGATAAAGCCCAAGTTACTTCCAGCACTTATAATTGTCCCTCTGGGTTGGTTTATAACACTAGGGATAACACAGAGTTTGGGGATTGGTATTGTTTACCTCACAATTACAAGGTACAAGGTTTGATTTTTACCTCTGAAAGGGAAATTGGCTAAGCTTAAAATGGTCCACAACGGCAGCTACCTTAGTACCTTCCTATGAATCTTTGAACTGGATTCCATTAACAGCAACATTCAGTACCTACCATAACACCATCCAATCAAATGTTAAAATGAATAGCCAATAAAATGAAACAAATGTATCACAAACATAAACAAGGAACTAGTGCTAAGAATGTGGGAAAATTAAAAAGATTTCCTAATACAAGTTCTCCACCAAAAACTAACACTTTGAAAAAGATTAAACAAATTATTACTCAGTTCCCGATAATTATAGATGGAGTGGAGTATCACTGGAAAACACCTGCTAAACAAAATACAGAGGAAGAAACAAATTCTGATTCTTCCACTGATTTTGATATATCTCCTAACAATTACATCAATTGCAAGAAGTACCGAATGTTGTAGCAGCTAGAGACAGCGAAGCTGAACCTGCTAAAAGAGTAGTGCGCATGCAGATTTTCAACCATTGTAGATTCTCTCCCTCCTACTTGAACACATTCAGCTAATATGAAAAGATCTTATAAAGACATGAACCACTACAAAACCCAACTAACTGAAGACTTGAGAGTAGTACTAAAAGCCTCTACACCCCCCAAAATTTACAGAACAATATGAGAAAAATTGAATTTAGATGATAATATTCCAAAACACACAGATGACAGATTTTTGACTGATAGGAACACATTTTTAAAAGGTATTACCACAGTGCTCCCCCAACCCTAACTGGGCAAAAATCAAAGCTATTGAGCAAAAGAAAAATGAATCTATTGATGCTTATTTGCAATGCATGATAGATGTGATTGGAGCCTTTTCTGGGCATCCAGAACCTACAGAAGGTGTGGCATTCAGCAGGTTGTCACCAGCTTTTGCAGAGGGTTTATTATCTACCATACAAGAGCAAACTAAAAAAAAAGGTTTGTTTAAACTGGTCAAGTTAGGACATTCATGAAATTGTGAATCAAACACAATTTGTGGCAGGTTACGTGGCAGGTAATATACTTACGGAAGGAAAAGAACAAAAGAAAAAGTTAGTTGATATTCAGCTCCAACAGTCTGATCCCAATTTATGGGGAAGGGGAAGGGATGAAGAAATCCAAAGGGAAGAGGTAAATTTAAATTTTTCAAACACACCACCCCCCAGGGCAATATCAGCAAAATTAATATCTCCCTGCATCACCACAGATACCACTAGGTGTATCACATTTAAATACTTGTTTTAATTGTAGTCGGTCTGGACATCGGTGAGATAAATGTCCATTGTCTGCATAGCAAGCAAAATTACCAAATATTCAGCTGCTACAGCAGTCTGAAAGAAATTCCCCTGTATGCAATACTGCTCAGCAGCCACCAGTGTGGCAACAAAACCATTAGGACAGCCACGAGCAGGAATCACGGTTATTTCCCTTGGTATTGACTGACCAGGATAGTCCTTTTGTCAATATTACAGTACAAAATTCTTCTATCCAATTTCTCATTGATACAGCAGTTACCAAGTCGATAATTACTTCAGCACATGCAGAACACTTTGCACTTTCTGAACACATGATTCAGGGTGTGGGGGTATCTGGAGTCCCTTTACACTATCAATTAAAAAAGCTGTTCCTATTCAAACTAGTTCAGTAAAAGAACAGCATGCCTTTATCCTAGGCAATTCTGCCTTTGTAAATACTGTTAGATTTATGTACGTTACTATGCACTGTTTATTGTACATCAGATGGTCTGTTTTTAGATATTCCTAATGAACTCTTAGGATGATATTCAAATAACATCTGTACAGATGAAAATGCCCTTTTTGTCATGCTGACGTCAGAACAAGATGTAGAAAATGTTGGCTTGGAAGAATTAAAAGGAATTCCTCCACAGCTCTGCACTACCCATGAAAATGAAGTAGGGTTCGTAAAAGATGCAGAACCTGTGTGTATAACATCAAAACCTTATAAGTGGCTGCTTGTGTAAGTTCAGTATTCTTTGTTGGTAGAAGTGGAAAAAGGAATTGAACCTGTTATTTCTGCCTTATTACAACAAGGTATATTCCCAACCCAAAGTCCCTGTAATACTCATCTTTTATCAGTTATGAAATAGGGAAATACACAGAGATTTGTACAAGATTTATGAGTGGTGAATGCAGTAGTAGTAATACCAACACTTCCAGTAGTCCCTAATCCTGCAACAATACTAAGTTAAATTCCATCAGACGCAACCACCTTCACAGTTCATATACTTTCCTTTCTACTCCTGTACATCCAGATAACTAATATCAGTTTGTATTTACATATACTGGGTATCACTTTGCATTTACAAATATAGGGCATCAGTTTGCATTTACAAATATAGGGCATCAGTTTGCATTTACAAATATAGGGTATCAGTTTGCATTTTCAAATATAGGGTATCAGTTTGCATTTACATATATAGAGCAGCAGTACAGCTCCCTATTGAAATGTTGGCACTTGGAATGCCAAGTGCTGACAAGCCAAAAAAAAAAAAAAAAAAAAAAAAGAATGAAAACACAGGAGAAGAGTGAATCTGTAAAATCACTTTTCTCCTTTCAACTTCTTTTTGCAGGGGGGACAAGCTATCTCAGTATTCCTCACCAGAACTTTTATATACTAACCCCGAGATCACCATAACTCAGAAAAACAGGGAATATTTTGAGAAATGGCATCTCAGACTTGGTATATGTTAAGTCTGATTATTCAGTCATTCAGTCTCTGCATTTCGGGACTCACTTTAGTGGGTTCTGACATTTCAAATGGTTACCCCACAATACGCTTGGAATAGATTACTGCAGGTATATGTAGAATCGCCTACTCTTTTCTCTAGAGAAATGAAGAAACAACTGGATAAGATAAATTTTCCTTGTGGTTCTATTCAAATTCATTAAGTAGATGATTTACGTTTAACTTCAACACCCCCCAATGACTGCAAACAAGACATTATTTTTCTTTTGAGAAAGTTAGCAGATTTAGGATTTAAGGTTAACAAAGAAAAACTGCAGTTATGGAAATCCCAGGTTCGATACTTGGGACATCTTATTTTGGAAGGCACTAGACAAATCACGCCTTCATGAATTACTGCAGTACAAACTGCACTATGCCCTACCACATTAAAACAGTTGCAAGCTTTCTTGTGACTAACAGGTTACTGTTGACACTGGATTTCTAATTATGCAGAAGTTGTGAAACCTTTATTAAAATTATTAAAGAAATATACCCCTGAAGCTTTACCTTGGCAGAACTGTCATGAACAAGCTTTTGTACAACAGAAAACATTTCTTTTATATCCTCCTGCAAGTGGGTTGCCAGATTATTCTAAGAGATTTCTGTTGGAATACCCACTGATGTACAATTGCAAAAATAAATTAGAATTACACAGCACAGTTTACTTGTAAGAATATGAAACTATTGGACAGTCATCAACGAGATTACCAATAAATTACATAGCTGACTGCATATACTTTGGAGAGATACAGAAACTCTGAGCAAATGAGGTTTGCACGGTCATCATCATCATATTCTTTCGGCTGTTCCCGTTAGGGGTCGTCATAGCGGATCACCTGTTTCCATTTCTTCCTGTCCTCTGCATCTTGCTCTGTCACACCAACCACCTGCATGTCCTCCCTCACCACATCCATAAACCTTCTCTTAGGCCTTCCTCTTTTCCTGTTACCTGGTAGCTTCATCCTTAGCATCATTTTCCCAATATACTCAGCATCCCTTCTCAGCACATGTCCAAACCAATGTAATCTTGCCTCTCTGGCTTTGTCTCCAAACCTTCCAACCTGGGCTGACCCTCTAATATACTTATTCCTAATCCTGTCCACCCTCGTCACACCCAGTGCAAATCTTAACATCTTTAACTCTGCCACATCCAGCTCAAGGTTTGCACGGTATAGCTTAATAATTAGTTTTGATGCAATAAGATACATTTCAGAATTGGTAACAATAAAATGACATATACATTTTTAAATAGGATGCACATACCAGCTGGATTTTAAAGGTCTACTTGTTACTCATTTTGGAAGCAAACTACATCACTGTCAGTGCATTCTGTGTAACAAGACAAAATCACCAACGTTTTTTTAAATAGTTACAATAGTAGCAGCATGATTGCATTGCGCGAAGCCATAATTACAGCTACCACTGTCTTAAAAGACTATCAGTTCTAGTTTATTCAGCCACAGATCTTATGCAGAGCAAACTGAACAACATAGAATAAGATGTTTCCTGACAATAAAGAAATTCATCTGTTTTCCACATAGGGCATCACACTTGTACAAAAATGCCGAACACCTGTCAGAAAACCTATATAGATAATGAGATTAGGCTTTTAATTATATTTAACTCAGTTATACTAAAATGTAACAAGTGCATTTAAACAGTTGAACAAATTTCTGGTGCCAAGAGACTGTTATAATTAACCACAGTATGGACCTTGTAGTTTTATATGAAACAGCAAAGAAAGGTTTCACGGATTGCTTTTGCTATACTTTCATGATAGAACAGGAAGAATACTGCTGAAACACATTTTTAGTGAAAGTTCTCTGACAAAATGCTGAATTTATTTTTTATAGTTTTATTGAATTATAAATCTTCAGTTATTTATGATTTTTGTGTAGTTTACCTTTATGGCAATAGTGATGTATAACTTGAAAGAGATAAGGTTGTAATAAGTTATTGTCAAACTTCCAACAGGTTCTGAACAGGAATTTGGCTGGGCAACAGATAAGCTAATTTCGTGATCCAGTGGTTGTGCAAACAGACTACAGCAATTACAGAGATGGCAGCTGTGTAGGCTATTTAGGTTCCTAAGATAGCTGCCCTTGCTGCCAATTTTAAGCCTAGACAATTTCACTTTTAAAGGCGAGAATCAAACCCTACACCTTGTGTCTGTGAGGTGAACATCTTAAAACCAATACACATATAGAATGAAAATATATATTTTAATATTTTATGTACTACTAATCAAAGCCAACCTAACTGCACATTAAGTTTATTATATTTTAATTTCTTAAATCAAAAATGATCATCATGGAGACTGCTATACTGATGTGAATTTGTTTTCAGTTTCTTTTTCCTTCTCTAAGAATGAAATTAGGGTCTGTGTAATATGACACATCCTATTATAAATTACAAATGAGAATTTTTCTTCCATTTTGTTACAGTGTTACTGCTGTGAGTGCTTGACTTTTTAGACAGTCTATGAAAGAATAGTCTGTGCTTCTTGTATTACCCAATCTGTATTCAGACTAACACTGTAAAAAACTTACATGCTCCTTGTTCATTTCTTCAGTAAAAAAAAGAGATTTAAAGCATGGTTTATATCTCACTTATTAAATATTCAAAGCTGTAATTCTTTCAAAATTTTGAGACTTTCCCTTCCCCACACTCTTGTCAGGCATACAAATTGTTTGTTTTGCTCATTCACTGGTGGTTGAAAGTTGTCATTTCAAACAGCTAGTAAGGCAAATGACACCTGCATGTAATAAGACTGTTTTTGATTTTGCAGATACGTGGATAAAAGCAACACTTCATGGGCTATAAGTGACAGCAGTTACCAGTTTCTTTGTGCAGTACTGTAGTTCATGTCATCCATGATCTTTATCTAAAGATTTCTCCAACAAATAACTGGAAAAGACTTTAACTTTAGGAGGTTATAACATTTTACTGATGCCAAGAGAAGTGTCAGGATAAAGCCTGGATAGTGAACAACAATGAAAACTACAGAATCTTTTCTGTACAGTCTATTTCATGTAGGCTGAATCAGTTTCTACTCTGAAACAATATGAAACAGAGGTGGCTTACTGGTAAATATCATGGGCTATGGAGTGCAGGGTCCTGGGTTCAAGACCAGCAAGGGCTATTTAATGATTGGATGGGAGATAGGAAATTCACCCCGGGTATCACTTCTGTGGCTCTGCTCGATAGGGGCACAGGAAAATTATTTTTTTGGGTGGCGAAAGCCAGGGTACCTTTTTGGCTAGGCGTAGATAGACCCTAGGGCCAGTAGCCTAGTACCTACCTATGAACCTATGAATTTGAATAGAAACAAATGAAGGGACTTTCATAGTTTGTGACATGAAAACAAGTATAATGTGAGATTTGAATAGGAAAAATGAAAGGACCCTTATGATCTGTGGCAGAAAATGAGGAACTGATGAAACTGGTAGGTACCACAAGTTTACTGAACGAGGAACAACATCTATCTAGGTCACTCAGATTTGCTAAAAAAAATAACTCTGGGATAAGATTAACTCCATTCAAGGGTAGAATTTTTTTTAAACCTTTATCAACCTTCTGTAAGAGCAGACAGCAAAACCACGAAATTTGCTGGATGTCCATACCTGTGTCTTAACAAATACAGTTGCAAGTACTGCTACAGTCCTGTGTTGAACAGCCACCGTTTGCATTGACGTACTGTATAAAAAGAAACCTATGTCTAAGACAAAGACGGTCAAAAAGTGTGACTATGAAGAATATAAGGGCTGAAAGCTGACGACATAGATATGATTAAGGTCTTAAAACTATACTCTTTGCACTAAAATGATTTTACAATAATATGATTATGGTACACCAGGCACAAAAATAAAAATTCATGTTGCAATGTCAGCATTAGAAGCTTAAAACAGGCTATAGCAACTAAATAAATACATAAATAATTAAAAGTAATAAAAGGAAGACTTTACAGGCTCCCCTTTGGTGTCACCTTGATGTGACAAGAAAGCGTAGATCAGAGATATGTCATTGCTTGATATGGGGAGACAAGCAGACATTTTAAACATTCCTTGGGGAAGTTTAAGATGGATACTGTATAACTAGTCAATTAGGCAAGCATAAGGAAAAAGTAGAACACTGCTTCAAACACAATGGTGTTAATAACAATTGTTTAAAACTGTGATGATTTTTTTCAGTTCAGTTTCTAGCAACCAGGATGTCTGGTAAAATAATTCTCATTGTGAAATGGTGCACTACTTTACCATATGGCCACTTAGAGAAACTATGCTCATAAATTAGTAGTTTCTTTAATAATGATTTTGGAGTTTTCCAAAGGGGAAATATAACTCAAAGTAGGAAAGAGGCCATTCTATACAGGTTCCTATTAAGTGATTAAAGACGCATTCTTTCGAATGTGCCTTGATCGAACTTAAAAGAACGAAAAGGCAAAATAGCGAAGCAGCTTTTAAGCAAATTCTTTCCTTGGGAAAGAATTCACTTGGCTGCTTCGTTACTTTACCGTTTTCAGCACTGTAGTACAATCTCAGAGGAGGTATATTTAAGTAGGGGGTGGGGTGTGTTGGGGGCAAAGCCCCTCACTTTATGTATTGTTTTAAAGTTTTTTTTTGTTTTGTTTTAGAACAGCAATTTTTTTCTCTGGGAGAAAAATTGCTGTTCCGAGTGTTTGGAATTGTAAGCCTTTGCTTACATAAGGTTGATAAATCAGCATTTGCTTTTTTAAGGGTTCTCTGATTTAACATAGACCCTCCTATACTATCATCTTTGATCTTTAATTATTCTGTTAGTGTACCTGCACTCACAGAATAACTGCCTTGTTACCATGCAGACCACTATCCTAGAGCTAATTTAGATCAGTGAACCTGCAGCCACCTAAAAGGATGATTATTAGATATCAGAGGCCATTGTATACCGCAAATAATTTTTTTTAGACTGAGCACATACCTCACAACTGCCTGAATTTGGCAGAACATTTCAGTTTTAGTCTTGTTTTTTGGGTCTGCTCCAGTGCTCTGATTTGTTCTTAGACAGCTCTAATTTCTAGTGTTTACAGATTACTGCTTTTATAATTTAATATATATAAAGCACTTTGTCTATTCAGAATCTTCAGAAATCTTTTTCTGTTTAAAAACTTTCATAGCTTGTTGTCTTAGGCTATTGTATAAACTGAAACATTTACTCTGTGTAATTATCTCTTGGCTAGTGGGGGCTGGTTCTTTTGTGTTCTTGTAAAAAAAAAGTTGTGTTTCTGGTCTTTGGTGCAGGCTGGAGAAGTTGTTTGACCGCAACTGAGCTACAAAATATAAGTATTTTTTGATTATTTTAACAGATTACTGTTTTTATAATTTAATATATATAAAGCACTTTGTCTATTCAGAATCTTCAGAAATCTTTTTCTGTTTAAAAACTTTCATAGCTTGTTGTCTTAGGCTATTTTGTCCCACCCATAGGCTATTTTGTCCCACCCTCCCTCCCTGTTGGTGTCTTGCTCTTATACTTGGTGGCTTTGCAGTTGCCCGCCCCTACTGTGACACACCTCCCAGTCTAGTGTCATTAGCTCATTCTTCTTAATACAGGGAGAACATTTGATAAGGCCTTCTGTTCCTCCTTTTTACCTTTTCAAAAAGTAAAACAAAACTTTTTTTTCTTCTTCGCCTGAACCTTCTTGTGTTCTGACTGTCCTTCTCAAACATATTGGAAATATACAGTATATTTCAGAGCATTTGTTATAACTGTATTTGCTATAACTGATTTAAGTATTTTTTCTGGCTTTTGAATATTTACTGCTTAGCGACTGCATCTTAGCCTGTTTATACAGCTCTGCATTCTATTTAAACTGTTTTTGTGTTGATTAACTGTTTTGCACTCTTAAAAGTTATTTGTTGCTTAATTTTACCTGTAGGCTAACACACTCAAGTGTGCTAGCCACTTAAAAGCATTTATAGCATTTACTGTCTGTTTTTTTCCTTGTCTCTGTAAAAAAAAAAAAAAAAAAATCACTTTGTTTTCCCACCTTACTGAACTAGAGTAGTCCAGTTTCAGAGTTGCTGATCCCTGGGCTTTGTTTTTAGTTCCTGTTACTGATCCATTGCCTTATTAGGAAGGAGGGAAGTTTCTTTGCTTACCAGTGGGAGTGGGAAGCACTGAGCAGCCTTTTGTCCGAATTGGTGAAGTTTCAGCCAGAAACTAGTAGTCTATTGGTCGTTTTGGGCCAATTCCTAGCTCCTTTCAGCCCCTGCTATAAAACACGCTAAACACGTGTTTTCCAGCTTGTACCAACTCTGCACAGATCCTCGTGGTGGCCTGCAGAGTGATCCAAGCAGCAGAGAGCTAAAAGAGTGACTTTCTACCAGATATAAGTATTTTTGTGGCTTTCCCACTGTTATTAAGCTAGCGACTGCATTTAGCCTTTTTTACTGCTACTTTAAGTGATTTCTGCATTTTACACTGTTTATTGCACTTTAAGTTACTAATTGTTGCAAATTGTTTCTGTAGGCTACACACTAAAGTCGCTAGCCGATTTACAGCATTTATAGCATTTACTGTCTGTTTTTTCCTTATCTCTGTAATAAAACAAAAAATCTCTTGTTTTCCCACTTTACTGAACTAGAGTAGTCCAGTTTCAGAGTTGCTGATCCCTGGGCTTTGTTTTTAGTTCCTGTTACTGATCCATTGCCTTATTAGGAAGGAGGGAAGTTTCTTTGCTTACCAGTGGGAGTGGGAAGCACTGAGCGGCCTTTTTGTCCGATTTGGTGAAGTTTCAGCCAGAAACTAGTAGTCCATTGGTCGTTTTGGGCCAATTCCTAGCTCCCTTCAGCCCCCTGCTATAAAACACGCTAAACTGTACTGCTGATCTAACCAGCATATCCTATAACTGAAAAGTTCATCTCTACTTGATTCCCAAGTAGACTATTCTCTATCTGTAAAGCCTAGCACTTACTCCTACAGTACTTGCACCTTGATAAAGCACTCTTATTATAGATAGTACCCCACCGGCCCAAAACCCACTTCCCCCGGAGTCCTTTGAAAGTTCTTTATCTACTACTTCTAGTATGTCGAGGGATCAGTTGCTAGTGTCCTCTCCAGCTCAACTGGTGAACCTGGGAATATTGAGGCAATGTTACAATTGCCTCATGTACACAGACAATCCTCTCCTTCTCCCACAAAACACAAATACATGCGAGAGATGCAACTATACGGCCAAACTGGAGGCTGAGCTCTCTCAACATAGGACTGGCAGGACCAGACAGGAGGAGAAGGCAACCACACACAATACATACCCAGTCACACATGGTACCATCACAACTTCAAATCATACACATACTCACACAAAGACATACTCGGAGGCTCTGGTCAAAAATTTACCAAAGCAGCAGAGGCCACCAAAGCAGACACCCAAACAACTACCACCTCACGACCCAACACATGCAACACATAGACCACACAGTCAGAGTGTCAAACAGTCACAGCCCTTAAGGCCAAACAAAATGCCAGACACACTTGTCATTGGTGATTCCATAGTCAGGCACACTGACGTCCCGCTCACCAGACTGAGTAAGGAGAAGGTCACAGTAAGCTGCCTGTCGGGCGCTAGAATCCGCCACATAATGCAAGCACTCAGGTCTCTCAACAGCAGGTACAAGTATGACTCAGTCATTGTCCACGCTGGTGTCAACGACCTGAGATGTACCTCCTTGGACTACATGAAAAGGGACGTCGAGGAGCTCTCTGATTATGTAGCCCAGGCAGGTATGACCCTGACCTTGAGCAGTATCCTACCTTCACCTAGAATGATGCCACAATACAGTGATAAGATGATCAGCTTTAATAATTGGCTTAAATTCTGGTGTCATTCAAAGGGGATCCAATGTCTGTCTGCCTGGGATGACATGCTGGACAAGCCACGCTGCTTCAAGGGACGGCTTGCACCTGTCACCCTGGGCTTCCGGATATTGGCAAAGGCTCTTGCCACCCCATAGTGCCTTTTTAGGCAAGGCTCAAATTCTAAACCTACCACCCTAGAACACCAAAAGGAAAAAACTAAGGGTAATGCTGCTCAATGCCAGAAGTCTCAATCTCAAGATGCACGCACTCGAGGCCCTTCTCAATATGGAGAACATCGATGTCTGTGCTGTGACAGAAACCTGGTTCAAGGCTCCTGAGAGCACCCCAGCACTAACAGGTTTCACCTCATATCATACGTTCCGCCTCAAAATCCGGACAACACCAAGAAAGGAGGGGTGTCCATATTCATAAAGGACACCCACACCTCAAGGTTGGTGGCAACGCACGATGCATCGGAGACCATCCAGGTGCAATTAACCATAGGCAAGACTGCTCTGCAATTTGTAGCATGTTACAGGCCACCCTCTCAAACTCAGGAACCTCACATGGCCTTCCTGAAAACATTGGAGGGATAAATGTATCTCCAAACACCATCATACTAGGTGACTTCAACTACCCTAATATAGACTGGGAACACTACTCAAGCCCGAACACTCTAACCCAAAGATTCCTGGAGTTCATAAACTCAAATGCCATGGAACAACTAGTCACCATCCCCACAAGAGGTGAAAACATACTTGATCTCATCATCACGAACATGGGATCAAAATGTTCAACACCGAAGTATACCCCTCACTGGTGAGATCAGATCATAAACTAATCTCGCTGGAGGTCCTCATCCCGCCCCACCTGAAACAAAAAGACCACAGTGAAAAACTTCTCAAAAGCCGATTTCACACTTCAAAAACTAGTGTGGTCTCCTTTAAGGCCCCTGAGCCAGTGGTAAACATTACTCAAACCGCTGAATCACTTACAAATGCCTTCTACCAGCACCTACAGGACTGCATGGATCAGGCAATCCCAAACAAAACTAAGACTCTCTGTACCAAAGGCAAGCGTCCAGTCTGGTGGACCCCAGCCATAAACAAGCTCTACAACAAAAGGAGGAAGCTACTACAAGATAGAGCAAAATCCTTGAAAGGTAAGACACCTTTGATCATTATAAGTAAAAACTAAGAGCTCTCATAAAATCATCCAAGGCAAATTTTGAGAGAAAAATCGCCAAGGACTCTAAAGACAATCATAAGGCCTTCTTTAGCTATGTTAGAAACCTAGGAGGAAACTCCCAGATATGCTCAGAATTAGTTCAAAATGATGTGAAAATTACTGAACCTACACACATTGCTAACATACTGGCTGACAGGTTCAGTGCAAACTTCTCCCCCTCCCCAAAGGAGAGATATCTATTCCAGAGGATTGTAGCCCCCAAACATCTCCAACGCCCAGGTGAGAACTGCCCTCACTAAGGCAAAAACACAGCATCCATGGGACGGATGGTGTCCCCGGCTGTGTGCTTCATGAACTCAACGAGGAATTAAACCCACAGTTAGGACAGCTGTTTAATCTTAGCCTCACCTCAGGATACGTACCCAAGGAGTGGCGACGGCGACTGTGGTCCCACTTCATAAGGGCGGTGCCTCCACAGACCCTGGAAATTACCGCCCCATTAGCTTGACAAGCCTTATCTGCAAAGCCATGGAGAGGATCATAATGGAACTCATAAATAAAGACATAGGGAACTTGCAGACTTTGGATCCAACCCAGTTTGGCTTTGTCAAAGGCAGATCCTGCCTCTTAAACTTGGTTGACTTTTTCGAGACAGTCACCAAGGCCATTGATGAGGGAAAGGCAGTCCATACAGCCTACCTCGACCTGGCAAAGGCCTTCGACACAATACCCCACTCAGGTATCATCGAAAAACTCATCAGCTTGAATGTAAAGCCATACATCACAAGATGGGTTGCAAACTGGCTAAGCGACAGAACCCACAGGGTCAGAGTTGCTGGAGCCATGTCAGACTCAAAGCCTGTCACAAGTGGTGTCCCACAGGGCTCAGTCCTGGGTCCACTCTTGTTCGGCATCTACTTTTCTGAAGTACAAGCAAACAAAGGAGGGTTATGGCTGACAAAGTTTGCAGATGACTGCAAACTGGGCCATAGTCAAAACACATCTGACACAGATATCCTCCAGAAGGGCCTCACAGAAACGGATAACTGGTGCCAGAGCCATGGCCTGAAGTTAAACGCCAAAAATGCATAGTCATACCCTTCGGGAAAAACAAGGTTACCCCTAGCTACCATATAGGTGACAATCCACTGAGCACAGAAAAGTCATCAGGGATCTGGGGACCCAAGTTGACAGTAGTCTTTCGCTTGACACTCATGTTGCTAAAGTAGTTAGGAAAACCTTCTATATCGCCCACCTGATCATGAAGGGATTCACATCTAGATCAAGGGAGGTCATCGTCCCCCTGTACTCATCACTCATTAGACCTATGATTGAGTACAATGCCCGTTCGGAATGTATCTGACCAGACACCTGATGCAGCTTGAAAGGCCCCAAAAGTTCCTCACCAAAAGGATAAAGGGTCTCAAAAATATGTCTTATGCTGCCCGACTGAAAGAACTCCAGCTTTATTCAGTCTCATACCGCTTGCTCAGAGGTGACCTGTGCCTGACATATAAGGCCATGTCAAACCCAGATTTGATGAATATGCTTCACCTCAAAAAATCGAGATCCCTCAGAACCACAAGGGCGGGAGACTTAAACCTTGACACGGTTATAAATAGAACGTGCTGGAGGGACAGATTCATCACCCAGAGACTCCCTATGCTGTGGAACAAAATCCCGGTACATGTGAGGCAGAGCACCTCGCTGGCCTTGTTCAAGAGGAATCTTGACCAATGGATGGGAGATCGCAGATATACCCCAGGGATTACTTCAGTGTCACTGCTTGACAGAGGCACAGAAAAATGATAGGCATAGTTTTTATTCAAACTAAAGGGGTGGCGAAAGCCACATAACTATGGGCTAGGCTTATAAATGCCCTTGGGCAGATAGCCTAGTATGAACCTATGAACCTATGAACCTATGAAGTGGTTCAAGTATACAGCCAATGACACAGAAATTAAACAGGGTCAAAATGGAGTCAGTGGAGTCAGTGGACTGGTACAGTGTATCTAGAAGCCAGTGGTCACTATAAAGCCAGTTTCATGTAACATTGTGACCACTTTTAGACAAGGAAACCACCTGATCTATTGTTGGCTGTCTTTTCCCTTCTGTGATTTGATCATAACTTTCTGAAGGTTGGGTTTTAATAGTCAGGGGTGGGTTGCTGATGCTACTCTGTTGTTCTTCCTGAAAACAGATGGGAGGCAGACGAGATCTGAGATTTAATTGTGCCTGCTTGCCTCTTGATTACTTTCAGGAATTTTTGGAACTGTCGGGACAACTGCTGCACTGTCAGAGACAGAGGAACAGACACACAGACATACAGAACAAGAGAAGAAGATTGCTGCAGGCAGAAAGAGATGTTTTCATCACTCAAGGTACACGATGAATTTATTTAACTAGAAAAATGTCACGCAAAATTTGAACTGTTAATAAAAGTATGTGCAACTCTCATTATATTCCATGCTTATAGTTTACTTAGGCGTAATCTCTGCTGACTTTCTAAGGCAATATCTATTTAGTTTGTTAGACACATACCTCTCAACCTTTTTGTTCAAGAAATCTGGACAAAGTCAAAAATAATGGGTGGGGGACAAAGGCCCAAAAATATGGACAGATTTTAAACACTGAGCTTACACTTAAAAAAAGTTGTTAGAATAACAAGTCTTGCATCAGCATGCATTTTCTGAAGGATATGAAGTCTGAAACTCAAAGGCTGTCATTATTTAGTAACTTAACACCTAAGTAATTGGACAGAAAACCACATATGTTATGAGGAACAAACCAGAAAAATAAGGCAAAAATCTGGACAGGTGAGTGATATTGTCAGGCAGTGTCTGAAATGGTTTTATATGAAAGTCTGTATGTAGAACATCATAGCTGTATTTCTCGCATTGACTAGGAACACTATATTTTATGGAAATTAAAATGCTGAATTCCAGGACTTTTCTTAATGAATACAATGGAGTTGCCATAAGCACAATGAAAATGGACTGCGCACGCAGAATCATAAAATGAAGGAAAACTGCAAAAATATAACAAAGAGAACTGTTGTATTGCTGAGTGGCTGTTTATAATACGAAATTCAATAGAATCCTTTTTCCCTAGTATTCACATGGTCCAAATTCCCCTGTGGAATATGTTAGAAAAATGGCTATTTTAATTCTCTTTGTTTATATGCCTGTGTATTTTATTTAGATGTTTGTTAATCAGGTGGTTGAGATGGTCAAGTTAATCTTTTCAACCACAGACGTACAACACTGACATCTAAACAGTACAGATATGTATTTAGAAATATATGCATGAAAGTACAGTTGTGTACACTTACCATAAATGTAGATGTTCAAGTGTATTCACTGTTGCAGTCATCACATTTGGGTTATTCCTGCCAGGGTAGCCCTCAGCCAGCCCGAATACCAGAGGCTTAGTATTTCTGCATCGGTTGTTGTTGCTTGAAGACTGACGTCAGGTCATCAGTAGTATAAAGTAAGGCAGCTGACGCTATTACATCAGCTTTTCTTGCCCTAACCTGTCAGGAGCCCCCAAGTAGGAGGCCATGTTCTGGTGGAAGAAAACCCCACCAGTGGAAAATAAATGCCCAAAATTCCCTTGTAAGTTAAGGAGAACAACAAGTTAGAAAGGTAATAAAAGGAAAAAGAGAAGGAAGGGGGATGGAGGGAGGGAAACCAGGACTGCAACAGTGAATACACTCGGACATCTACATTTATGCTAGGTACAAAACTGTACTATGTTCATCGTGTTTCACTGTTGCAGTCATCACATTTGGGTTGATTCCTAAAGCTTAGGAAAAGGGAGGAGGCAGTCAATGCAACTAGGGGCTGGCTAGGATTCTATGCAAGACTGCAGAGGCAAACCCTGCCCTGGATTTGGAGAACAGAGGCAGGTGGTAATGCTTGGTAAAAGTGTGAACAGATGTCCAGGTGAGAGAATCCATGATGTCCCTGGTGGGGACTCCTCTGAGGAAGGCTGCAGAGGTGGGGGATGCTCTGGTGGAGTGTGTCCTGACCCCCTTGGGGGGAGGCTTACCATGCTGTTTGTAACATAAATGGATGCAGTGTGCTATCCATTTTGAAATGGTTTGTTTGGAGATGGCTTTGCCTTCTGCCCCTGTAGCAAAGCTAACCAACAATTGATCAGACTTTCTGAAGGATTTAGTCCTGTCAAGATAGAATCTGAGCTGTCTGTGTCCATCTAAAGAGTGAAGAATCCTTTCCCCCATGTTCTGGGGATTGTGAAAAAAGGTGGGCAAATTAATGGATTGGTTGAGAGCCACACTGGAAACCACTTTGGGCATAAAGGATGGGTTAGTTCTGAGGGATACCCTGTTTGCATGGAAAATGATGGAGGGTTCCACAGCCATGAGTGCTTGCAGCTCAGAGACTCTTCTGGCTGAAGTGAAGGCCGGAAGGAATGCTGTTTTCCAGGAGAGAAATTTTAGCTCTGCAGAATAAGCTGGTTCGAAAGGGGGCAGGGTGGGCTTTTCCAAAACAAAGTTAAGATCCCAAGCTGGTGTTGGTGGCCTTCTGGGTGGCCTCAAGTTTTTAGCCCCATCTTAGGAACTGTTTGATTAAAGGGTGTGAGAAAAGGGGCTGCTCAGTGGGAAAATGAGCAGAAATAGCAGAGGCATGAATTTTTATAGAGAAGAAAGAGAGGCCACTGTGTAGTAGGTCAGCTAAGTAATCCAGGATGAGAGGGAGGGATGGCTGTACCATATTGGCTCCCTTAGCCTGGATCCAGGTGCAGAATCTTTTCCATTTGTCTGCATAAGACTTTCTGGTGCTAGGACGTCTGGCCTCATGGATAACATCCAGAGACTGTTTACTGAGGCTGGCAGATTGGTTCGGGGTTAGGGAATAAGCCAAGCTGCCAAATTGAGAGTCTGCAATTGGGGATGCATGAATTCCCCTTCCCTCTGGGTCAGGAGGTTTTGGAATCTGAGGAAGATGCCGGGGTGGGGGGCTGAGAGAGGCCTCGCAACAAGGGGTACCAGTGCTGCCGGGGCCAGTCTGGAGCTATCAGAATGGTCCTTGGTTTTTCTTCCCTTATTTTTAGCAGTACCCTGAGGATGAGAGGGAGGAAAGGCATAGACTGATAGATTGACCCAGGGGAAGGACAGGGCATCCACTTTCCAAGCCATGCAGTGATGCTCTCTGGTGGAGAAATTGCTGAGCTGATGTTTGGTGTGGGAGGCAAGGAGGTCGACCTTTGGCGTTCCCCATTTCTGAGTTATTAGGGTGAAGGTACTTCTGTTGAGTTGCCACTCATGTGGGTCCAGAAGATTTCTGCTTAATTGGTCTGCCAGAGAGTTGAGAGAGCCTGGTAGGAATTGTGCTAACAGGTGTAGTTGCATGTCAGAGGCTGTGTGCCAAAGGGTCATGGCCAGTCTGCATAAAGGGTAGGAATGAGTCCCTCCCTGCTTCTTGATGTACCACATCACAGTAGTGTTGTCTGTTTTGATCAGGAGAGCCCCTGGAGAGAGAAGGGGCTTGAAAGCTATCAAGGCATACTGCACAGCCATCATCTCTTTTTGATTGATGTGCAGAGGAATTTGCTGTGGGCTCCACTGGCCCTGTATGCGCCTGCCATCTAGGTGGGCACCCCAAGTGTAGTCTGATGCATCTGTGGTGAGGGTCTGGGTGGTGGGGGATGGGGAGAAAGGCATTTCCCTGTTGTGGGAGCATGCTGCTGCCCACCAAAGAAAATCTTTTCTGAGACAAGGAATTATAGGTAGAAGAGTTTCCATGTCCTGACAGTGTTGGCACCAAAGGCTCTTTAGATACCACTGAAGTTTCCTCATATGCAGTCTGGCATATGGAGTGAGTAGTATGCAAGATGCCATGAACCACAGAGCTTGCAGGATCTTCCTTGCAGTTAGCTGGGGCCTGGTGTCTAGTTGAGAGAAGTAGGCTGTCAGGAAAATGTGTTTCTCTGGAGTAAGGTATGCCATCTGGGATGCTGTGTTCAGACTTGCTTCCAGGAAATATTATCCTTTGTGTGAGCACCTGTTTGGTATTTTTATTCTTTGATTGTGTACCCTAGGGAGGTTAGCAGGGTCTTTACAAAGGCCAGCTGCTTGAGCAGCTTTTCCTGGCTGTTTGCCTGAATAAGGCAGTCGCCTAAGTATGGGTAAATCTGAATATTTCTTTGTCTGCATAAAGCAATGCCTGGAGCCAGACATTTTGTGAAAACACTGGGAGCAGCAGATATGCCAAAGGGAAGTGCAGAGAACTGAAAGTGTTGAGATCCTGCCCTGAACCGGAGATATTTCCTGCATGATTCCCTGATAGGAATGTGGAGATAGGCCTCTTTTAGATCTAGGGTGGCTAGCCAAGCATCCTTGGAGAGCATGGGCAGCAGCTGCTGGAGGGTGAGCATTTTGAATTTTGGGATCACCAGGAAGGTGTTTAGAATGGATAGATCGAGGATGGGGCGCCAGGTGCCCTCTTTTCTGGGCACCAGAAACAGTCTGGAGTAGAAGGCTTGGCCAATCTGTTCTGCAGGAACATGCTCTATTGCCCTCATAGAGAGCAGGGAAAGGATTTGCTTTTGAGTCTCTGCTCACTGATCTGGAGGTAGAACTGAGAACCCTTTTGGAGTTGGAAGGGTGTGGAAGGAAAATGTGTATCCCTGAGACATGATGTTCAGAACCCAGTGGTCACTGGTAATGGTGGTCCAGGTGCTTGGTGAAAGGAGAGTTTTCCTCCGAGGGGTAAGTGAAGGTGGACAGAGGAAGGGGGTGGAGGTGGTGAGTTATTGTGAGTTCTTACCGTAAGGGGGTGGCTTAAAACTCTCTGGTTTTGAAGTGGAGGTAGTCCACTGCTTAGATCTCTGCATTCCCTGGGTCTGCTGTCTGGGGGTGGTCTGCTTCCATGGGACCTTGGCTGGGCCAGTTTACTGGGAGCAGAAAAGGACCAGTGTTTGAAGGGACAATGTCTGCTGAACCTAGGGGGCTGGACCTGCAAGAAATCCTAAACTGTTTGCATAGATTTAGCTTTTTCTTTCATATTTTTTTAAGGCCTCTTCTGCCTTAGTGCCAAATAAGTTATCCTTGTGCATGGGGGAATCCAACAATTTAGATTTGATATGGTCTTGCAGGGGCTGTTCCTTAAGCCATGCATGCCTTCTAATGATAGATCCAGTGACTGCTGCCCTGCAAGAAGCGTCTAGGGTGTCAAAACCACAGTGCAAGGTGTGTTTAGTTACTTGATTTGCAGAATGCATTAAATCTTGTAAATCTTTAGATTCTCTCAAGCAGGAAAGGAAGACATTTTTTGTTTAAGGAGTTCCAAGGTATGTTGCTGAAATTTTAGCATATGGAACTGACAATTTAGTGCCCTGATATGAAGAGTAGCTGAGGTGTATACTTTTTTACTTTTTTATCTGTCCAATGCTCGTGAATTCCTGTCTGAGGGGGTGGGATTCTTAGCAGAGGTTGCTTTAATTCCTTTTGCCCGTTGAGAAATGACCGCAGGGTCAGCTGTAGGATTTTTAAAAAGATATTTGTTTGAGTCAGGGACTCTATAGTACCTGCCTGGTTTTCTGGGAGTAGATGGAAGGACATCAGGAGTCAAGCTGGATTTGAGAAAAACATCCTCCCCGACATCCAGGACTGGGGGGGATGGTTAAGGGTCTCTGCTGTGGAAGATCTAGGAATTCCCTGAGTCTATTTTTAGACTGAGGGTAGTCCTGACTTTCCCATTGGAAATGCTCCCTTAAGGTATGCAGGGTTTCCCCAAAGGAAAAATCCTCTGGGGGAGAGGCTGAAGGAATGGAATCCTCTGCATCAGAATCCTCATAAGTGTAGAGGGGTTGCATATCTTCATATTCAGATGCATCAGATTCATCTGACTCTTGTTCAGACAAAACCACAGGGGACAGATCTCTTTTCCTTTTGGAAGGGGTAGCTGGGCCTCCCCTGATTAGCATGATAAGGTCTTCTGCCATTTTAAGCATTTGAGACTGAGGCAAGGTAGCAGGCGTCTGAGAGTGGGTCGTTGGTTTCTTGGGTGTAGTTCGTACTCTGGGCCTAAGAAACTTGATAGTTTTAGAAAGAATGGTAGTCGCAAAAGAAAACATCGGTATGTGTCTAGATTTAGTAGTGCGAAGGGCTTCCTCAGAAGCTGGTGCCTGCTCAGCAGCCCCGGACACATCCGAGGGTGAGACGACCACAGGATCCTTAGTCAAAGAAGAGTTTTGCGGCATACCGGACTCTGAAAGGGTCTTGGTAGTGGCCTGTGAATCAATAGAAGCAGGCATCAGGGGCTGCGAAAGTGCCTAACTGAGCACTGGAGAACTGACGACTAGCTTAACAGAAGCATCGTTGGTAGGTTTGGATCTGTATGCTCTCTCTCTGTCTTTATCTTTACGTTTTTTCAGAAGATCTGCTGTCGGATGGCTTACTGAAGCCATATCGGAATTTGAAGACTGTAAGGGACGTTGTGTCTGGGCTTAAACAAGTGACGCAGTAAGAGTGGAAATCTTGGTGCAGTATTTGTTTTCCACAGGCGAGACAATTATTAACTTTTTCTGACATCGGTTAGTGCAAGAAAAAAGGATCCCCAACAGGGTACTTAGCTTTAGAAGACTTCAACTTTAATTCGGTAGACGGAACTGAGGTAGCGGCTGACCGGAACTCATGCGAACTGCTTCTGCTTCGGGCTCCATGGCAAGAAAGACAGATGTAATGGCATTGGCTGCCTTACTTTATACTACTGATGAGCTGACATCAGTCTTCAAGTGACAGCAACCAATGCAGAAATACTAAGCCTCTGGTATTCGGGCCGGGTGAAGGCTACCATGGCAGAGATAGCCTAAATGTGATGACTGCAACAGTGAAACATGAAGAACATGTAATATTTCAGTATGTCCAAAAGAAATAAGTATTGAAGTCATTTAGAGCATTATAGTACTTTCTATCTGATTAATGTTAAGGTCTACTTCTGTGGGAGCCAGAAATAGTTAGGGAACCAAATATTAAGTTATTCATTAACTTCCTTCATGTCTTGATATAAGGGGTCTTAATGGAGAGATGAAAAGTCGGCAAGCAAAGGAGAGTAGTAGTGCTGAAACTGAATTCATCCTCATGTCTTGGTGAGTACCTTTGTGAGGTGGACCCTGTCTTTCACAAAATCTCACCAAGGCGACACTGATATATAGACTGTATTTATATAGCATATATCATGGATAGAAGTCAAAAACAAAAACAAAAAAAGATAGCTGGGTGCACAAGACCAGGATAAAAAAGTGCCCAATCCTGGTAGGCACACTGGTGCCAGGACTGGAAAAAATGACAGTGTAGAATCCTCAAAATATGGAAACATTCCTACAATGGGGCCAGGCCAGGCCCAGGGGGAGGATGGCCCCCTTGTTATAGAAGGAAGTAGCAGTCAACAAAAATCACAAAAAATCGATTGGCAAAAAGAAGAGCCATAAAGACGATAGAGTGGACTATTGAGGATAAGAAATAAATGATGTCTTGTTGCTATTATGTAAAAAGCCCAGAATTTCCAGACACAAAATATACAAAATGAAGAGAGAAATTAGAGGAAAGAAAAATTCTTCCGCAGGAAAAACTGTCAGAAGCTTCAAATAAAAATTTGCATGCATTAATAGAACAGATTTTTGGAAAACAGTACATAGATCAAGAAACTTTGATCTGTTTGGAAAAAGAAGCATCTGAAGAAGTGCAAAAATATAAACAACAAAACCTAGAGATATCTGAAAAATATAAAAAAGAAATATGGACATGGGAAAGAAAGAGAGATTTGATATGGTGCAATATTTATGCAAAGGAAAAAACTAAGTCAACTAATATAGAGAAGGCAGCCTCAAAGATATTCAAAGAGAAATACTGACAAAGGCATCCATATATCGAAAATTTCACAATAAAAAATGAATATCACAAAGATGGAATATGGAAAAGAAGATTAGTAAAGCAGAAGTTAAAGAAATAGAAGCTGAAATTATGGAGTGCCTGTGAAGTGAAGGATTTAATGTAGAAGGTCTAACACAGACTACATCACAGCATGATGGATTGAGTCCCCAGAATAAGGAAAAGCAAGAAGATCAGGAGACATGTGAAGAAGAAATATGGACATGAAAAAGGAAAAGAGATTTAATATGGTGTAATATTTATGCAACGGAGAAAGCAAAATTAACCAATACAAAAAGAGCAGCACCAAAGATATTTGAAGAGAAATACAGGCAAAGGAATCTGGATATGAAAAACTTTACAATACAAAAAATTAGAAGACTAAGAGGAAAAGTAGAAAAAGAGATTAGTAATGGAGAAGTCAAAGAAATAGAAATTGAGGTTATGGAGCACCTGTAAAGAGAAGGATTCAGTGTAGAAAATCCAATACAGAAAGCACCACAACAGGATAAAGTAATGGATATCCAAATTAAGGGGAAACCAGTGGAACAGGAATTAATTGGTCAAGTGCCATATCTGATATTCTTCAGCCTTCCACAGGAAAGCAGTATAAACTTGCTTGGTATGGGGTGGGAGGTTGGCGAAAGGGGTGGGAGGTTGGCGTATTGGTTAAGGTGCTTCGCTTAGAATCACAAGGTGAAGGGTTTGATTCTCACATGGGGTAATTGGCTATGCTTAAAATGGCCCATGAGGGCAGTTAGTCTAGTACTAACCTATGAACCTATATGAAAGTTTATGTACAATTGGTTGATGTGTAGTTTGCCAATCTCAAGTCCCTGATTTCACAATGCAATATTTCTTTGACGTTAACTGCTGTTGTTGTAGTTAGGCTGTGAAACTACACTCAGTGCATTTACTGTGTTTCTTTTTCTTCCACAGTCATAAGACAGTGGAATTAGTATACTGAATTAAAAGGGGACATGAAAAAAAAAGGTTTAGTGTTGTAAGGTTTAGTATTTCATGTGTTTGTTGATTGCAAAAGTGGTAATTGTCACTGTACTGTTCTGTACTGTGTGGAAATGTGTATGTCTTGTCCCCCATCACTTGTGTTGGAAATGTAGTCATACACAAATTTTGGGTGCTATGATTTTAAACCCTCTTCTATAATTTTTGATAGTCCTTGCTATGATTTTGAAAGCAGCTGCAAGAAGTCTCTGGAATCCTGGAACAAAATCCATCCATCCTTCCCCTACAAATGGAATGTTTGGAACAAGTCCTTTTTGAACTGTTTGTCTGGCCATCAGTTACCTTAGATAGCTAAATGGAACATTCATGCATAGCATGTATTCATTTATTTATGTTCATATACCTGTTTTAGCCCATTCAGGAATGCAAGCAGAGCTCTGTAGAATTTACAGCTTATAATGCATTTGTACTTCATATTATTACATCAGAAAGAGCAGCATGGAATTATCTACTTTGTATCATACTGCAATATAAGAAAATTTTGCAGCACAGTATGTCATAACATAAACTAAGTATAAGGTACCCTCAACATTAGTATGAAGTTCTCACAATCCGAAGGCAGAAAAATACAAAGTATCTACTTACGTTCTACTCGTTTCTCCAGCATTGCCAATCGGTTAGCGACTTCTGTTTTTAGTTCATTTATTTTAAATGCCCTGTTAAAAAAAAAAAATGTGTATTCATATATATCAGTAGCTGTTCTTTTTAAGATATGTAACAGACAGCTATGGTCAATGGAAAAATAATATCTCATTCTGGCTTTGCTTTTTTGAGCCACATTCTCAAAACGAATGCTGATAAGGACTTAACTTAGTACAAGACAATTCCATCTAAATCAAACAGTGTATATAGCACAGAATATATATGCCAAGTGTTTTTCTAGGGGGAAAAACAGCTACTTTATAAAAACTGTTGTAAACAGGTTGTATTACATCAAACATGGTGACTGTGCATGAATTATACATTACTCTGCTGTGAAATCAAATCAGCATTTTTTTTCCTGCTCCTGGTGGCAGTGAACTATCAGTCATGTTCCACAGTTCCACCTTGATATTCCACGCCAGTGTCTTTCCAACATTGATCTAACTTATCCCTTTAGACCAGGCCCACCTGTGAGGAGAAAGGGGAAACTAAGTTTATGCAGTGGGGGAAGGAGGGTAGAAAGGAGATCAGGAAATCTTGGTACAGCCCATAGGACTTTTGCTAACCCTAATTAGCTGGAGCAAATGACATCTTGCATACCACTGCACACAGCATCACTTAGCTACAGTCTTCAGTGCTGAGTTCTTATGAGAATCTCCACTGCAATCATGACACTGTTCTCATCACCAGGAGAGTGGCATCTCACAGGAAATAATTCCATCCTCCTCCTGGAGTAGATGAATCAGCAACTGCCAGCCCCCCCCCCCCCCCCAATTAGGCTACTCTAGTGGGTTATAACCATGGCTCCATCTGCCATGCCATGGAGCTAGGCCAAATAGCCTTTCAATGTGCATAATGACTTTTGTTATGAACCTTTAAAAGCTGTGTCACCCATGGCAGCCACCACATAACAGCACTAGAAGTACTTTAACAGCTTTAATGGCAATAATACATTTCATGCTGTGAAACTAATAAAAGTGCGACAGAGTAAAAGAAAAGAAATGTATGTGCTAAGTGTTTTAGAGCCTAGAAAACTATAATCTAGTTAGCACTGCTATACAAACAGCATCTAGAATCTAAGTGTAACTTTAACCCCATAACAGCTATTAAAGTTATAATACACATCAAGCTAACAAACACATACAAAAAAGTGAAGCAATTTGTGTTTTACAGTTTGTAAGCTGTTTTAGTTTCCTACTACTGTTCATGTTCTATCATGAGGCTAGAGCTTAACAGCCATGAAAGGTGCTTAAAAATTTTGTTAAGCATATGTCTTACATCCCGAATTCCAGTTGTAATCATGCAGGCTGGTTATGACCGGAAACCTGAACATAATCCTTAATACTGTGACACAGCCATAGCAGTGTTTTGAAGACAGCAACACTTCAGTATGGCGTATTAATAATAACTGGAAACTAGCTCTTTCCTCTGAGTGTTTAAACAATCCAATGCAGCTTGCTAAAAGGTTGACTGTAAATTGCACCAGTTTCTATTTAGGGAATTTTATGGTTTATTTAAAAAGTAAGAAATCTTTCTTCAGCATACTTCTTTCTCAACTCAGATTGGGAAATGCTTTCTACATACCATGGCTAGAAATAAAAGCTAAAGTAAAATTTGTGATGGCTTGGCTAAATACAAAGTCTGTAACATTGTCATGTAAAATGTTAATACCTCGGTAAGATAGAATGAAGTCAAAGGTCAAAAGAAAGTAGTAACAGATTTGTAAAAAAAACATATATGTGTGTGTGTGTGTGTGTGTGTGTGTGTGTGTGTGCGTGCGCGCATGTGTGTAACATGTATATACACATTGCAGAAGATTAAAATAGCTGAAACAAAATGCAGTTTATTATATATACACACAATTAATTACAGGCTCTTCCAATCAAAAACAAATTACTGTGGTGTAACATAACACATATGAAGTATACTTAACTCAGTCTTTGTTGGTAGGTGTCTCTGGATTCTTCTGCCAGAAACAAATTCTCCTTGCAGGTCTCCCTTCACTGTAATCAATTCCCTGTCTCACAGCTGCTTCTCTAGCAAAAAGTCCCTTTTCACAAAAAGGGTAAATACTCTTTGGTTAGACTTCTGACAGCCTGCTTTTTATAATACATTCCCTGGGATTCAATAAACTCTGTGTAGGCTCAGTGTGAAACCTACATGGAGTTTACATGTTTGTGCGGTGGTACATAGTGAGTGGCAGCGTGCGATGCATATTAATGTTGCATGGCACTTCTAAGCTAGGTTTTGTGGCTGGCAACAATGTTGCTGTTGCTGGCCAGGAAACTGTGTAAGCGAACGTGGATATCAATTCTGTTTCAAGCAAAGCACTTACAGTCTGCAGATTTGCACGAAATGCCACAGTGATCACCAGGGCTTCACAGATAGCTGTCGCTCTGTTAGTGCAACACATCTGCACAAAGGCTAACATAATGCGGGGGCATTTAGCCAGAAATAGGGACATATGTGACACAGATGTTACATAGAAATGTGTTAGAATGAAACTCAAACATACCTTTCAACCTGGATACTAAAAACAAAAAACCGGGAACAGCAGTATGAGTAAGAACACACAAGTCCTTTTAATTAAGCGCTTTTTGTTTGTAAAAGTAAGCAAATGTCTTCAGATATAAAACTAAGTTGCAACAAAGCAACATTTATATCATCAACAATAAAACATATGACTAAAGGTAGCCAATCAAACTGTAAAACAATGTTCCAACACCACCCATGACAACCAACTTCTTTTAAAGGGCACTATACAAATAAAACCTAACAAAAGTATTAAATATGTATATAACATAGAGAAAAAAATATATATAATAAAAATAAAAATAATAAAGAATTATTATATACTACTAAATTACTGCCAACACATACTTTATACATTATTCACCCAGCTGTAATCCTACTACTACTATTCACCTCAATAAGCTTTTCAGCTTTAAAATACATTTTATCAAACATACATCATTGATCCCAGGATAACTGTACTCATTCAGGCGAATTTGCCAAAATAACTCAAGTTCCTCCAACTTGAGGGACATAGGGCCATCCCTTATATCCTGCATAACTTGGGCGATCACCCTAAACTTAAATTTGTGATCTTTAGCTGCCATAATGTGTTTAGCTAACGCATTGTCTAATTTACCCTTATTAATAGCATATTGGTGTTCAGAAACATGCTCACGGAGCTTACGCTCAGTCTTTCCAATATAATACATGGGGCAGCATAGACACTTTGCTAAGTAAACCACAAATTTAGAATTACAGTTGTATCTAGTTTTTGATTTAAACAGGGTGCCATTAACTTTAAAGCTACTACCCACATCCATGAATCTACAAAAATTACAAGACTCACATTTAAATATCCCAGGATAGTTTACTAATTTCACCTGTTTAGATTTCAGCAATTGTTTCATATCACATCCTCTTCTAAAAATATTTTTTGGGAAGCTCCCCACTTTATTAAAAACTAGGGGGTCGTTTCTGAAAAACTCCCAATTTTTCCGTATCATATTCGAAAGTAAATGGCTGTGCAAACTAAAAGTTGTAACCAAGCTTAAAGTATAATCAGGATGTTCATTAGAGATACTTTCAAACATAGGGGCATTAGATATGGCATACTCAACTGGGTTTTTATTCACTCCTGTACCAAGAATAGGGACATAGAAGCCATTAAATCTTTTTGATTTAATTTCTGCAAACAGGGAGTCAAACAGGTCAATAGGGTAACCTCAACCTAGAAACATGTTTTTCAAAGCTTCACATTTGGTTAAGAAATCACTATCGAGTGAAACTATCCTAGCTGCCCTCACCAACTGACCCTTAACCACCGACCGTTTCTGGTGGTAGGGGTGGCAGCTAGAAAAGTGAAGGAAAGAATTAGAGTAAGTACTCTTCCTAAAAATTTGCGCCAGATATCGGTTATTCACTCTATCTTTCCTAAGTTTAATATCCAAAGATGCTATTTCATCCCTACTAAAGCTAAACGTAAAATGCAAAAAGTTGGTGGTATTATTAAAGTACTCCACCAAATGGTTAGCATCCTCTAACTCGCCCTTAAAAATGATAAAAATATCATCAAGGTAGCGGGTGTAGAACAAAATGGAATCATGAATGTCAACAAATTTAAAGATAAATTCTGTTTCCCAGTATGTCATAACTAGGTTTACTAAACTAGCTCCACAAGGGGAGCCCATAGTGACCCCTATTTTCTGCAGGTAGTATTCTTTATCAGATATAAAGTAGTTATGAGACAAAATAATATCCAATAACTCAACTACTAGGGAAATTTCTAATTTTGTCGCCCCCTTCTTTCTCAACATACATCCAATCCACTCTATACCTTCCAAATGTGGAATTGATGAATACAGGTCTTTGACACAATCGTCAGGAAACTATGGTCATCATTATATAACAAATCATTAATTTTCTTAAAAAATGACCAAGAGTCCTTACAGACCTGCTTTTCAGTAACTAGATCTTTTTTCAAAATTGAATCCACAATTTTTGCACAATGGTAAGTGGATGAATTTCGCCCGTCCACCAAGGGTCTCATTGGTGGGTTATATAGATATTTATGAATCTTTGGGATGCCAAATAAGACTGGAATCCTCTGGTATGGCATACTTATATAGTTATACATTTTTATGCCAATTCTGGCATCAATAAACAAATCATTCAAAAAACTTTTTATACGTTGGTAAGCCATATTCACTTCACTACAGGAAGCTAGTTGGTAAGCATCCCCTGCCAGAATCTCCTTCATATGGGCCACATAATCATGATTATCCATAATAGTTAAACCTCCCCCCTTATCAGGCTTGCATACCCGAATATTGAGGGATCTTAACAAATTCAAACCCTGCCACTAACATGTTAACATTACACTGTGATGAATACTTATTAGGGTTTTTAAACATATAATGCAGATCAATGTCACATAACTGTTCAAAACCCTGCAAGAGTGGATGGATAGGTGGATTGAAAGTAATAGGGATGTGAAAGGGATTATTAACCATCCCATCATTGTCACCCAGTAACAATTTTAGATTCAATTTCCTAGTAAAATTTTTGATATCTAAAATAGTTCTTGCAACATTAATATGCTGGGAGGGCACAAAAGTGTAACCTTTGGCAAGAAGTTCAACTACTTCCGGGCTAACATCTGCAGACGAATAATTAAAGATCTTAAAGTCACCCGATTTATTCTTCACTATAATCAAATTCCCATCTCGGTTTATATTCACCGTTTCCATTTGTTGAACTTCCGATTGTTCCTCACATTCTGGGCACAATTCACTTGTTTGGGAATGGCCCCTGATTGGTTGGGATTCCAAAAATGTTGATGTTGCGGAGGGTTACCTACTGTCGTTTGCACACCTGCACCATTCAGGTTATGTATTCTTTCACTTCTCCTGACTGGTGCTGGCTGAGTGTTTACACCTCATTCCGGAACTGTCTCATTCCTTGGTGATTCCACACTCTGCTCAAGGCTTTGGTCACCCCCCTGTATAAGGTTCTGTTTAGCTTGTTGATTGGTTGGGGACCAAGATTGTAAAATTGGTGGGCTAGGATAAGCTAGCCCATTATCGTATGCTGCATGGTCACATTGTATTTTTTTAATTTTAGCCACTTTTAGTTTCTCTAGATGTTGGTATATGCTAGTGAAGATTCTGGCATATTCAAACTTATACCTATTAAAGTCTAAGTCCGCTTTAATAGTCACTAGTTTCACTAAAGTATCTATCCACAAACTGTAATGTTTGATCATCAGCTCCAAGAGTTTGAAGCCCTGTTTGTCAAATAAAATAAGCAAGTCAGCATGAAATAGAGAATTAGCTTCAAGGCCCGTTGGGTACTGATGTCTCAGTAACCCTTTGGGCACCAGGCGCTGTTGTAAGCATTCTCTAAAATATGCAATCTCTAATTGGAGCTTTTTTAATTTTAACAGCTTATGGTCTAATGATTTTAACTTATCTGCAATATTGTGACTACTATTCTGGTTAGCTTCATTACCTCTAGCCGGTTGTTCCTGTTGATGACTCTGCATGTCTTTAGTGAAAGAAATAATTCCATTGAGCCATTCTATAAGAATGGGTACTCCAATAAGTCCCAAGGTAAGATTGACATGTTGTCCATCCAAATTAGTGCCCCGTAATGCTAGTAAAACTGTCTCATTAGTTTGAAAATGAATAGCCACATTCAAAACCAAGCGATCTAAAGGTGGCGAATGTTGAACGGAACTGACAGAATCTTGTGTAGAAAGCCTACTGTTAGGCACCAAGAACAAACTACATAAGTCCCATTGTTGTTGATCGAGAATCTCCAGACATGAAGTCAGTGTCTCAATCCATTTGGAAAGAATGTCGATGAAAATAGTGAGCTCACAGCTTCTATGCTGTCTTGACGCTGTGAAAATATACTTGGACTGCCAGTTACCCCAGACTCCATAGCACAAACTGAACCACGTAACACTTGGAAAACAGACTGGATACTAAAAACAAAAAAACGGGAACAGCAGTATGAGTAAGAACACACAAATCCTTTTTAATTATGGTTTTATATCTGAAGAAGTTTGTTTACTTTTACAAATGAAAAGCACTTAATTAAAAAGGATTTGAGTGTTCTTACTCATACTGCTGTTCCCGTTTTTTTGTTTTTAGTATCCAGACTGTTTGCCGAGTGTTACATGGTTCAGTTTGTGCTATGGCATCCGGGGTAACTGGCATACCTTTCAACCTGTTAGAGCAAGAAATCTGGACAAATCCATAAATAATAGGGGAACAAAGCCCCCAAAATAGGGAATGATTTTAATAGTTTTATTGTATATTTCTTTGCTATGTTTTTTCTTCAATGTTATAATGCCTCTTACTATATTGTACTGTGGATCTTTATCTACATTTGCTTAACTGTTTTATTGTAAAATTTTCACTGTATTCATCTTCAATTTTGTAAATTTTCTTGCTTACTTGTACTGTGGAGCTTTTCTCCCCAGGCGTCCACTGAAAAAGGGCTTTTGCTCAGATGGACTATCCTGGTTAACAAATGTCAAATAAATAAATAAATATTGCTCTTCCAAACTTAGAAAGTTGATAGAATTTACAGTAGCCTGCACTTTCTGAAGAGCATGAAGTTTGAAAATTAAATGTCTGTCATCAGTTTCTGACTTCAATCTGACATGTCAATGAATTTGCCAGAAAACCAAAATGTTAAGAGGAAAAGATAAAAAATATAAGACAAATACTGCACAGCACAGTTGAGAGGTATGAACTCAAATGTATGTAATATTGACTCACATCATTCCTGAGATAATCCCAGTGATATGACAGAAAGCCACAAATTTGATAAGGAACACATCTGGACATCCTGGGAATATCTGGACAGTTGAGAGGTATGAATGTGAAGCATATGGTCCAAACACAGTAAAGCACAGTGTACGTACAATACAGCATATTGTGATATCCCATTCCTGACATTGTGTACTGAAGCTGTGTAAATGGTCTGTAATGGTACATAGACTGCCATGTGAAATGAACTCTCAGGGGAAGTGTGTGTATTGAATAGGGGCACATACATGAGTTGTAGGAAAGAACACAGGGAAAGAGGACAGGTGAAACTAGCTAATGTACAGCAGAGGAGGGCATGTCGATGGAAGATGGTTGTAGCAGTAACACCAATCACATATCTATAAGGTACAGTAAGGACTGTACAGTGAAAATGTGTTTTATGTGACTGTCACACAAGGTGACATAACAATTTGAAGGATGTCTGTGCGAGATAAGCATCTTTACATCAATAATGCAGATGACATCTATCAGGGATCTGGCATACAACTGGGGTAAGGTGCATATTATGAAGCTGTGCAAACTGATATGCGTTAATATGAGTCTGCTCTCAACAGAGGTCTCCAGCAAGGTGGGCACAGGTAAAGGCTCATGGAAAACATTACAAGAACCAGCCACAGTCATGGGCAATATCAGAATAACACCACCAGTAATCCCATGCCTCTGACATACATATGTGATTTACACTGATAATAAATGAGTTTGTACACACACACTTGACCAACTATTATGACACATCCATACTCTATGAGAGTAAACACGCACACTGTCCTAGCACTGTAACATCTGCTGGAGGTGTTAGGAGGGACACTACTATACCTGTATGTGATAGTATGGGCAATACAGGCTAGTTGCCTTGTATACATGGCATATATATATATATATGGGTCTACTTCTAATGACCGAAACGCCGATTCGCCGACAGGGAAATAACCGACGCCAGAAAACCGACAACACACAAACCCGACAACGCGAAACACTGAACACCATAACACCGACACACTACACGTAAACAACACAGTACACTACAACACATATCCACTAGCCCTAACCCAAACCCTAACCCTAAGGTCCGACACTACCGCACACTCTCCCTACCTGCACCCTAACCCTAACTCACTTACACACCCCAAACCCCAAGCTCCGACACTACCGCACTCTCCCTACCTGCACCCTAACCCTAACTCACTTACACACCCCAAACCCCAAGCTCCGACACTACCGCACACTCTCCCTACCTGCACCCCAACCCTAACTCACTTACACACCCCGAACCCCAAACTCCGACACTACCGCACACTCACCTATCACACACCCTAACCCTACATCCCTGAGTATTGCACACTTACCTGTCCGCTCCCTACTCCTAAATCCCTCACTATCGCATACTTACCAGGTCGCGCTTACACATTCCCCTTGTCGGTCTTCCATCTGTCGGGATTCGAGCGTGTCGGTCAACTGCGTTGTCGGTAGTTTCGTGTCGGTTATTTCCCTGTCGGCGAATCGCCGTTTCGGTCATTAGAAGGAGACCTATATATATATATATATATATATATATATATATATATATATATATATATATATATATATATATAGCACAATTCACATTGTCATGAATTATATACAAGCCATTAATGTTGCCATACACCTATGTATGTAGTATGTGCACAAGCAGAACAGGTAGCACACATGCATCTGGTGCAACAACTTGACTGATGTTCCGCACCATCAGATAGTCATGTATATTCCACAGAAAGAATACATATGTACAGCCAATAAGCTGTGTGACAGCTCATTGTGACAAAGGTGGTATACTTCTGTTACACATCACTGGAACGTGTGTAGGAGGTACATGAAGAAGGGTCCATTGTACACAGCTATTGGTGTGATGAAGTTTGGGAACCATGAAGGTATTATGGCCTCTAATGTGAATATCCTTCACGTACCCAGTACTTGTGTTAGATTCAAGTGAGTAGTCAGCACTTTGACCACATGCTGGTGGATGTACCATTTACCATCTACCCCAGCACTCAGGTCACATACTTATTGGTCTGATTATAGGGTGTGATGTCTACATTATACTTGGATGGTATGTTTGTTTCTTGAATTAACAAATCCCCCGATGTGTCTTGTCAATGCAAGTTGTCATGCCTGTGACAGCAGTGTTTGGTATGTGCTGCTACTCTCTGTATTATCATAATACCACAGTTGGAGTCAATGATTGCCCATATTTTGTAGTCCTTCAGGCAGCTGTGTGGACACAGCATGTGTATGTCATCTGTGATGTCTATCAAAGGGGCCTAGCAGACAGCCCTGACGGATGGACCTGATCACTGGACCTAAGATATAGGTCACGTCAGACATGTCATCATAGTGTGATGCCATGTATATGATACACTGGTCTACCCATTTGGTGATATAGCTGTTTATGGCTACATATGACAGTGTTGAGTGAATACCTCAGTGTGGATTTGTGTCAAATGCCTTGACCTGGTCAAGTTCCACAAGATAATACTATTGTCATCATGCATGCCCTTGATGACCTCTTTGAGGACATCTATCAGATGTAACAGACCTGATGTAGTATTAACAACTCACACAGGTCTGTTGCACACAGCTGGAATATGACTAGTGTACAAGTAGAAGAGGTCCATGCTCACATGATCACACTCAAAGAGTGCCAGGATGTCTCATTACATGCATGCATCAGGTGCTGTCCCCTGTACTCAGATGGATGCATGTTGATGTACACCCTTGTATGGTAATATAGCCTGTGTGGAGGGTGTGTTGAAGTGTGCATTCAACAGTATGTGTTGAGTCATGCCACAGGTGATATGTGATGTTGTCACAGGCTATTGCTTCCATGTAATAGACCTGGATGAAGGTAAGACAGTGCATACTGCTTATTGTAAACTGGCCTAGGGTTTTGATACATTTCCACATGCAGGTATCATTAAGAAACCCTCTCAACTGGGGAATAACCCTTATGTCAGTAGATGGGTAACCAATTGGCTGACTGACAAAACACATACCGTGAAAGTTGGTGAATCAACCTGCACCAGTAGAGCTGTCAACACTGGCAAACCCCAAGGATCTGTGCTTGGCACTTCACTGTTTGGACTCAAATTCTTGACAGTTCAGGCTAAAATATATGGTCTTTGCCTTACCAAGTTTGCTGATTCTTGCATATTGGGTGCAATCATTGAGTCCACCAATGAAGATAACATAGTACAGGAGGAGCTAACACAGACAATTGAATGGGGACAAAAGCACACGATCTACAACTAAATGCAGAAATGTGTCTTTTTATGTTGTCATATGAAAAGTGGCATTCTATGTTAATCACAGCATTGGCAACAGTCCTGCTATGCTGACATCCAGTGATGCCAGCACTGGGTATCGAAAGCTTATGTTGTGCACAACATATGTCATGCCATCATACATCATGCCATCATATTCACATCTTAGGACTGTATCACAGCATTGTAGTCAAACCTCATCAGAACAGTAATAGAGTATAATGTGCTCTTTTGCATGTACCTCACCAGACACATCCAGCTGCTGGAGAGAACACAGGTTTTTCTTAGCAAGATAAAACAGGACTTACACCCCATGTCATGAAGTATTTGGATATAGTTAAAGTCATGTCACTGTAATCTGTCTGGTATTGAATGAGGTGATGCCTGCCTGGCCTCCAGGCCAGTGTCTAACCCTGCACTGGTGGGAGTACTGATTATCTGACAATCTGATATAGCTGATGACATCATCAGTGTCTGTTAAGGAGAATTTGGCAATAACAGTGTCAAACATGCTGGTGTAAAAGGCTGTCTGTAATGTCAGACAAGAGCTCGTACACACACCCTGTTGACTACAGTGAGAATATCTAAATGCACAGAGGACAGAACTCAGTACTTTAGGCAAGTGGCATGGCACAAGTCTGATTTGGAGTGTGTCAGACAACACTTTATAGCTGATTACATCAGCAGTGTCTGTTGAGGAGAATATAACACCACATGCTGGTCTAAAATGCTCTCTGTAATGTTAAGCAAGAGCTCACACACACACACACACACACACACACACACACACACACACACACACACACACACACACACACACACACACACACACTTGACTGTAGTGAGAATAGAACCCCTACCTGTACACAGACCACAGAACTCATTACTTTATGCAAGTGCCATGGCACAAGTCTGACTTGGAATTTGTCAGACAACACTTTATAGTTGATGATGTCAGCAGTGTCTGTTGAGGAGAATATAACAGTGTACCACATGCTGCTGTAAAATGCTCCTTGCAATGTCAAGCAAGAACTCTCTCTCACACACACACACACACACACACACACACACACACACACACACACACACACACACACACACACACACACACACAGTTGACTGCAGTGAGAATAGAACTTCTACCAATCTAAGTACACAGATTACAGAACTCAGTACTTTATGCAAGTGCCATGGTACAAGTCTGACTTTTATAAGAGTGCTGGTGAACTTATAGTAGATGACATCAGCAGGCCATATGAGACACAAGATGTTGGTTGGGCTGCATGAAATGGATGTGTAAGCATCTGCAAGAATCAAAATACTGTCAATCCATGGTATTGCAGCAGTAACTGTGGGATACACACTTCTGCCTTTCTGTCTAGACACACAGACACACATAAACACACACACACACACGCACACACACACACACACACACACACACACACACACACACACACACATACACACACACACACACACACACACACACACACACACACACACACACACACACACACACACACAGTTGACTGCAGTGAGAACAAAACCCCTAACTATCTACATACAGACTACAGAACACAGTACTTTGAGCAAGTTCCCTGGCACAAGTCTAACTTTTATAAGAGTGCAGGTGAACTTATAGTAGATGAGATCAGCAGGCCATGTGGGAGACAAGATGTTGGGAGGCCTGTACGGGCTCATAGCTTCATAAGTTCATATTAGGCTGTTAGCCTAATGGCCATAGAGTGTTTAGAAGCCTAGATGTATAAAAGCACAAGTACCTTTATTGAGCATAGTTGGATGTTCATTTATAGCAGAGCGAGTTAGTGAGCAGCACCAACTGGTCCTGTCCATGAAGGATATATGTGTCACCCCAGAGGTGATTTTACAATCACCTGACCAGTAGTCAAGGTTGCGTTTGAACAGGGTCATTGAGGAGCACTGCTTCACATGCAGTGGGAGCCTATTACAGAGGACTGTGAACCATTGGGGGATATATATCTATGTTCTGTTTATGTCACAGACTAAGCTGTGATCCCTAGGGCAAGTTATTCTTGTCCCATTTGATTGCAGATGTCTAGCATTTCCAGAAGGGCAGGGTCTGATATTGCTCTGTAGGGCAGGCATAGGTCACCTCTTAGCAGCCTGCATGATACTGAGTACAGTGATAGGTCTTTCAGTCTTTCCATGTATGTCATATTTGGAGGCCCTGGATACTCCCAGGCACAAACCTGTGTTTTCTCCAACTGCTGCAGGTATCTGGTGAAGGGAACATTGTACTCAATTAGTGGTCTTATAAGGGTAGAGTACAGCAGAAGTATGACCACCCTGGTCTTGGATGTGATATCCATATGTATAATGTGCGCAATGCAGAATGTGTGTGCCACCACTATGGACACATAGTAATGAAAGTGTACATTGCTATTAAAATGTGTTCCCAAGTCTCACAATACTGTGTTTGAGCTTAGAGGGGTGCTATGTATATCATAATTAGCAGGGGTACTTCATTCCCAAAAGGGACAATAAGGTATTGTATACTTTGTCTCTTACCCCTCTTCCTACTGCTATGCAGAATGAGGGAGGGCATCATCTCCAGCCAAACTAGGTGTGCACTGACATTGCAGTGCACAACCCTATGCACCATCCCTGGTAACTCGGTGCAGGTGATGAAATCATCACCTCTGCCACTACTCCCGGATGGTACCCCTGGACCATCCTCTGGGGCAGGACTATCTGAGGATGCAGGGGCAGCAGAGGCAGTGCTGCCAGGTTGTCTCCCAGATGTGCTGGGCAAAGGTGATGAAGGGGGGGGCAGGTTGATCCAGTGGAGTTGGCCTACCCCGTTGTGCTGTTGATTAATTTAGTGATGTCATACACATGGATGACATGGACATATTTTGATGACACATAATAAAAATTAAAAAAATTAAAAAAATAAAATAAAATAGAAATTAATCTTTAAAATAAAATGAAATATAAAAATAAAATTAAAAAAAATCATAAAATAAAATAAAAAAATGGCACAACATTTTTTATAAAGAATATGAAATGCAATAAAAATGAAATAAAAAAGAGCGATAAGGTCGGGTGAGAGGACAAATAAGTGATAAGATTAGGCTCATGAGACACTCCAGGTGCAGCTAACCATTGACAAGACCCCTATTCAAATCATTGCTAGCTACAGGCCCCAAATTTGACTCAAGATGCCCACTCTGCCTATCTGGACCTCTTCAAATCTATCAGGATTCAACCCTTTACACTGATCCTGGGCGACTTTAACTACCCAAACATAGACTGGAAGAACTACTCATGCCAGAACACAAATGCCCAGAGATTCCTCAATTTTGTCAGTGCAAATGCCTTGGAACAGCTAGTCAAACCCCCCACAAGAGGTGATAATATCTTGGACTTGGTATTAAACAACATGAGTAACCACTGCAGCATCGCTACAGTATCATCCTCCCTGCTAAGATCTGACCATAAAGTGGTCACTTTTGAAGTTACCATCTCCCCCAAAACTTCTCCAAAGCTGAATACAACTTCCTGAGGGATGGTATAAACACTTCACAGCCTCCTCCCCCTCTGTAGGAACTGGCACTAAGACCAACTCTATACCAAAGTACTATATGAGCATTTATATAGATGCATGGAATCAGGAATACCTGGCAGGATAAAATCATACTCTGCAAGGAAGAATAAACCTGTCTGGTGGACATCTGAAATAAATAAAGTCTATAGCAAAAGGAAAAAATTCCTGTCCAGGGCCGAGAATGAGCAGGTGTCCAGTTGGAAGCAATCTCTCCTTAGCCTGAATAAGCAAACAAGAGAACTAGTGAAATCCTAGAAAGCAAACTTTGAGTCCAAATTGGCCACATCTGCTAGAGACAATTATAATACCTTCTTCACTTACATCTGCAGTCTCAAAGGAAGCTCCTAGATCTGCTCAGAACTGGTGTTCAAGGATACCGCATACACAAATGCTGTAGATATAGCCAACTTGCTGGCAGACAGATTCAGTGAAAACTTTACTCCATTGTCCCCCTCATCAGTAAATCAGGATATCCCCAGCACCTGCCTCCCTCCCCTTATCTCTAGGGAATATGTCATCACTGGCCTCTCATAGGCAAAAAATATAGCCTCCATGGACCCGATAACATCCCAGGCAGCATCCTACATGAATTCAGGCAGGAAATTGCAGCACCATTAGTCACCCTATTCAACCAAGCCTGAGTACAGGCTTTGTCCCAGCTGAGTGAAGGACAGCCACTGTCATTCCTTTACACAAAGGTGGAGCGTCCACCGATCTGGGAAATTATAGACCCATCAGCCTAACTTGTCTGAGCTGCAAGGCTGTGGAATGGATTATCATGGAGCACATTAACAAGGACATTGGCAACCTCCAAACACTCAATCCCACACAGTTTGGCTTCATCAAGGGGAGGTCATGTCTGTTAAACTTGGTCGATTTCTTTGAGACAGTCACCAAAGCCATGGACGAGGGAAAGATGGTACACACCACCTACCTTGACCTGGCCAAAGCCTTCAACACTATTCCCCATTCAGGCATAATAGATAAACTCCCTCAACTAGGCATCAATCCATATGTTATCAGATGGGTAGCAAACTGGCTGACTGATAGAACCCACCTAGTCAAAATAGGGGAAGCCACCTCAAGTAGTAGACCCGTAACAAGTGGCAGACCCCAGGGATCAGTCTCTGGACCTCTGTTATTTGGGATATACTTTTCTGAGGTGCAGGCCAAAACCAATGGGCTATGGCTGACCAAGTTTGCAGATGATTGCAAGCTGGGAGCTGTCATCAATTCCCCTAGTGATATGGACATCCTCCAATAGTGTCTCACCCAAACAAATGACTGGTGCCAGAAACATGGCCTCAAGCTAAATATCAAAAATGCATCATCATCCACTTTGGGAGAGTGATGTCCCACAAATTATCACATTAATAACAACATCCTAAGCATGCAATCGGTCGTGAGGCATTTGGACATCCAGGTTGATAGCAACCTTACTTTTGATTACCATGTGGCTTCTGTTGTACGGAGAGCTTTCTACATGGCCCATCTTATAAGTAAGGACATCTCATTCAGGGACAAGGAGGTCATAATATCCCTGTATTATTCCCTTATAAGGCCCATTATTGAGAACAACTCCCCTTTTGGTGTGTATCTCTCAAAGCACATGCAGCGGCTGGACAGACCACAGAGGTTCCTCACCAGGAGAATCCAGGGCCGCCAACATCTATCCTACACTGACAGGCTAAAAGCCCTGTCACTCAACTCAGTTTCATACAGACTCTTCAGAGGTGACCTCTGTCTGGCATACAAAGCAATCTCAGACCCCGTCCTGATGAGACTGCTGCATATCAGCAAGTCAAGCTCCACTCGAGTAACCCACACGTGCAATCTCAACCTGGTCTGTGACATTAATAGGACTTGTTGGCAGGGCAGATTTGTGTCCCAAAGACTCCCATATCTGTGGAATAGACTCCCTCTCCATATCAAGCAGAGCACCTCATTATCCCTTTTTAAGCGCAACCTGGATAACTGGATGGGAAACAGAAAATACACCCCTGGGATTCCACCTGTGTCGCTGCTGGACTGGGGCAACAGGTACTGACTTGGCTAAACATGAGACTGATGCTTTCCCATCAATTCCAGTTATGTCATCTACTGGAGTGCACAAACTGTTTGACACTGCTGTGCTCTACTTACCACCATGCAAATGCATTGCTCAGCAGTGCGCACCCCCAAGCAATGCACTTGCGTGATGGTAAGCAGACAGCAGCAGTGCCAAGAAGTGAGGCATTACATAATTATAATTGCAACTGCAAGGTTATTGGATGGACAGACAGTTGTGTATGCATCTTTGGCAAATGTGAAGACCATATCAGTCCATATAACAGAATTATACTTACAGGAATATAGTAGACAGTATACCCACAATCATACATATGATAATAAATGTGATAATACATATATAAATAAATAACTGACACAATACTAGTGTCTCATCCCTTGTACATATAATTAATATCAGCTCCACTATCTCAAGTGTTATAAGTGAGAGTGACAATAATGGGAAGCAGAATGACAGTAAAAGTGTACGGAATATTCTGCATCCAAACCCCATGTGTACGGCAGTCCTACACTTACACCAGTTGCTACAAGAAGGTTGAAATAACACTTGTCTATCTTTCAGTTCATTGCTATAAAATTCAGTGTCACAACAGTAAAAAAAGGTTTGTACACTTTGTACTACAACCTAGGACCATCTATACGCCAATCCTACGCTTACACTTGCTGCCACAGGACTAGTTACATGACATTCACTATTTCACTAATTATTCTTAAGGTATTGCTGTTAACCATCATGCAATGCAGCTCAGAGTGTTTGTACAATGCACAATGGCATTAATTAAATGTATCCGGTTTCTATTTTTGGCTGTATGGGTCCTGTCTGCTTACTGGGTAGTTCAGTTGTCCAGTTTGTGCATTGCTGCACTTTGTACAAACAAAAGAAACATAGCCAAACCCACCATTCATTTCTGTGATTGCTCTACACGCAACATTGCACAAATACTGGCCCCTCCCCCAAAAATGAGACAAACAAAGACAGAAAAGGAAAAAAGAGGAGCAAGTAGTTGAAATGAGGAAAACGAATGCATGACATTCACACAAGGAAATGACTACTCACATGAGATACATCTACATAGATCTGGATTTGAACCCTCACTCCAGTGCCCCTTTAGACCACAGGATGGTTGCCTTATCCCTCTTTGCCACACAAACAACTTTTCAGCAAAGAACTGAACTCATTCTGCACACAACCAACTGCAACAGCATCTACAGTGATGTCAAACCATATAACTGTTACTTGCACATGTATTATTTTTGGATGTACTGCACTTAGTGATTATACAATCTGTTATGATTATTGCTTGCAAATATACAGCTCTGTCTTACTTTTCTGTGTTTGTTGGTCATTTTTCAGTTATCTGACTATTACTCTGAGACATGCAGTGCATAAGCCATTCTGTATCATTGGTCTTTAAATATGTGAGGAAATTAACTGGAAATAATATGCAGTGGTAACAAATGAAAGGCAGGTTAGATGTTAAGGAACATAACCTGGGACTTGTGTGCTTCTTACTTACATTTCTAACACTTTGTAGATCCAACCTGACACACCCAGTGGAAGTAAGACAGCCTGCAGTGTTCTTATGTTTTCCTTCTCCCAACCAGTAATCATTCACAGTTGCAATCCATTAACAGCAAACCCTGAGGGAATGTGCTTACATCTCCTACACGGATCCAAGTATTTGAGATTCAGCAGTTCTAATGAGTTCACACCTCATTGAATCTTCACTGTGCCTTGAATCTACACTTTATAAAAAGGCAATCCTATAGCTAGGCAAACTGATGGTGAAGAGACTTGTTTATGTTGGGAAGACTGTACATAAGCTATTTCTTTGGGATATATCTGTACAGAGAATTACTGAACTTCAAAAGGCATGCTTGCATTTTGTCAGCTACATACTGCATATGCTGGAATGTATTTAAGAAAAGTATGAAGCAAAGGTTTTACACCTTTATCCAGATACATTAGTTACAAGTGATCTGATGACATTGGCATGTTTGTCAAGCCATTTCACAGGTATGCATGACTGCCAATGTGTGAAAATGGAATGCTCTGAGATAAATATGTACAAATGTTTTAGGGACAGTTCCTTTGATAGCACTTTTTAGCATTTTAAAGATGGTTTGTTAGCAAAATGTGTCATTTACCTGTTCTTTTATGGGATATCAAAGCTGAGTTACAGTTATGCTACAAACAAGGCTAGACTATTCTTTTTTGGGGGTGAGCAAAGGTGAGTTACTGTTATGGCACAAACAATGATATACTGTTCTTTGGGGGGAGATGAGTTACTGCTATGGTACAAACAAGAATGGACTGTTCTTTTAGGGGGGGAGGCAAAGCTGAGTTACTATTATGGCACAAACAAGTATATGTTGATATTGTTACTCTTCTTGTTTTGCATCCTGCCTGTTGTTCATATTTCACATCCCTAGACTGTTTTATGTTTTCTCCAGTGGGTAATACTGAGTGGCTACATTTTCTGTTTTATCTGAAAACAGTTATTTTGTAATTATGTGATACTTATGTGTATTATCCTTCTGTTGTCTATTAGGACACCTAGGAATATGCCACCTAGGTTTGTCAATCCTTGGAGACTCCCATGCACTAGTGCTGAGAACCAGGTGATAGTGGATGCCTTTAGGCAACATGGTGCTTTTCTGCTGGAAATGGGACTGGGAGATATGGCATGCAGGATGCCAGATGGTTGATTATACGACTGTCGTGGGTGGACACGGCAGGACATATGAGCAGGTATGCCACAGGGCCACTGACATGATCACATCTGCACAGAAGAGAGCAGCTGAAGTGGGCCGTGACCATATGGTTACTGGGGGAGGGCCTGTTAGGAACCACCACTAACACCCAATGAAGAGTTCATGGCCAATATCAGGGATCCAGACAGCTCACGGGAGAGTGCAGTACAGCATGTACTGGATGTTGGAACAAAAGTTTCAAAGACAGTAAGCTTGTCCCAGGAGGGGCTTCCAGGTAGGCTTTGGTATCTCAACAGCTGAATACTGTTGTATAGTAAAACAATTGAAATCAATATATTACTTTTGTGTCACATTCTTTTTTTTGGAAGGGATTGAAAATTGCTACAGTTATTAGCTTAGGTTGGAGCTGTTAGCCATGTTCTTGTTGAAAGTATAGCTAATGGACATATAAAGGGGTAAAAGCATTACCCCGTGTTACTGTTACATGTGATGATGTTGCCCTTACATTTTGCTTAACTTCTTCCGGGACCATCTAGCTTGCAGAGCGGAATATCACCTGCAGATGCTAAGCCAAATATTTTTATGTCAGTACTGCTGTGCAATTTAAAGAAATATTTTAGTGTATGATGTTGTTGTCAGGCCTGTTGTGTATATTTAGATTAAAACATAGAAAATACGAACAGACCACAGCTGAGAGCAATATCGTGAAAACAAACATTTAATACATACAAGTAAGCACTTTCGTGATTAAACCAACTGATCGCTTCTTCAGACTCAATTATTACTGTAAAACTCAAGAAATTTAAACAAATGTGCATCCAATCCAAGAATAAAGCAAATTATTCAATTAGCTCAGTGCATCTATTAAAGCGCAAGTAGAAGCATTAAATACTACAATATAAAAACAACCAATAACAGTTGCATAGACAAACAATTAATTTAAACGACAATATATCACCCTAATACTTTATGTCCACTCATTTAATTTAATGTTTCAAGGATCTAGCTTTAAGAAAAGGTTTCAGGGACAACGCACTGTTAATCCCTGGGACTCAATTATTAGTACAAAACTCAAGAAATTTAAACAAATGTGCATCCAATCCAAGAATAAAGCAACCTATTCAATTAGCTCAGTGCATCTATTAAAGTGCAAGTAGAAGCATTAAATACTACAGTATAAAAACAACCAATAACAGTTTCATAGACAAATAATTAATTTAAAAGACAATATATCACCCTAATACTTTATGTCCACTCATTTAATTTAATGTTTCAAGGATCTAGCTTTAAGAAAAGGTTTAACGGACAATGCATTGTTTATCCCTGGGGCTTTCTCTGCATGCAGTTGCAGAAGCCACCTCTGCTCTGCTGCCTCAGTCTTGTTTATAATGTCCCCCCCCCAAATCTTTGTTGTATAATCTCGAGCACTAAAAAATTAAAAACATGTTGAGAACTTTTATTTCTAGTATGTCTAGCTAAAGCACTTGTTTCTTTCACGTTGGCTATATCTCTGATGTGCTCTAGAATTCATTCTTTAATACTCCTATTGGTTTTACCTACATAAAAAATATAACATTCTTTACAGATACTAAGATATATTACATGTTGTGTCCTGCAATCTGCATAGAAATCAAAATTAATAGAAAAGGTATTACTGGGATGTGTAAATACACTATTAGTATATATATATATATATATATATATATAAATATATATATATATATACTTGCATGGATTTGGTTTATAACACAATTGTCTTTTCAAAGATCTATTGTTTTTAAAGCAGAATTGTGGCTTAGCTTCTATTATTCCATCTAATTCCTCTAATAGATTTTAGAATGTTCCAGTTCTTTTAAAAAATACGGCAAAATACACTGGTATCACTTAAATATGTAATAAGAAACCTCACTTTCTGTATGGTCTCAGTAGAAACATTGGAGCTGTCTGCTCCATCAGAGAAGAAGGGTTTACATTTACCATTTTGTGGTTGAAACATTTCGTCAATACTAGAATTAACTTCTTCTTCTTTATACCCCCTAGCTATAAATTCTTCTTTAAGCATATTAGTGGCCTGGTTTAATTCATTATGTGTATTATGTAATCTACTGATCCTCGTGAATTGTTCCTTAACCACATTCCTACTACTATGTCTGGGATGCATACTAGTTCTGTGTAAAATATTGTTCCTTCTACTTGGTTTCCTGTAAAGCTTAGTAGTCAGTTCTGCAATCCCTTTTTTGCTTATGGGTATATCTAAAAAAAATAATAGATTCTGATGAAGAATCAAAAGTAAATTTTAGGAAGTCAGTAGTATTATGTAGGTATTCAGTAAACAACTTAAGCCTACTGCTCGTATCCCCCATAAAAGGAAGATGTCATCCACAAAGCACGCATACCAAATAATGTTTGCAAATTAATTTCCCTGTAGTACATATTTCATCTCCCATGACACAAGCGCTAGGTTGGCGTAGCTTTTGGCACAGGCCGTGCCCATTGCTATGCCAAACTTTTGCAGATAGAAGCTATCACTAAAAACAAAAACATTATCCTCGAGTATAATCTCAAGTAAACTGCATATCAAGTGTATCTTAGTGTGAGTGTATACCCTTTTAACATTCAGTAGCTCACGTACCCTCTCTATACCCCATGTATTAGGTATCACTGTAAATAATGAAGCAATATCCATTGTAACAATAATGTAGTCATCATTAATCATTTTTGTTCTGTTGTATAGGGACTTCAAAAACAGTTTTGTATCTCTAATTACAGTTTCACAAGTTTCCAGTACTGGGTGCAGCTGCTTCTCTACAAAAATAGATAATGCTTCTGTGCACCATCCCTTACTGGAGACAATAAATCTCATAAGTGGTTCAATCATGTTTTTATGTACCTTAGGTAATCTGTACATCACAGGTATAGTGGCGTGTTCTACCTGAAAATAATCAAATAATTCTTCACAAATCTGCTGAGATACATATAAACCAAAAATATACAATGACACTCTCAGTGATAGCTTTCACCTGCATATTAGAAATTTGTGCATACATAGCTATATCATTAAGTACCATCATTTGTTGTAAATAGAGAGTCTTATCCATCACCACAACACTACCACCTTTGTCTGCGGGCTTAATCTCAATGCTTGACATTTCTTTAAGTTGTTTCAAAGCTTCACTTTCTGTTCTTTCTAAATTACAGAACAAAGCAGTTCTTCTCTCATTAAAAACTTCCCTTACTTCTTTTTCACATACTGTTAAAAAAGTTTCAACGATCGGATGCATTTTTGGTATGTATACACTAGGTTTCTTAAACTGCATAAATTGTGCAGCATTATTTTCTTTAAACAAAGTTTTCAATGACAATGTACGACCAAACAGTCTCAAGTCTTTCAGAATGTCTATCATATCCGTTCTCTGTGCTGGCACAAAGGATAGCCCTTTGTTCAGTAAAGATACCTGTGCTGAAGTCATGAAGGTTCATGAACATGAAGGTTTGGTAATTCATTTATCTAATATTGAGTTGACTTCAGCACAGGTATCTTTACCTTTTCTTTTTCTTTTCCTCCGTGGTTTTAAAAAATAACAATGCTTCAGAGAGGAGATAGAATAATAGCATCTGTGTTTTGTGCTAGAAGGATCATATCAAGACATCAAGAAAGGATTGAGCCTGATGGAATTAAAAAAAGACAGTACAAAATAAATCATTGTGTAAGACCAAAGGATTTATATCGGACATCTAAGAAACATTTGTAATAAGTCCATCTACAAATATTTTTTCCTTTGTATTCTTCTTGGACTAAGTATATAGCTGTTAAATGTCTTCCAACAGAAAAACTAATACCGCGGCGAGAAAATAACTTTGTACAACATGTACATCATTAAGTCTGGTGATCTGCCATATATCTAGGCCATCACTGTTCTGCATACTTTCCAGTGCCTCTTTTAATTTCTACTTAGCTTGATAACGTGACACATAAGGAATCTGATACAGTATGGGAGCTCTTACCAATGAAATTGGTAATTCTAAAAACATGCCACACCCTGGACAGACCACAAGGAAAATCCATGGACCTTTATGATACATAGGAGTGTCAGTGGCTCAACAGGCAGCACTTTCTCCTTTGCTGCTGGAAGAACAGAAGGCTGTGGTTTCTATTCCCACTCTAGGTGAGTGGATTGCTGACAATGAAATGTAACATTAGGGGAGTCTGTGCTCTTGTGTGTGCCATCTTTTGGATGAGATGTTTAATCAATGTCTCATCTGCTTGAGTTGGTGGTAGCTCAGTTGGATGTAAAAGATTCCCTAGCACTTCAAAAAGAGTAGGGAACGTTTGCTAATGCCCCAGCCAAATGTCCCCAATAGTATAAATACTACCTCAGAGCTGTGAGGCAGAGATCCAATTTCACAGAATTCTGTGTAGGCATCTATTCCATCTTCCCTTGCAAGAAAAGCTAGTCATTATTTGTCTGAGACAATGTGGTATGCTTTATTTTGGTCCCCAAAAGTAGTTCACTTGATGACTCCACTAGCAACACCCAACTGACCTATACAGTCAGACGGACAGGCATTCCCAGGCTGGGAGAAAACCCTGTAACCCATTTGTTCATAATTAGTAATCCCATTCATTCCTCTGCTCTCCAGTGAGAGTCAGCTGGTAGATTGCAGGCCAGCTTGCTGGTCCTGGGGGAAGTCTACCCTCTTCCCACTGGGAACACCCCCTTCCCTCCCAATGGCTCTGTTGAGCTCACAATTATAGTCCCCTCAGGGAAATTGTGGCTCTGCATGCTGAATTCCCCTTGGCTTACTGGTGCTAAACACCACAACTGTGCAGGCTTAGTCAGATTTCTGTCCACTGGGTAACATCTAGTGCTCCTGAATAGGTGCCACACTTGTGACAAGCCAAGCCATTCCAATGACAACTCACTCTCATCCTTCCCACCCAGCTTCTACAGGCACTTCAGCCATTAGTCAGCCTCAGGCCACCTACACAGTAGTCAGGGCTTTATTCCTCTATGCCAGCGAGCGATCCATGCATATATAATGCCTTGGACATCACTATGATCTAGGTGATTTTATATGCCCAGTTGTACACACACACATAGTTGTTCAGTCACTCCTTAAGTTTAAGAAGACTTCCAGCATGAGTACATATAATTTCTCTGGTCACTTCATTGACTTAAAGCAAGTTTAGCAACTTAAGTTTCACTATTTACTGCCTGACTTTGAGAAGGCATAATAAGTGAAAGTTTTCTAACCTAGTCCTTATCCATAAGGGGAAGGTAGGGTAAATCAGGTTCAAAATTATGGAAATTAGTCCCATGTCAATCTTTAGCAAATGCTTCAAGAGATGTCTGATTGCACTACTCAGGCAGGAGAATATATGGCTCTGCTGGATTTATAGCACACAGGTCCAAGGAGAGCAGTTCCACTTTAACTGGCATGGTAGATTTCCACAAAATGATTATCTTTGCACTAGGTACAGGTCTTACAATAGTGGCAGTGTATACTGATTTCACAGAAGCATTTAATACATTGCCATATAGATGACATCATTAACAGCTTTGTTGGCATTAAGATGAACAGTTATAATTGCGATTGAGCATTGTCTGGATAATACAGCATAAAGAGTTGCTCTGATGGGTAACTCTTAAGAACGGATGTTGTAAAAGCAGGAGAACCTCAAGGTTCAGTACTGGGACAGACGATGCTTTACAATGTATTTTTTCATCTTTCCTGGTAACAATAAATACTGGATTTTGAAGTATGTAGATGATATAAAAAATGGGGCACTTGTCTCATCAAATAACAATGTGGACTGATAATATGTAGACATATAGGTAAAGAAGCTGGGCCTATGTTTCAAATTACAAAAATGTAAAGTTTTTCTAAAAGGTAGTTACAGGCCAAACACATTTATTATAATAGGAAATATACAACTGTATATAACCAAAGCAAGTAATAATTTAATTGTAATGATTAAAAGTAATGTAAAAATAATATGATATTTAGAGTAAATGCCTTGTTCTCCAGAAATAATGCATCTAGACAAATGGGTCTGCTATTTAAATCCATTACCACAAAGGATTCTCACAATACTTGCATGGCTATTTAAAACCTTTGTGAGACCTACTCTGGAATTCAGTGTCTATTTTTGAGGCTGCAGACCACTTGATGGGGAATACTGTATATGAAATCAATATTCTGGAGTCTGTTTTCCACTAAGACCAGTAGGTCAGAACATAGAAAACCACACATTTATGATAAATGGAGCTACCCTTCTGTCCATAGGGGGAACTGACCTTCTATCCAAAACTAGAGCAGAATCCATTTCCTCAAGCTGATTTATGACTTCTTGACATTAAGGTTAGTCAGACAGGTGGCTTCAAAACAGCTCTGCTTAGTCCTCTGGATTAACAACTATCCAATCAGTACATGTCTTTCCACTAATAACAACAACTGCATCTCAATAAAGGACAGCCCTTCAAACGTTTTCCTCATGCCTGCAAGGTTATCCTTACTGCGATGAATTTATTATTCTGACTCCATTAACTAGTCAGTTTGTTTCATAGCTCTTTTTCTCTAAACCCTAATTAGTCAAGGTTTTCTCATTTCCTGCATATCATTACTTTTATGTCCTTGAAAGCAATCAGCAAACTGCTCCTCTCCAAAAGAGTATACTGGGACATCTCCATTTAAGTTTCCAACAATTTTTCAAGCCTGTGGCAGGCCTGTATCTACACAAAAATACACCAAAGGGTATAACAGAGTTTCCATTCCTGACAAAGCAAAACTACATTTAGTTTGTTTCTTAAAAAGTAGACAACTCTGTAACTCTGGAGATAGTGGACCATCTTAGACCAATCAAGATAATAATATAATAAGCAATTAAGAGGAATTCATGGAGGAACAGGCCATTCAAATAGACAACTCTGTAACTCTGGAGATAGTGGACCATCTTAGACCAATCAAGATAATAATATAATAAGCAATTAAGAGGAATTCATGGAGGAACAGGCCATTCAAATAGCTGGATACAAAACCACTTGAATTAGTCTTCTTTACTTCCAGCCTTCCAATCAGATTTCTCTTTTTTCCACCAATCAAAACACCTACAGCTTCATATAGCGTAATCCCTTAACATATTTTATTAGACATGTAAGGAGCAATATTGGTCCTTTTTTAATAAACAATAGAGTTGACATTCTCAGTACTGCCAATCAGATTGAAAAACAGCATCAACAATGTCTACCTTGATCTTGTTAATTTCTTCATCAGAATGGAAATGGACAGTATTTTGTTTAACTTAAGAATACATGAGATGAAGAAGTCCTGATACTAGGAATGAAAGTTCTAATCCACTATTGTATTGACGTGCATTAGGATTTTAGACACCAACTTTAGATAAAGCTTTGCTGTATTCTTTTGTTTTATTAATTTTTTCTGAAAGTGTGCTTAGTTTGCACTGTAATAAATCTTCGGCCTGCAGTACTGATTAGCAAACTGCTTGACCACATTTGGTTTAGTGGAAAGATCTTTACCCCACAATTTTGAAATGTGGGTTTCAATCTTGACTGCTCATTGTAGCACTGGTATGGCTTTACAGGCCTCCCATTACATGCTGTTGACTTGTGCTTAACTCTGTAGATATTCAGTTATACCAACATACGTGTGTGTGTGCGTGCGTGCATGCGTGCGTGCGTGTGTGTGTGTGCAGTCCAAAAAAGAAGAACATTATACTGGAATACTTCCACTGTTTTTAATAAGGTTGATTTCTTTTGATTTAGAACGTTGACTAAGTACTGATTAATCATTTTAATTGCCCTGGTTACATTGCATATTTTGTATTGTTATATTTCTTCTTCTTCTCAACACCCATCTGCTGCTTAATATTCTCCATGTCTAGTGCTTTCCATTTCAACTTCACACAAAACATTGAATTCAACCTGAACTCTACATTTTCTGTATTCATAACTTTATTTTCTTAGAATACACCCTTTCTATGAGTACTCCCTCTCTTTTCTTCCATTCTGCCAGTCATTTCAACACCCTACATGGCAACACTTCCAGGCTGCAGTATTTTAGTGTGCAAATCTCTTCTTTCCACTTGTTCTGTATTTATGGACTGCTCTATTACAGGTATATTCTGACATATCTCTTTAAACTGTGTGGAGCCTTCCTTTTTTTGTATTCTTGTATTCTTAGCCAAAGTTTTGTACATTTACAGATTTCTAATGCCATTCCTTAGTCTTTTTTGGATTCACACTCTTAAATGAATGTACTGACTGTTGTTCACCCTTTCTCTTGGTTAGGCAGAGGCACAACCATAGTCTTATTAACCTGATTGTTCCACTACCTACACTGATAAGGTGGTGTGTCAAAAAATACATTCATTCAGTTCCTTCCACAACCTTTAAAGTAAAGAAAATCAAAGACTTTTTCTGCTGTCATGTGTTGAATTAGGAGTTATAAACAGGATGGGCTATCTCCTGAAACACACTCTGTATTTCCAAATAATGGCTGGAGTGCCTTCTGTGTGGAGTCTGCATGTCCTCTCCGTGGTCGGGTTAGCTCTGAAAGACATGCGTGAATAGGCTTGCCTTCACTGAAGGTTGGGCGTTGGGCTGGCAACTCGGCACCATAAAAAATCTACTGCCAATCATTAGCAGACCGGAGTTCCGCTGTGGGGACCCCTAACCGGGAAAAGCCGAAAAGACAAACAAGACTACAGATTCTTAGGTTAGTACGCAGTTAACTGCCATTGTGGGCTATTTTAAACCTAGCCACGAATATATACAACTTCTTAATAATATACTATCCTTTCATAAGTGTACAATACTCTTTGAGCCTACAGGTCCTTACAGTTGTCTTCCATCAGTTAAGGCATTATACTTAATTAACTTGGAAACTGCACAGTAACAGCATGTTGTTTCTATCATTCTAGTGAATAATTTAACACATTCTAGAGGCATAATTTCATTGGTAACATGTTTTACAGAGGTTATAGTTGTTGGTGGTTTGACAGTACCAGACCCTCATCTCCCACATTTGTAAGAGAGTATGCCTAAATATGATGCTTTTTTTGTTTGTTACCAAAATTTGACACAGGTCTTACTACAGGTCTATTGTTCTCAGTTCTAATCATAATTTCATAGCATAAACTTTCAGAGTCTTTGGGGTCAGTTTGACACATCCATTTTCTGCAAGGTAAATATATTTTAAAATTGTCATCTGCTATCATTAATATAATGTTATTCTTATTATTTTGACCCTAAGGATCTAAATATAAATTGTTAATATTTTGTAATGAGAAAATATCCAGCTATGAAACTTTTTGGTCTTGTATCTCTGAGGTAACACCAGATCTGGCAAGTAATAACTTTCTCATAGTTCAGCTACTCAGTCTAGTGCATGTCCATGAAGGCTGTCATTCTCCATTTAACTGCACTGATAAAACTCTTGTCCAGTCAACTCAGTCCCATCCTTTCTAGGAGGGGGTGATGCAAAACATTTGAAGGTTGTAACATACACTCTGAGTCATAGGTAAATTGTTTTAATGTTTGCTCTGTCCTTTGGGTAACATTTAACTGAGCTATTGTAACCATTTCTTCAGGCACAGGTGATCTGCTTTGTAATAACTGCTCTATCATGATCATCCTGCCACATTGACCAACACACAGGTACACTCAGAAAAAAATTCCCAGTATACCGTAAGATTGTCTAATACTCTCTTTCTTTTTGAGGGAAATTCCATTAAAGGTAGTGATAGGTGATGTCTCAGGATTTTGGTGTTTATAATTTGAGCCCAAATCCCCACATTCTCCACCAGTGTGGATGATTAAAGTGATGAATACTGACAATGTTTTTAAAAATACAGAATTATATATATATATATATATATGTATACATACATATATTTATATAAATGAAATTAAATGAAGGTTCTTCAAAGCATAAGCAAAGTCTTGTGTTTCAACCAAAGTACCTTTAACTTAGTCATACTTGATATTATACTGCTGGGAAACAATTTCTGTTGGTAGGTCCCTCTGGATTCCTCTGTTGGGAACAATTCCAATTTCTCCTTTCAGGTCTTCCTTCATTGTGACTGATTCACTCTCTCATAGTCCCTGATCTAGACACCAATATTCTTTTCACCAAGGACATACTCTCTATGATGGGCTTCTTGCAGTCTTCTTCTTAATCTGCATTCACTGGCTCATTAAGAAAACTTGCTCGCATTAAAGTGCGCAGACAATAAAACACAGGGAGAACACTTTAGCATGATCTTACATTACCATTATATCTGCTATTCATTACGGCATTTAAGTATGAAGATATTTGTCAAGATTAGAGACATGCACTTGTTAAACCTGTCTTTAAGGGAAAATGAAACTGGATAAACCCAGACTCATAAAGACCCAGATGTTTACTTTCTGGTTGTGGAAAAATAATGGAGAAGGTTAGTTTGGATAAATTATTTTTCAGACTTGGAAAGGCTGGGATCTTGAAACCATATATCAGCATGCATATATTGAAAATATATCTAGAACTATCTGTAACAAGATGTCATATAACAACCATAATAACATATATAAATACAAAATGTTGTGTGAAATAATTTATATAGACTTAAGTTTAGTTTTTGATAAGGTCATAAACAAAACATTGGTTGATAAATTAAGACAACTAGGTATTGATATAATCTTGATAGTATGGATAACTGCATGGCTTATAAATAGGATATGGCAAGTGTCGTACAACAATTGGACAGTTGAAATTCTAGGTTACAGACAGGGAGTCCCACAGGGCTCTGTTCTAGTCCCATACTTGTTTAGGTTGTATCTTTCAGATCTATCTTTTTCATCTGAGGTTTGCTATAGTCTGCATACAGATAACTTAAAATGGCTAAACTGACTATATGTGTTACAGATAGTACCTGTCTGCCAAAGAACTTGACTAAATTGACCTTTTGAGCACAGGAGAATAATATGTTGATAAATACATCAAAAACTAAGCATATGAGAGTTGGAAAACATAGAATGAAGGATAGCCATTTACTACAGCACACAGTGATTGAAACTTCAGATTCATTTAAAGACCTTGGTATATGGGTATATCAATCACTGAGTTTTTCTAATCATATCAACCAATAAGTTAGTGATAGTTATAGAATTATAAGTTGGACAAATAGATTTATAAAGTCTAGGAAATCAGAAATTATGAAATTATTGTAAGTTACATTAAACTCAAACTAGACTATGGAATAACAATATGGAAAGCTTATAAGAAAATATGGATGAATACATTGGAAATGGTACAGCAGAAATATACCCAGGGCATCCATGGATATGAAAATTTAAGTTATTATGAAAGACTAAAATACCTGAACATGTATAGTGTCTCATATAGATATTTAAGAGGAGACCTTATAGGGCATTTAGAAACAATTACCTCTGGGAATGACTGGGATTATCAAAAAGTAGTACAGAATCATCCGACAACCTATGTTCATAGGTGTGTATTAGGCCCTGGAACCTTTACAATCCTAGCCCATAGAAGTGCCCTGGCATCATGCCACCCGACGTTAGTTACCAGTGCCTCTATCAAGTAGAGCCACTGGAGTGGTACTTGGGGTGAACTTTCTATTTCCCATCCACTCATTAAGATTTCTCTTGAAGAGGGCCAGTAAAGTGCTCTGCTTGACATGTATGGGAAGTCTATTCCAGAGCATGGGCAGTCTCTGGGTTATGAACCTGTCCCTCCAGCATGTTCTGTTGATTGTGGTAATGAGGTTGAAGTCTCTGGAGTGTGTGGTGTGGATGAATTGGGATTTCTTTAGATGTAGCATTTCTAGCAGAGCTGGGTCAGACATAGCTTTGTATGTCAAGCAGAGATCACCTCTTAGTAGATGGTATAAGACAGAGAATAGCTGGAGTTTTTTGAGTCTATTCATGTACCACATGTTTAAGGTCTAGGATCCTCTTTGTGGGGTACTTTTGTGGCCTTTCCAGCTGTTGCATGTGTCTAGTGAGGTACATGCCAAACAGGGCATTATACTGGATGACTGACCTAATGAGGGAAGAGTAGAGGGAGATGATGACCTCTTTCTTCCTGGATGCAAAACCCTTAGTAATGAGATGTGCCACATAGAAGTACTTTCTGACCACAGTGGCAATGTGGGGGTCGAAGGAGAGGTTGCTGTCAACCTGTGTCCCCAGATCTCTTATAATGCCTTCAGTGTTCAGTGGGCTCCCATCAATGTGGTAATTAGTGGGAACTGAGTTTTTCCCAAAGGGGATGACACCGCATTTTTTGTCATTAAGCTTAAGGCCATGGTTTCAACACCAGTCATTCGTCTCAGTGAGGCCTTTCTGTGGGATGCCTACATCACTCGGGGAGTTAATAATGGCTCCCAGCTTGCAGTCGTCTGTGAACCTGGTCAGCCAGAGTCCCTCCATGTTGCCCTGAACATCTGAGAAGTAGATGCCAAACAGGATAGGACCCAGGACCAATCCCTGTGGGACTCCACTCATGACTGAGCAGCAGTCTGACTTGGAGTCCACTACTTTCACACTGTGGTTTCTATCTGTGAGACAGTTTGCAACCCACCTAGTGATATAGGGGTTGATGCCTAGTTTGGTGAGTTTATCAATAATTCTTGAGTGGGGAATGGTATCAAAGGCCTTGGCCAGATCAAGGTAGGCTGTATGAACTGCCTTGCCATCATCCACAGCTCTGGTGACTGACTCAAGGAAGTCAACCAGGTTGAGCAGGCATGATCTACCTTTCACAAAACCAAACTGAGTGGGATCTAGAGTTTGGAGATTCCCTATATCCTTGTTAATTAGGTTCATGATGATGTGCTCCATAGCCTTACATATCAGACTCATTAGGCTAATGGAGCGATAATTCCCAGGGTCTTTATTCGCTCCCCCTTTATGGAGAGGGATGACTGTAGCAGTGCGCCATTTGGTAGGGACAAAGCCTGAGGTGAGGCTGTGATTGAATAAGGCACACAGATGTGGTGCCAGTTCACTTTGTAGTACATGTAGAACACATACAGGGATATTGTCGGATTCCATGAAAGCTGTATTCTTGGCCTTGGACAATGCAGCTTTAAGCTGTACTGCAGTAATGCTGGGTGCTTGGCATTCCTCCGGTATTGTGATTGATCCTTTAGTGGGAGGAGAGCGGGGTAAAGTTGGCAATGAATCTGTCAGCCAGTATGTTGGCAACATCTGTTAGCTCAGTATAGGAGGTACCACTGTGCAGTAACTCAGAGCAAACCTGGGTGTTGCCATGGAGAGTTTTGATATAACTATAGAAGGCTTTGCGGTTGTTTTTAGTTTCTGCTTCAATTCTGCCTTCATAGCTGGCTTTAGAGGTTTTGATGAGGATCTCAACTTTTTGGTGAGGCTAATAAGGGAGTTTTTCCAGTCTTGGGACTTCACCTTTTTCTGCAACAGTTTCTTCTTTCTGTTGTAGAGTTTATTAAAAGCAGAGGTCCACCAGATTGGCTTCCTTTTTTCTGAGGAGAGTGTCTTGGTTCTGTTGGGTATGGCTAGTTGCATGCATTTATATACGTGTTTGTACAGTACATTGGTGTATGATTCAGCAGTCATGCATCTATTTTCCATTGACATGGGTGCTGTGAAGTTAGCCATCTCTGTTTTTAGGAGCCCAAAGTCAGCTTTGCAGAAGTTTTTCATGGTGGTTGCCTTTGCGGGGGGTGTGGGTGAGATGTGGATTTCCATGGTGATTAGTTTGTGGTCGGATCTAACCAGGGAGGAATTGACTATTGGTGTAGAATAATGGTTTCCCATGTTAGTAATAACCAGGTCAAGAATGTTGCTTCCTCTAGTGGGGGTAAGAATGAGCTGGTCTAGGGCATTGGAACTGATAAATTCTGAGAAGCATTGGGCCAGTGTATTGGTGCTAATTTTTTATTTTTTTTTAACATTTGTTTGTTTATGTAGAAGATTATATAGTAATGACAGATGTCCTAATTATTTTTCTGAGAGAGAGGCTGATGCATGGAATAGACTACCAAATTATATTAAAGTAAGCACCAATTTCGACATTTTAAGAACAACGTGGACACTTATTATGAGAATATCTAAGTGCATCAGAAAGTAACAGTTCCACACAACGGAGCTCCGGAAGATTCTTTAATAATACTGGTAAGTGCTTTCACAGACAACAGTCCACTTCATCAGACCATAAAGGAGAAATGTTGAACATTTGTTCAAACAATCAATTCAAAAACATTTGACAAGACTAATTACTCTAATCAAATGCCTTAAAGGTATACAGAAAAAAGACTAGAACCTAAAAGAAAACTACATATCTCAATGACAATATAGAAACTGCATTAAAAACCTGTGCATACATCTCATAAGAGGCACATATATAAGTAGATTCAATGTTTGTGTCTTTCGGCTTTTCCCGGTTAGGGGTCGCCACAGTGGAACGCCAGTCCTCTAATGATTGGCAGTAGAGTTTTACGTGCTGGTTTGCCGGGCCTAACGCACAACCTTCAATGAAGAAATGCCCATTCACGCATGGCGCCACACAGAAGACACTCTAACTGAGAATCGAACAGGCAACGTCTAACTGTGAGGCGACAACGCTACCACAGCACCACCACCGCAGTCTATATAACTAGATTCAATAAATACTTATATCTCTATAATTATGTATGCATAAATATATAATCATCAATCCATCCAACAATTACAATAAACATATAAAAACATATATAAAAAGACATACCTAAAAAGTATACAAAAAATGTATACATATGTGTATACACATTGTTCGATAGGTAATATACTCCCAAAATAATTCAGATTACCTAATGTTTAAGGGGTCTAGCTCTAAGGAAAGGATTCAGTGAAACCTTAGTATTTAGACCTGGCAGCCTGTTTGCTTTTATTCGCAGAATCCGTCTCTGTTCCGCTGCTTCAGTTCTGTTTCTTATATTACCTCTCCTCTTACTAATATTTACTACTTCAGTTACCATAAACTTGACCTTGTGTGACAAGTCATTCTGCGCTATGTGTGGCCAAAGCACTAGTCTCCTTCCTATTCCTGATGTCACGTATGTGCTCCAGGAACCTATCTTTTAGAGGACGCTTCGTTTTCCCAACATAATCACAAAAACATACAGTGTAATAAGAAAAATAGACCACATTCTTTGTCTGACAATCAGCATAACAGGAAAAAGCTAATCTAAAGCCCAAATGCAGATGGATAAAGTGTGTCCCTACGTGTATGTGAGCACAGGCCATACATCGCCTACGGGTATAAGTACCAATTCTATCTGAGCGGATGTTATCCAAAGCATTATGGGTCTTATAACATAAATGTCTCTTAAAAGTTTTGTTGTTCTTAAAGGTAAAATGTGGGACCCGATCAATAACACCTTCTAATTCCTGTATGGTAGATAGTATCCCCCAATTCTGCTTGATAATGCCACAAACTAAAAGGACATCACTGGCATAAGTCAGTGCCATTCTCAACTTACTATCAGTTTCACTAGAGCTTGCATACGTATTAGATGTTTGTGTTGCTCTATAATTATTAGAACAGTAGGGTTTACATCTACCCTCTCTTTCTTTCCAGGCTTCCTTTATCACTGAATCAATCCCATGTGTCCCATAGCCTCTATCCATGAATTCTTGTTTCAATGTATGTGGAGCTTGAACTAAGAGATTTTTATCATTATGTATCCGCATAATTCGATATACCTGACCCTTCAGTACATTGTTTTTAACATGTCTGTGATGCATTCTACTGTGATGTAAAATATTATTTTTCCTTATGTGTTCCTATAAGAGGGTGATCCTGGTGCAGAGTAACCAGTGTGAAAGGGCGACGGATGCACAGCCAGAAAGAGGACAGGAGAGTGGGAAAACGTACCAGACAGGTTTCGTTTTTAATATCTCTTCCTATTCACTGTCTGAGACCTAGATTAACTTATTGAATAGACGACTAACATTTATACCCACTCAAAAGACTGTTTTGGTTAATGTTTTGCAAGATCTACATTTATTTGGTAGAAATTTGACTCTTAAAACTATGTTTAAGGGTGTTTCAAATGAACAATGCATTTTTAAACAACCTATTGTGTACATACCACCTTCCAATCCTGTGACTGATCTGTTTATAAATGTTTGTGAAACACAACTGAGGGACAAGTTTGAGGAAAATATGACATATACTCAGTTTAATTTGTCCTACAGTGAAAAATCAGCTCTGTAGGAACTAAAAAGTTTGAAAAGTATTGAAATAAGGCCAGCCGATATAAGAGGGAGGGATTGTAGTCCTAGATACAATACTTTATTTGAGCAATATGCGACTACTACTTAGTAGTTTACAGACCTATGCTCCCTTGACACAGCTAGGGCTGAAAGGAGTGATTGAGAGAGTGCAATTCTTTGTTTTCGAACTTTTGCAGACAGGAATGATATCTGAGTCTTTATTTGACTACTTCAATGTAGAATTTCCTTTAGTCCCATTAGTGTACGGCTTACCTAAAGTACACAAACACCTGCTGAATCCACCCATGCGTCCCATAGTCTCTAGCAAGGGTTGGGCCACAGAACCGCTCTCTATCTTTGTTGAGAAGAATCTTCATATATATCTACAAGACTGTAAAACAGTGTTGAAAGATACCAGGGATTTTTTGAGTGATTTGAATAGATACTTAGTATCTATATCAGGTCCTTGTTTTTTGGTAACTCTGGACATAGAGTCCTTGTTTACTGTTATCCCCAATGATTGGGGGATAGTGAGTATCAGGGAATTACTGAGAAGTAAGAATGCAGAAGGAGGTAAAATTAGACTTCTATGTGCCCTCCTTGAAATTATATTGGAGAACAATGTTTTCTTATTTGGAGAAGACTGCTATATCCAAAAGGTTGGCGTGGCTATGGGCACGGCTTGTGCAAATAGCTATGCCAACCTTTCCTTGGCTCAATGGGAAGAGAACCATGTACTGAACAATAATGAGTACTGTAGGTCCATCCACTGGTATAAGCGTTTTGTGGATGATATTTTCCTTGTGTGGAGAGACAGTGAGGAGAGACTAAGTGAATTTTGAGCTATTTAAATGACATCACAAGTTTTTTGAGATTCACATTTAAGTATTCTGAAAGAGAAATAGACTTTTTGGATGTGAAAGTTAAATTATCACCCACTAAGACAGTTTCCACAAGTCTCTTTAGAAAACACGTAAGGAAAAATAATATTTTACATCACAGTAGCATGCATCCCAGACATGTTAAAAACAATGTACTGAAGGGTCAGGTATATCGAGTTATGCGGATACATAATGATGAAAATCTCTTAGTTCAAGCTCCACATACATTGAAACATGAATTCATGGATAGAGGCTATGGGACACATGGGATTGATTCCCTGATAAAGGAAGCCTGGAAAGAAAGAGAGGGTAGATGTAAACCCTACTGTTCTAATAATTATAGAGCAACACAAACATCTAATACGTATGCAAGCTCTAGTGAAACTGATAGTAAGTTGAGAATGGTACTGACTTATGCCAGCGATGTCCATTTAGTTTGTGGCATTATCAAGCAGAATTGGGGGATACTATCTACCATACAGGAATTAGAAGGTGTTATTGATCAGGTCCCACATTTTACCTTTAAGAACAACAAAACTTTTAAGAGCCATTTATGTTATAAGACCCATAATGCTTTGGATAATATGCGCTCAGATAGAATTGGTACTTATACCCGTAAGCGATATATGGCCTGTGCTCACATACACGTAGGGACACACTTTATCCATCCACATTTGGGCTTTAGATAAGCTTTTTCCTGTTATGCTGATTGTCAGACAAAGAATGTGGTCTATTTTTCTTATTGCAGTGTATGTTTTTGTGATTATGTTGGGAAAACGAACCGTCCCCTGACAGATAGGATGCTGGAGCACATACGTGACATCAGGAATAGGAAGGAGACTAGTGCTTTGGCCACACACATAGCGCAGAATGACTTCTCACACAAGTTCAAGTTTATGGTAACTGAAGTAGTAAATATTAGTAAGAGGGGAGGTAATATAAGAAACAGAACTGAAGCAGCGGAACAGAGATGGATTCTGTGAATAAAAGCAGACAGGCTGCCAGGTCTAAATACTAAGGTTTCACTGAATCCTTTCCTTAGAGCTAGACCCCTTAAACATTACGTAATCTGAATTATTTTGGGAATATTTTAGCTATCGAACAATGTATATACACATATGTATACATTTTTTGTATACTTTTTAGGTATGTCTTTTTATATATGTTTTTATATGTTTATTGTAATTGTTGAATGGATTGATGATTATATATTTATGCATACATAATTATAGAGATATAAGTATTTATTGAATCTAGTTATATATGTGCCTCTTATGAGATGTATACACAGGTTTTTAAAGCAGTTTCTATATTGTCATTGAGATATGTAGTTTTCTTTTAGGTTCTCGTCTTTTTTCTGTATACCTTTAAGGCATTTGATTAGAGTAATTAGTCTTGTCACATGTTTTTGAATTGATTATTTAAACAAGTGTTCAACATTTCTCCTTTATGGTCTGATGAAGCGGACTGTTGTCTGTGAAAGCACTTACCAGTATTATTAAAGAATCTTCCTGAGCTCCGTTGTGTGGAACTGTTACTTTCTGTTGCACTTGGATATCCCTTTGTGTTCCTGCATTCACGTGCACATTTTGTTTTTGGTTTTGTGGATATACTTATTATGGGAATGACTGTTATGTTATATTGGCAGGAAAGAAGGGTATTATTCCCCATGCTTGAAATATGTGCACGTATGTTTGTAGGCATCTTTGTGTTCATAAAAAAACAAGTTCAACTTAACATAAACTACTCATTTAAAGAAACTTTGCTCTACTTATGAAATTTTAGCAGCGCTGTTGTAGACATTATTAATTTAAAATAAGCTCTTCATAACATGTCTATAGTCATTATTTATGCAAAGTATTATACATTTTTATGTTACTTGTACTGATTCAAATTGTGAGAACCAACACATTAGGCTAAACTGGCCACTACAACTTGAAACTGTTAGCTCCATGGTTATTGGTTGGGCTGTCTGCCAAAGATAAGAGATCTACATTGTGGTTGTGCAAGATTTGCTTATGTGGTCTTTGAACTTAAATAGCTGCAAATATAAGGCCCACCAGAGGAGCTTTGTGTTCCCATTCTATTGTTGTTTTAACCACAGGAGGAAGAATACTCTATTACTAGAGTAAATACTCTCCCTGACAGACAGTACTTTAGGGAACCAAGTGCAAGAATAAGTAGCCACTGCTTTGTTTAGATGCTCCGTTTCATTAAATGTTTATGAGAGCACTGTTTTTAAACCCATCTCCAATGCATCTGGATGGACTATAACCTGTTTACTAAATTTGCAAGATATGATAAAAGGTTCTGAACATAAGATTGTTTAGAAAGTTCAAGCGATTCAGTAACAAGTGAGGACAACTATTTCACATGTGAGTCTGAAACAGAAAGCAATGCTTATACATTGTTTGACCTTAGTAAGATTAAAGCAAATAATACATTTTGCCCAACTAGCAAAAATGCACATATACAACGCTTTAGTAATGCGACACAGTTTTTTGTGGAGAGAGAACTAAAACCTATTATTAAGAAAAATAGGAGTTACAACTTGAATAAGGAAGAATGGTGCAAATTACAGGATATGAGTCAGAACAGAAATATAGTGTTTAAACCATCAGACAAGGGGCAAGTTAGTTATATTGAATGCACAGGACTATTATAACATGTGTTTAGAACATTTGAAGAATGAAGGAGTTTATGGTAAAGTGCAGGAAAATATTCTTAAACAGGCACAAGAGGAACTATATAAATTGTTAAGGAAAGGGGAAAGGTTATTCTATTTTACAGCTAGGGACATAAATAATAAACTGTATATAAAAAATAGTACTATAGCAAATTTTTTTTGTGTCCCAAAACTGCATAAAAACTTTTTCCATCCCCCAGGCCGCCCTATAGTATCAGCAAAGGGTTCCTTTACACACAAGGTGGCTAGTCTTTTGCATGAAACATTAATAGGAGAGGTAACCAAGTTAACATCATATATTAAGGATTCATATGATTTACTGGATAAAATAAAACAGACAGTCTGGACAAAAGACATGTTTTTCATCACAGTGGATGTAGTTAGTCTTTATACCAGTATTACCCATGAACTGGGTTTGAGGGCTGTGCAATATTTTTGAAAGAGTCACCAAGGACTCAGTATATAATGGAGTTATTAAATTTTGTTTAGTTAACAACATTTTTGAATTTGATGGGACATTATATAAACAAAAATGGGAACTGCAATGGGGCAGCCTTCAGCGTATGCCAATTTGTTCATGGGACTGTTTGAGTTGGAACATGTCTATAGAAATAGTTTTTTTAGGGGTCATGTAATACAATATTTTCGTTTTATCGACAATTTGATTTTTATTTGTAAGGGTGATAGAGAGGAAGCTAAGGTATTTATACAATATTTGAACAACAATGAATATAAAATCAAATTTGATGATATCCATATGGGAGAAGAAATCAATTATTTGGACATAAATTTGAAGGAGCAAGTAGGCAAAAATTCAAGCTAAAATATATAGGAAGTTCGAACAAATGAGTAGGATGGTACATGCTACTAGCTGCCACCCAGAACATACATTGAAATCTATCCCATATGGGGAAATGCTAAGAGTCAAAAGGCTATGTACCAATGTTAGGGAAGCAGAAGTAGAGTGTGACAAGGTTTGCAATAAATTCATGGAGAGAGGTTATTACCCAAATCAAGTGAAACTAAGTTATAATAAAGTATTTGGAAAAAGTAGCAAAAACAAGATTATGGGAACAAGGACAAAATAGTCAGCATGTAGTTACAAATTACAAGGGAGAATGTTCAAAAATGTTTTTTGTCACAAAATATACTATTTTTTCTAAAGTATTTAATGAAATGATAAAAAATAGTTGGAACAAGACAAGAAGGGAGGTACCTTCTTTGGTGAATGTTGAGCTTACTATTTCTTTCCAGAGAGGGAGAAGTTTGAAGGATTTTTTAGTAAGAGGCAGGTTTGAGAGACCAACACAGAAGCTAGCATGTGCAATAACAAGGAAGGGAACTTTCCCTTGTGGAAAGTGTGCAATATGCCCTTACATAATCAGAGAAGCTGAAGATATTAAGGGGAAAAGTTTTAATACTATAGGAACATTTAACTGCACTAGCAGGGGATTATATATCTTATAAAATGCTTTTGTGGCAAAGGCTATATTGGGGAAACTAAAAGAAGTCTGGCTGAGAGAATAAAAGAACATGTTAGGGATGTTAAAAATAGGAAGATGAGCAGCCCAGTGGCAGAACATTTTCATTTAGAAAATGGGAGTATAATAGACAATATGAAAGTCACTATTTTGGAACAAGTATATAACAGATATGGAGATGAAAATGTATTGAAAAAGATTTTAAGAAGAAAGGAAGCAATTTTAATAATGAAATATGAAACTTTGCAGCCTTTAGGAATGAATAAAGAGTGCAATTGGCAGAACTTCATGGGTTAATTGTTAGCTTAACAATTAGGAACTGATTTTATTATGTAATGAATTGTTAATTGATATGGCAGCTGTATAAAAGGACTGTGTGAGTGAGCTTTACTTTTTTACTCTGTAAAGGCTTGCAGCCAAGGCGCTAGGAGAGGAGAGACAACTAAAAGGTTTTTATTAAATTCTTATTTTGGAAAGTAGAGCTGTTTTCACTGGTCTTTTGTGTGGTTTCAGAATAAGATTTTCTTTTAACTGCCTAAAAGCAGTGTCTGCATCCCCTGGCCAGATTATTTTTAGGGGTGTCTTCCCCTTGGTCATTTTTGAGGGACCATGTTACTGTTTCATAATGGCACATAAACTTTGATAACAGCTCACTAACAATTAAAACACTATTACTTATGCCTTCATTTCTGTAGCAGTCTAGTTTCTCACTGTTTCTAAATTGTTTGGGGGATGGGGGGTACTTAATTCCTATGACATACCTGAGGTATGTAACCAACATCTGTCTTGCCTACCTTCCTTTTGGAGGCATTCACAGTTAATATGGCTAGATTTGGGAAGTCTAGTAGAACCTGTACCTTAGCTAATTAACATAATGTATAATATCATTTAGGCAAGCTGTAACATAGTTTATATTGGGTTTCAAGACTATGTTCATTAATCACTGGACGGTTTCTGGAGCGCTGTGTACCCGAAAAGGAATGTTATATTGGAATACTCCCTCTACAGCATAGAAGTTTGTCATTTTCTTGACCTCTTCTCTTAGAGGGATTCACCAGTAACTTCTGGTCAGGTCTAATGTAAATAATAATCTTGCCTTCCCCAACCTTTCTATTAGCTCTTCAGCCCTGTGCATAAGGTAAATGTGAAAGTTTTGAAATGGTAAACCAGAGCTGATAAAACACTGACTACAATGCAGGCAACTGAGGTTACCTTAGGGGCTCAGGTAAATGAAGGACTGACAGGGGAGGATGGGTGTATCCATTCTGGCAGGAACAGAGAAGGAGTGCACTTGAGGCAAGCTGTTGCAGTTAGATTTCCCTGGTGGAGACACGGGAAACAATTGTGAAGATCCTGAGGAAGAGAATGGTATCCTTCTGATATCAGCTGCTTGTGGAAGTAAGGGGTAGTCCAACACAGATACTCGCTGTACATCCCACCCTTGGGGGTGTTACTGGGTTCATGAAGGGTTGCGGAGAATAGGTAAAAACACTCCTTGGCAGCAGTATGGCTCTGCTTCGTGGTCCTCAATCTCCTCATTGGCCCAAGACATTGGTCAGGACTCTGCCTAGGTAGGCTAAGGTTGGTTCAGTAGAACTGGTGTACGAGTAGAGGAACTATGAACAGCAGATGGTCTGCTGTGGGAAGTTAAAAAGGTAGCAATGTTTGGAAATGGTGTTAAGCTTCCTAAAACTGTTTTCTGCTTCCTAAAATTGTTATAGAACCTGCTTGTCATAATCAGGTTTTAGGTCTAACACTTGGGTTATTCCACTGATTTTTAGAGTTCTCAATTATCCTTGTTTTTGCAAGCTTCTGTTTTTGGATTTCCCTTAAGTTTTTCAATGGTGGTTCCTTGTGGATTTATTTTACAACTACTGGATTACAATATGGATTTAAAAAAGACTGGTCGATAGTTTGACAGGCTATCTGTGAGACTGTGGACAAAAATAAAATCCATTACACACACTGGATTTGAGTGCTTTGGTGTGCACTTGTTAGTTGTGGATTGTGTTCTTGCCTCTGTATAAGACCTCCACAGAAATTATGTACTTGGCATGAACTCCTTATAACCCTACTATAGACATTACTTATGCAACTTTTTATATATTGAAGGAATAACATTTGTAGTTCATTTCCTGCTTAAACATAATCAGTATATTCTTACTCAATATAATGTCTATTTACAGTTTAAGCTACTGTTTCTCAAGGAATTATATCAGTTTATGATAGTGCGCAACAATGGTACTCCAGTTTAGATAACCTACAACTTCAAAATGAAAGTCGTGGGAGACCTAGGTACTTGGGTGGACAGCTCCCTCATGTTTGATCATCACATGGTACCAATGATTAAGACATCCTTTTATCTGCATAGCTTATTTGATCTTCCAGATCAAAAAAGTCCTTAAAATACATAATTATGAAGAGATGTCTTCAAGATCTGATGTCTGGCTGCAAAACATCTGTCTTTCTATTCTTCCAGTTATCCATGTTTCCCAGGTTTTTGGCTTGGCAAATCCTGCTGATTTATAGTTTAATGGGTAATCATACTAATTTGCCACAATTTTGAGAGAAATAGAGAGCAAAGATAGCTATCTGCCCAGAATAGGGAATAGGTAAGGTTTTGTGTGGAGTAGAGGAATACTAGAGGAAAAACTTGATAATCTCCTTCTTGTTTTTGAAAAAAAAATTGGAATGTATTAACATCGATAACTGAATTAGACAATGTAATTGATACAATACCACATTTCTCATTTATTAATAAAAAGTCACTTAAGAGGCAGCTTTGTTATAAGTCCTCAGGAATGACCAGAAAGAAATGCTCTAACAGGGTAGGCACCTTCCCCTGCAGAAATTGTACAGCCTGTAAGTACATATATCCAGGCTCTTCTTTTTCACACAGAAGTCAGAAATTTAAATTTGAGGCTGACTTCTATGCAGATTATAAAACATAGAATGTGGTCTATTTTAGTTTTTGCAAATATTGTGATGGTTTTTATATCGGGAAGACAAATAGATACCTTAAAGATAGAACCCTGGAACATATGAGGGACATTGTAAAAAATAAGGAAACTAGTGCACTGGCTAAGCATGTACAAGAAAAAGGGATGCACCATTTTTTTTACTTTTTTGTATTGGAGGTTTTATTAGCAAGCTTGAGAGGTGGAGATATTAAGAACAGGACAGAGGAGGTTGAACAGAAGTGGATTATGAAACTGCAGGCTGATAAACCCTCTGGAATTAGTGGTATGGTATCACTTAAACCTTTTTCGAAAGCCAGACCATTGAAACATTAAGATTATATATCAAATGTTTTCTGTAAGGTTATATATCAAATGTTTTCTGTACTACTATGTATTATTTCTACATTTTACCAATAGTTTGTACATTTTTAAAATATTTTTAGCTTTTAAGTAATTAAAGTTTCAGATAAATGCAGTTTCTAATTTAGTTAGCACATTCTCCACTGTGATAGGCTGTCTTTTAATTTAAATTTGGCTGTTCAGTACAATGACTTAAGTCTGAAGAAGCAATCAGTTTGGATAGTGAAAGCTCTAACTTCTCATTAAATTGTGTTTGTTTTCTTCCATCAGTCGTGGTTTGTTTGTTATTTTGTTGCTATTTTTCACTTTGAGGTGAATACTGAGCATTTTACCCAGTATCTGTGCCCTTTTCAATAAGTTTGAAAATAGTTTAAAATGAAATTACTTGGCTTAGGCCATACAGATTGTATCTTACAGTTCCCAATGCCAAAAACATATTAGGAAGCTTTCCACATTGTCTTTGGAGTGAATTAATTGCTAGTCTGGAAGGGTGGAAATTTGAAATTGTTTTATGACTTCCAGGAGTTGCAGCAGATCTTAGCAAGGCTCTCTCTGAGTGTATAATTGACACATATGTGCTAAATCCTGACTGCTTCTAGCCAAAGGGGGTAGCATGAGAACCAGATGTCAGATGACCAGATGTATGTGATGTCATTCTGTAATCTAGGATATAAATTATGTTTAATACTAGATGAGACTGAAGTCTCATTGCACTCTGTTTTTGTAATGTGGCAAGGAAGGACCCCTCATCTACTTCATCTTGTCTTGCACTAGTAAGTAACCAGGGAGTAATAATTCTTTAGATAAATCTGGAAAATATAGTGAGATTAGTTAAGTATTGTTTTTCTGTAACTTTGTGAACCTGTCCTATTGTTACTTTTAATATTTCCTGTGACTGAAACTTGGCTGTTTACTGTAAATAGATATTTAGTATTTCCATGCTCTTTATTTATTTATTATTAAATTCATTTAAACTTTTCATTGTGGCTGGTCATTTAGAGAATACTTTAATCTCTGAGAGTACTTATATATATTTGGTGACAGCTCTGGCCTCTCCTTAAAGCCTTATTGCACTGGCCACACACTATCATTTGTATTTATATTAATTTCACTCAGTATAAACAGGTACCCCTGTAAGAGCCTGTAAGAGCCTTAGAATAACTGGTGTTGTAGTGTCTGGTGGTGGTGTAACTATCTGATAGTCTGGGCAGTAGGGGGCATAGCTAGTAAATCTGTGTGTGTGTGTGTGTGTGTGTGTGTGTGTGTGTGTGAAAATCAAATCTCAAAAAGTGTGTGTGTCAGCATCTTGGAGCAGGGACATGCAGCACTAACTTCACAAAGAGGGTGGTGGAGGGCTTGGCTTGGACACTTTGCTGAGGGCTCAATCCTACAGCTGTGCCAGTGTGGAGTCTTACAGGGGATCTGAAGGGAGAAAGAGGACCCAGACCCTGGAGTGACTGTGTTCCCTGTGTACTCTTAAGGGAGCTGCATCTGGATATACTGGGTGTATCCATTTTTTATTCCATGTGAACATTCCTCTCCAGTGCCAGTGGTGAGGATTCAAGTCTCCTTGATTACTGGCCCAGAGTGGGGAGGTCACATGCATCTTGCAACTAAACAACACAAGTTTATCATGTAAATCAATAAAATACTAAGCCACTTCCCTAATTGTTACTATATTGTAGGAGACTGGAATGCACTTAATGATCCTATAACTTACAGGACAAGTAGGAGTAAAACATACAATATCTATGCATCTATAGCGATTTCAGACTTAAAATCAGATTTTAATGTATTTGACCCTTGTAACCTTTAAAATAGTAGTACATTATCAGAGAAATTTACTTTCTACTTCCATTGCTATAAAACGTGGTCTAGGTTGGACTTTCTCCTGATTTCAGAAATATTCCTAAAAGGTAACCTTGTCTTTCATATAGAACCAAGATTTTCTTGGATCACTCTAGAATTACACTTACTATAAACTGGAATAATGCTTAAAATTTTAAAAAAGTTGGTTATAATTGGACTTTAAATCCCACTTTACTTCAAAAAGAAGATATTAATCAAGAAATGAACTATGTACTCCATGAGTTTCTGTGTAGTTCTCCCAACTGTCAGATTCCACTTGATATTCAATGGGCCACCATCAAAACACAGAACAGGTGAATCCTTATTAATGAAGCATTATACTATAAAATATTTTATAACTTTAAAGAAAACACTTTAAAAGAAAAGTATTGTAGACTTGAGGAGGAACTTTACTTAAACTATAATATAGACGCTGTAAAAGATTTAAATGATCTTCAAAAAGAACTCTACTTATTATATACAAAGCAGCAATCATTTAATGAAATGAAAAAGTTATCTAGATATTCTGAATGGACACAAGCTCTGTCAAAGGTTCTTGTGAGAATGACAAATATCAATAAAGCCTCCCCTTTGATAACTGAAATAATATACCAAGGCAAAACATATCATACAAATGAAGAAGTTATACACATTTTAGATACTCAGACAAACTGCAAATACAATCTGTTATTCACATTACAGGAAAGAGATCAAATTTTACATCACTTAGATTTCCCAAAACTTAGCCAAAGTCAACAGGATCTCCTGACAGTACCATTTACCCAACAAGAAATTCTGCAAATAATAATCTCAAAGTGGGTAAATCCCCTGGACCTGATGGTTACAGTCCAGAATTTTATAAAACTTTTAGTCAAAAAAATCTCAAAAAATATTATTGCAACTGTTCAATTATACAAAAGACAATGGTATTTAAGATCTATACTGCAATAAATCTAAAACAATCTTTATTCCTAAAGAGAATGCGGACTCTAAGAACCCAATAAAATACATAACAATTTCTGTTATAAATATAGATATTAAAATATTTGCTTCACTATTAGCAAATAGATTGAAACCTTTATTACCAAATATAATTTCACCTAATCAGTCTGTTTTTTTTTTTCAGGTTAGACAAACCTGTGACCACGTGCTAACTCTGGATATACTGATCATACTTTCTAAACAATATAATAACTTGCTTTTTACACTCGTACTTGATGCTTTTAAGGTTCTTGATAGACTCATTTTAGACTTTCTTTTCTCAATGATATCAGTTCTGTAATCTGAAACTCAATGTGGTAGGCAGAGGGAATACGTTCAAAATTTATTAACAAATACAACGATAAGTGCTTTCATCTGATAAATATTCAGGCTTCTTCAGATAACATTGTTTTAAATTCCATGCTATAAATATGCATCTAAATCACATGACATCAACCAACCTGGAAAACAGGTACACTTAAAGAGACAGTTAATAAAACAAATATGTGTTAAAAACTATATGTACAATAAATACATGAAATGCAAAATATAAAATAATAGAATTGATAACACAAAATCATTATATTACATAAGCTTTCCTTTTTAACAAGCCCTTGACTGAAATAATGTCAATGAGTCCTGAGGGGTTTGAGACATCTAAAAACAATTGACAACATAATTCTCTTTCCTTGATCAATAACTTCCAAGGCCCCCCCCCCCCAGAATTATGGTCATTTTTTTCAATGACAGTTAAATAAAAAATGATGCATGGGAAAATCCTGCATATGTCTATAAAGGGCATTGGTAGTCTTTTGCTTTCTGATTTCATAATTATATTTGTATATACGATCTCGCAACCTATATTCAGATTTGCAAATAAAACCCACTGCACTGTTGGCAAACTGCAGTGTAAACAATCACTTTAGTAAAACAATGAAATCTACCTGTAATGTGTATCACCTTGCCCTTAATGGACAAAGAATCACATGGAAAAATGTAGGGACATTACGAACATACACTGCATTTTTTATACTGCCTTTAACGCTGTTTCTATGATAAGAATTTCCCATCCCATCATAAATATTTTTAAAACTAGTTCCCTTTGTATATACTACCTGGGTGTAGAACCCAGATATTTACTAAGAGCTCGATCATTAGAAATAAACTGGCAATTTTTCTGTAAGATTCTCGCTATCTCAATGCTATCTATAGAATACGTTGCAATAAAAGCATGCTGGAAACAAACCTTGGAATCATTGCCACATCCCCCATCAGCAACAATGTTATTAACTTCAAAACTGATGTTTGGAACTTTTGTAATACCATCAGATTCTGGCCTGGACATTGAGGGCTTCTTATGCAACAAGGGGACATAAATGCCTTCTGCTATTTCCTAATAACTTAATTTTTCAAAGAAGTAATAAGGGATTCAGGGTAGCCCTGCTCAAAAACATGTTTTGAAGTAAATTACATTCATCAAGGAAGCCACTAAATTTTGTGACCATTCTTGCAGCTCACACTAACTGACCTTTAACCATCACTTGTTTTTGGTATGCAGGATGGCAGCTAGTGTAATGCAAGAAAGTATTCGAGTAAGTAGGTTTCCTAAATATTTGAGATACAAAATCATCACCCAAAACATTTATTTTCTTTAATTTAACATCCAAATAAGATATAGAGTCACCAGTGACTTTAAAGATAAATTTAAGGAAACTAGTTATACTATTAATGTATTGGATACATTCTTCAGTTTTCTTAACATTTTCAATCCAAGCTATACAAATGCCATTAAGGAAGTGTATGTACATATTCCAAGCCTCTTTAAACTGACTATTAAAATCAAACCTTTCTTCCCACATAGCCATCACTGTGTTTGCATGCAATGGCCCACAGGCTGCCCCCATTGCAACACCTTTATTTTGATGAAAATAATGCCCCTCAAAAAAACATATACTTATTATACAAAACCGTTTCCATCAAGGTACAAAGGGTATTAATCTTGGCTTGTGGGATATTCATAAAATCTGTAAGTTATTCTTCAAACCAGTTAAGCTGGATACTATGAGGGATGCAGCTAAAAAAATCCTGCACATCAATAGTAATAAATGTAATTTCAGAGGGGTGTGTTAAATGATTAACTCTTTTTAAAAATTCCCATGAATCTTTACATATATGGTGAATTTTGTCAACTTCTTCATTCAAATACCTATCAATATATTGTGCCATAAAACTAGTTTTAGATGTACCAGCATCCACAATAGTTCAAAAAAGCGGGGGGGGGGGGCTCTCTATACTTTTGTGGATTTTAGGCACCCTGAATATGAAAAGTATTCTGTGTTCTTTTACTGATAAAAATCGATACTCATCAGAAGGAATCTAACCTTGCATAATCATATCATATAACAATGCATCAATTTTGATATGAAACATGTATTTCATTAAGAGAAACTTCTGAATAAGTATTTTCATATAATAAACTAAACTTATTCTGTTTGTAATCTAATTGCTGTATGACTATCAATGCACCTACTTTATCAGGACACATAAATCATATTTTGTTGTCAATTTTAAACTCATTTAACATGTCATACTGTGCCTTAGTTAAGGAAAACTAGGCCTAAGTGCTCGCAGATGTAGCACAGCCATCCTACAGAGATGTTCAAATAGTTTCAAAGTTGGATCCAGGTCAGGATTAAATGTGCTAGGAATATGAAATGTATTAGATAACACTATCAGTAATAGCAACAGTAGCCATTAAAAAGTGCAGGTTAAGTTTACGGGACATATAATTTAAGTTTGCTAACAGTCTTAGTCACATCAAGTCACTTGGCAGGAAAAAATGACCGACCTCTGCAAAGTAAGTATGCATGTTGGCTAGAAAAAGGAAATGTGCTATAATTATAAATCTTAAAATCACAAGAATTATGAACTATAACAACTTTGTTATTGACAGTCATCTCTTGTATGGGTGATGGTTCCATCTGCTCCGCCTTTGACAAAGAGATATAGACCTCTAAAATATACAATGCATGGATTGCATGAAACAGCCTTTGCTGATGGTTTACACCTCTACTTAACTTTACCCAATACTGACTTACCAAAAATACTACATTCTATTGACATATTTTCAAAATTTTCTAACTATAAACTAAATCGGACTAAATCTTCTATTTTTCCCTTAAACTCAAAATATAATTTAATTAACTACTTTCCAGAGACTGAGATTAAATTAAATGACTCATTGAAATACTTGGGCATATTTTTTTATCCCAATCCCAGTTTGTTCTACCAAAACAACTTAATGAAATTATGAACAACTATTGAACAAGATATTCTTAGATGGAATAAACTAAAATTTCCTTTGCTATCAAAAGTTGATGTCATTAAAATAAATATATTACCAAGGCTACTATTTTAGTTTAATGCATCTAATATGATAATACAAAACAATTTAAAAAAATATATAAATATGAATTTATCCAAATTCTTATGGGTGCCCAAACTGGTTAGAATTATTTAACAGAACTGACTTATCCTTAAAAACTTGGTGGTTTGGGCCTCCCTGACTTTAAACTCTATTATGATACAATCAGCTCTAGTAGAATCATAGCAATATCAGATTTTAGCCCAACTAAGAGTGACTGGAGTCCTACTTGGGTTAAAGTTTGGTATAATCAAGTAATCAACTGTAAGTACAATCCTAAAGCTTTACCCTTTCTTAGCAATGAAAGCAGTGGAAGCACTAAAATACATAAATATTTAAGGAATAAGATAATAATTTTATGAAAAGATTACTGACCCACTAAACCTTACAAGTTCATTCAAAAATCTACAGCCAATTCATCTTAACCCAAACTTTAAATTAAATAAATCAATGCTTAACCTAGCTAGCTATCCTTTACTCAAAGAAAAGAGTGTACTATACATTTATATTCACAGAAACCTATCAATTAATGATTTAAGGAATGCTTTGAACCTCCCTAAAAAACATCTTTTTATGTTGAGACAAGTACAATAAATGATCTCAACCCTCTTAGAGGACCCCCTAGGTTAATAACAACAAAATAAATTTGTGCAAAGCATTGTGCAATTACCTTGAAAAAAATGATATTGAATATGTACAAATTAATTGTATATTTTAACTATCAATATGTTATTCTCTCTTCTAACTACTGGACTAACTTAAATCCAGCAATTCAAAATAATCAGAAAACCCAATCTATTCAAATAACTTTAAAACCACCCCCCTTTAAAAAACTTATATATTCTCAATTAATGATCGGGAACAATGCATATTTTACCCAAGATATACACAATAGATACTCCACCACATCCTCACCAAATTGCTCATACTGTAAGTTCCAAAAGCTGATATACTACATATCTTTTGGAGCTGTAAATGTTCCTATAAACTATGATGTTCTTTAAAAGTCAGGCTAGAGAAAATGGACTATGAGAAAACCAATGCATCTTGAGAATTTTCAGTCTTACATACCCCTCCCTCTGGTTTAACAATGTAAAAAATACATATTTTAATCACCCTTTTTTCACTAATTAAATTATTCATGTCACAAAACTGGCTTGACAGATCAAAGAAGTCATAGGATGGTTTCAAACAAGTTGCAATTAAGTACATAGCACACAAGTTAATAATAAATAACCAAAATCAATGTTCCTTCTATATACAATTTTGGAGGTTTACTATCAAAAGGGTGATCAGACTATGTCCAAATTGTAAACACTGAAGGTCCTAGTTTGACACTTGAAAATAACAAAAAAAAAATGTTGAATTCACAACAGTGAATGCACACTAACATTTGCTGCTGTGGATTCAACATTTTGAATGCAGATCGCACTAAAGTGGGGATCGGGAAATGTACTCTTTCCCTCACTGTAGTGCGATCTCGAAATTAGTATATATATATATATATATATATATATATATATATATATATATATGTGTGTGTGTGTGTGTAGCAGGGGGTGTGGGGGTGCAGGGGAGCTTGCTCCTCTGCAAAAACGTTCATTGCTCATGACTGGAAGTGTAGTATTTTTGGTAAAGTCGACATTCCTGAGATGTAGACTTTCCTGAAATACCTCGTTTGGTCATGTTTATGTTCATAGATATGATTTCCAACATTTCAGGTCAGGTCAGTTTTCTACTTATTTGTAATACTTTAAAAGTTTCATGAAAATCCAGGTTTACTAGAGTAATACAAAGCCTTCTTACTAGCTAAATGCTAAATAGAAATTTCAGTGACTCATATGTAGTAATAATCCACAGACTCTAATGCTCATACATAAACATATGATGAATTAAAACCCTTTTCACTGGTGCCTTACTAGCTAAATGCTAAATGGAAATTTTAGTGACTCATATAGTAAGAATCCACACTCTAATGGTCATACGTAAAATGAATTAAAACCACTTTAACTATTTCTACTGTATTAATATAAAACATTGTCACTGTCTGAATGCCAAGTGGGTATTTCAATGGCTTTTACGATAATAACCTTTAAATCTAATGATGAATAAAATATCCCATTGTAAAGCAAAGCAAGTGGTGCTGTCTGGAAACACTATTTTCTTAAGTTCTCGAGTTTTCTTCAATATCCTTGTTTTTTACAGAAAGTGTTTGTAGTTCACGCATTTGTCATAGGTCTATATTAGATATTCGAATGTTTAAAAGTTTGAATCACTAAAGAACGAAGCCCCCTTGCACCACCCACACCCCCCGCTACTTAAATATACCAACTCCAAGATCGTGCTATAGTGTAGGAAATGGGAAATTTTCTGTTTCCACACTGAAGTGCAATCTCAGAGTTGGTATATTTAAGTAGCGGGGGATGTGGGGTGCAGGGAGGCTTGACCCCCTGCTTAAAACCTTTACATTTGCTTGCCCTCCTGCTTAAACCCTTTACATTTTCTTTATTTTTTTTTAAATATTGTTTTTATAGACATTCGAACTTTTAAACGTTCGAATATCTAATATAGACCCTTTGTCATGTATTGTAATTTTAATGGACACAGTGCTGCTGTGCACACTTTAAGCTGCTGAAGAAGCTGGGATTTAGACCATCCCACTGAATGCCAAGCTTTTGTGTGAACCTTACACAGAAAATTGCATAATGGAAATCTAATCAGTTAAACAAGACTAACTGCTTTTTATAAAAAGCAAAGCCTACACACACACACACACACACACACACACACACACACACACACACACACACACACACACACACACACACACACACACCATACAAGGAGGTTGACCCACTGTACTGGTTTAACAACTGTAATCAACACTAGTGTCACAGCATTATAAGGTTAGGAGAAATTCACCATCAGCAATGTGATTTTTCAGCAAAACATATGAAAAAAAACATGCATTTATTCTGTCTCCATGCCAGTCATCAATCCTTCTGTGACCTGTGTGTAATATTTGTTCTTATTTGGACAAGAACTTGCCATATGAGGCTATCATCCAGGAGCCCACAATGTTTCTATGAAACCTCAGCACCCAGCCCCCTTCAGCAGCTGGTGGATTCAGCTCACACATAGAGGTGAGCTACCATGTATGCTTTGCTCAAACATGTGCCACTTAACATGCATGCCTGTGTCATGGCTTAGTTGCTGCTAGCAAGCTTGCATCAGCAGAAGAGCAAGCCTTGCTTCCTATCTTTCCCAAGACAATGAAGCCACTACTGGCTGCTAATTACTACCCTTCCTGATCAGCTCTTCAAACTCCCAGGATATTAGCGGTCCAGGTCATCTGAGTCATAGTCAGGGTTTCATCTTTCTGCTCCACACAGACTATCTGAAGACCATTTATTTTTCTCTACATGATTTTTATGGTGTGATAAATGATGAAAGGCATTTTACTCACATGACCTGCATTTGTATGTACTGCTTCCTGCTTAAACCTAGCTGTGTTTGTGTAGTTTATATTGCTTGAAGCCTTTCTATTGTTTTAATGACAAACTTGATGACTTTGTCTATCACTCTCCAGTAAGTTATAGTTAGAGATACTGAGTTACTATACATCGGTAAGTTCAAGGAATGTGCTGAAAGAGTTCAACTGCTAATGGAGATGGGGACACAGAATTACATTTCATGTAGTACAATGGTAGCAACATTGGGATGCAACTAAGCATACTTTGGAATGACCTTCTTTTGGTGATAAATGCCTCCCTAAAACAAAATACACTCCCTTGAAACAAATACACATGCACCCTTCTCTCTCTCTCTCTCTTTTGATAGAGAGATGTGTATGCATAACGGTGTAGCTTATGTTTTTTGTTGTATTTTGTAGTACACAAATCATTATCAAGCAGGACAGTGAGATTCTGGCATGACGTTTTACAATACACTGCCTAGGGAAAACAAAAAAAAAATACAAATCACAATAGAAAGCTTTCTTGCTATTTTTTTAAAAAAAACTTAAAACACCATTAAACATCAGCATAAAAACAGCAAAAAAATTACTTAAGAAGTACTTACTGAATAAAAAAGGATCAAAATGTTTCTCTAGACAAATGTGTATGTCATGTTAGTAGTCACTACCTTAGGCCACTTATTTTAAAACAGCAAAGCAAGTGCATTTAAATATCAAACTTCTTCACCTTGGTAATAAAGTCCTTTTTGATTTTAGTTATCTATTGTGTCACATCATTTGGATTACTGAAAACTCTAAAGTACCTGCCATAGATTACCCTCAATTTAGATTAGATAACCTGAAAAGGCAATTACCTGATCCTGATACAACTGAAAGCTATGTTTCACTATCTAATCTCAAATAATACATTTGAAGAGAAAGCTATCAAACTGCTGTGGTGATTTATTTTTAAATTCAATAGATAAAACACTGCTTCCTATTCAGGAAGGTGCAATTTTTAACACCACAGCTCTAGGCAGGATTGGTGACTGAGCTAAATGGCAACCTAATTACATAAGGACCACTGTGAAGCAGCTTTCTCAGCTTTCTGGTAACTTTACAAAGTTTTTTGGCAATCACTAGGTTCTCTGTGTATATCATAGTAATGGGTTCAGGTGCCTAGGCAGTGAGACATTTCCCTGTGGTACATTTGACTGGGGACACATGGCTGAAGTGACATTCAGCTGCAGAGAAATATGGCTGTTTGCAAATTCCCTGTGGGCAAAGAGAAGCATATCGAGGCCCACAACTTCAGTAACCAAATGCATAGCTGGAAAGCAATATCCATGTCCCCAAGGGAATATGAGACAGCAGGCAATATGGCCAGGCATCAGCAGCAGGCTAGCAAGAGGGCATGTCAGTGGCAGTAAAAATGCAGTATACAATGGGCAGTGCCTTTATAATTGGAGTGTGTGGACCACTACCCCCTTCATAGTGTCTAGGGAAAATTAACTAAAACACATACTGGAGCATAAATGCGACTACAGTATCCTGCAGGATTTCCTCCATACTCTAGCGCACTTCTACATGTTGTAGTTACATACGTCTGTACTGTACACTGAGCACAACACCCATTACTCCTTCTGCCACCATTCATTTGGTTATTAAAGCTGTGAGCATGGCAGGGTGTGCTTCTCTTTGCCCACAGGGAATTTGCAAACAGCCATATTTCTCTGCAGCTGAATGTCACTTCAGCCATGTGTCCTCAGTCAAATGTACCACAGGGAAATGTCTTGCTGCCTAGGTGCCTGAACCCCATAGTGGGTTCAGGTGCCTAGGCAGTGAGACATTTCCCTGTGGTACATTTGACTGGGGACACATGGCTGAAGTGATATTCAGCTGCAGAGAAATATGGCTGTTTGCAAATTCCCTGTGGGCAAAGAGAAGCATATCGAGGCCCACAACTTCAGTAACCAAATGCATAGCTGGAAAGCAATATCCATGTCCCCAAGGGAATATGAGACAGCAGGCAATATGGCCAGGCATCAGCAGCAGGCTAGCAAGAGGGCATGTCAGTGGCAGTAAAAATGCAGTATACAATGGGCAGTGCCTTTATAATTGGAGTGTGTGGACCACTACCCCCTTCATAGTGTCTAGGGAAAATTAACTAAAACACATACTGGAGCATAAATGCGACTACAGTATCCTGCAGGATTTCCTCCATACTCTAGCGCACTTCTACATGTTGTAGTTACATACGTCTGTACTGTACACTGAGCACAACACCCATTACTCCTTCTGCCACCATTCATTTGGTTATTAAAGCTGTGAGCATGGCAGGGTGTGCTTCTCTTTGCCCACAGGGAATTTGCAAACAGCCATATTTCTCTGCAGCTGAATGTCACTTCAGCCATGTGTCCTCAGTCAAATGTACCACAGGGAAATGTCTTGCTGCCTAGGTGCCTGAACCCCATAGTAATACTTGCCTAGATCATCTTAGTTTTTCTTTTGCAGTCCTTAAAAGTCTTGTAATTCTCCCAGGAATTCCAATAATTAAGATCTAGCTGCTTTTAGCACCCCAAAAATTTACTACTGCAGAATATCCTCACAAAGTTGCAGCTTCAGATAGAAATGATATTTCAGACCAAAGTCAGAAAGGCACACAAAACTGTTTATTAAAAATGAGCAAAACATTGGGCATAAAGGCAAAAAAGTCTAATGTGAATAAAAGAAATTAAAATGTCATAATGAATCAGTGCTTGATCTTAAGATAAGTAATGCAAGGTATATGCCAGTCAGTTTTGTAGATTTTCAATTTATATAAACATTTGTACACAGATACATCTGCCATTATTTCCTGTGAAGAGAACCCGTTTGGATTCGTACACTTTTGAGACACTGAAAACAATGAAGATGGCAATGTTGGAGGCAACCATTTAATTCTGACAAAGTACCGTTTGAAAACTGCATGCAAAAATACAATGGAGACTTCAACAAAATGGTCACTTTACTGAATAACAAGCTTTCATTTATTTACAATAAGTTGTCACAAAATTCCATTCATATTAAAGTAACATGCCAATTAGCATCAGGATAGATGCTGTTTTGTCACCATTAAACACAGAGTCGAGCCATAGTTTGACCCACTATATCATATCTCGTAAATGGGGTTTCATGAGCACTCCATCGGATCAGTTAATCTAATGGTTTTGTCAGTTCTATTAACTGCAAAATATCATTTTTAAATCTCACACTTAGTGCATCTTCATGTAATTTCTATACATATAAATGTCTATTTCAGTCTAAATGCGATTCTCAATGTATAGAAATAGTTTCATAAAAAAGGTAATGTGTGTTGCACCATCATTATTTTTTCACAGTTTTGTCAACAGTGATTTAGTTCATATTATGGATGTGATTCCTAAGTCAGTTGTGCTTTCTTTCACTATGTACACCTAAGTGATTTTTGTCAATATACCTAACAGCAAAAAATGAGAGACAAACGTGTATCAAGTTTAGGTATGACAGACACAAAAACATAAAAAAGGAATTATTAAATAAGCAATAAATGCACATAATTAGTTCGTAGTGATTGTCTATTAATATCCTATGGCTGGTCAGCAATAAATAGAAAAATCTAGCCATCTGGCAAGTACATTCTTGCAATACTTTTGAAAGCAAACAATTTGTTCTTCATTCTCTTGATTCCATTATTTCACACTGGGCAGTCAACCCTGCTCTAATAAACCTTGATGGCACATTGCAGTTACTCCATAGCAGGATTAGCAAATGTTTACTTTATAAGATCTCACAATAAAAGATTAGAACAACCTACAGAAAAACTATGCATGAACATTTAAGGCTGGTTTAACGTTTGCCCCAGCTCCTTACAATGATTCCTTGGTATAACAACAAGCATCTGAAGCCAAGAATACTTTTTTGCAGTTCTTCTTTCTCTCTGCTTTACAATATCAGCACTTTCTATTACTTCCTACAGTTTTTCACTTTCTTGTTATTACTTTTTAAGCAACATTCATAATCAGATTTAACAATGCCTGTTCATTTTTTGTCAACTGTAAAACGACTTCATATCCGAAAAGTATTACTAACTTATTAAGCTCCACTGCCTTAACAAGTAATATTTCCAACAGTCATAACTCCAGCTTGTGTGCATTAAATTTCTGGTAGAACATGTTCTCATGTCCCATAAGCCCCTGGGTCATATTATCCTTCACACCTTTACTGGGGTATAAAAATGTGCATATACCTCCAGGCAAATGTTCTAAATTTCTTAGATTTGGTGGCATGTCTTAGTAACTGGCATATATGTTCTCAGGTTGGAGTATACATGTCTTCACCTCTTTCTCTGACCTAGTTTAGTTTCATTTCATCTACTACTTTACTTTCCCAGTTACTCACTGTTCTAAACACTCTACTTACTAAATCTCTTAGTCACTGCTAGGTCACCCCTATCCTGTATCAGTAATAACTTGAATCTAAGTAGCATTCTGCCCAACAGCTCATTTAACCCTCAGTTCCTCAAGGTGTTCAACATCCCTTCATATTCTAGCTATAAGGAAATGTACATAGTAGTTTAGGAGTAGGAGAGAGACAGAATGGAGGAAATACAAGGAACATCAGGTACATATCTTTAGTTTTGAATAATGTACCTGATTTTCCTAGTATTTTCTCTTCCTGTCTCTCTGCTACTTCCGGAGTCTGGATTACAGATATTTTTTTTTATTTTTGTTAAAAAATAAATTAAACTTACAGTATATAGCAATGGAAAAACATCCAGGCAACTGGACGTTTTTCCATTGGTACATGCTAGGATTTACAATGGGCACGCTGATTGGGCTGACCAATCAGAGTGCTCATTTTGGAATATTAATAGCCAGTCATTGTATAATATTCTATTTTTCACATCTGGGTTGGTCAGTCCATTAACGTTCTACGTAAACAGTCTCATACAAAACCTAAGATAAGAATTGTCTGATGCAGACTTACTGTTACAAATAATGACAGCTTTACCATGTCCTCAGATCACCATACTCTCTCTGCCACAACAGAATCAATATCTCTATGTCCACCTTTAGTTTAAACAGCATGTGAGAACAGCTCATTCATTTTTATGCATGTGAATGACAAACAACCAAAATTACATACCATTCAAATCACACTAATTTATATACAGCAGTATATTTTACGTTTGTTTCATTTCTACAAACCCATGATTAATGCCTTGCGCCAGGTTTAGTCTTCTTTAATGAGCACCTGCTCAGCTCTCTGTTCATAGCATTACCTTCTGATAACAACATTCGCCAGCTATATTCATCTTACATCCCCTTGCTGCCCCTTGCCTTGTTCTTTAACAATATAAAGTAGGTCAATAAATATAGGTTCATAGATAAGAACTAGGATATTTGCCCTTGCGGGCCAATTTAAGCCTAGCCAGTTTCCCTTTATGTGCTCTAAATAACCTATTCCATTTGTATTTAGATTGGCCATACCCACCTGTTCATTGATAATTATATATAATGTCTTATGAAAATACCTGGGATCATACCATTGATAATTTGAGGGGACCCATGCATTGGATAAAGCATTTAAGAGCTGCCTCTGTCCATTAGTAGTACAGGAGGCAGTCCTGGGGTAAATTTTCAGTTTTCCATCCATAGATTTAAGTTGAGTTTGAATATAGATTGGGATAAACTTTATTTTATGTAGATGGGGAGTCGGTTTCTCAGCAGTGGTATTCTCTGCAACAAGATATACTTGTTCCTTCAAATCATTCGGTTGATGCTGCAGAAGAGGTTTAGATCCCTTGACCAAGTATTTCTTCTGATACCATTTGACCTGATGATGTGCAGTAAATATTTAAAAAAAAACTTTTCATTTTCACATTCCAGTCAGCTAATAGAACCACATATAAGTTACTTGTGGTAAAATGATTGCGTAAGTAACAGCAAAAAGTGTAATAACCATCACAGTTAAGCTTAAATACCTTGCATAGAGAAGAACAAAAATTGTTATGCATGCCTGAACTTGCTAAATTGCCTATTGCTCTTAAATTCAAATCAAGATTTACTTGTCTCATCAACTTTGAAACTGAAATTTCAGCTTTATTAGTTATTTATTTATTGACACTTGATTACCATGAAAGTCAGACTGGGTAGAAAAGCTCCAAATTCTTACAAAATATTTTAAGAACAATAATTTTACAATCTTCAAAAATAAAACAAAAATATATGCAGTTTAAATAATTATAACAAATTAGACATAATATAAAAACATTGGTTAACAATTGATACAAGTTATATGACAATCACTTAATATTTAGAGACATTTTATACAGTCTGTAGAGAAATTAAAGGTAAGTTAGTCAAGTACAAACAGGAACTGCAATATGAATTGAGGGAAAAAACAGGCTTATTGTATATTTAGAGAGAAAGTCAGGGAAGAGAATTTGATAGCAGTAAGGAAGTTAAGTGAAGAAGGGAGAGTAAGGAGGTGTAAGGAATGGAAAGGTACTTGTTCATATTTATACATATAATTTACCCTAGTTTTGAGCAAGAACAGAGTCAGATTTTAGCTATGAAGTCTCTCAGAGTGTTTTTGAAAGATAGGAGGGAATGTATTGACCTGATGGATGCAGGTTAAGGTGACCCAGACTTTAGCAACCTTGTACAATTACAGACAATGCCCAGCAGATTTGATAGGTTTGTAGACAGATAGGGGTTTTTGGTCAGAGGATCCCAATGACTGGCTGGGAACATAGTTGTGTAGAATGTTTTTTAGTGCTGGACAGGCAATGCATGTTGGATAATTTTAGAGGTGGCAAGAAGCTGTGTATATGTTAGTTGATGTGGCATTTCTGACCAATTTAGGCTTTTCGGTATTATACAGTGGTGGGTTCTGAAAGGGGTGATTGTTGCAAATCTAGCAACTTTATTATAGCATTGTTCAAGTTTCAATTTTTGTCAAGCCTGGAGGTTAGTAAAGAGGGGAATGTCATAAAGAAGGGTGCAGAGAAGATAAGCTATGGCAAATGTAGTTTTAGTTGCACTGGTGAGAATGCTTTTGGCTCTGAAAAGCATCCCTAGTTTTTGATGAGTTTTTCTTAATACAATTTTGTATATGCAGGCTGAATGTAAACTTACCATCCATTATCACCCCTAACAATTTGCTATGAGAAGTGACTTCAATGGTTATGTTATCAAGAGAGAGGACTTTATTTATTTTTTTTTATGAGGAAAGGGATTTGGGGAATAAAGTAGTAGCTGGTCTTTTTTGAGTCGAGCAGTTGTTAGTTACAAAGTCATGTTTCAGTAGATGTTAAATCTTCCAGAGTAATTTTTTGGAGGTGTATCAAGTTGTCAGATGTGCAAATGAGAGTGGAATCATCTGTGTATTGTAGTTGGGTGGCCTGCTGTGTGGCTGTATACAGGGTGTTGCTGAAAATATTAAAGAAGAGGAGACCAAAGTTAGAGCCTTGTGGTATATCAGTGGTGGCTCGGTATTAAGGAGAGAGCATGGAGTGCCATTTTGCTGACTGATACCTATTGGACAAGTAGCTTTTGAACCACAGAAGGATGGGCTGAAAGAGACCTAGTAAGGCCATTTGAAGTAGAAGTTTGCCATGACAAACTGCTGAAGGCTTTAGACAAGTCAAGAAATAAGGAAGATACAATATGAAGACAAGATGATCAATTTCAACAATTGGCTTAAGCACTGGTGTCATTCAAAGGGGATCCAATGCCTGTCAGCTTGGGATGATATGCTCGACAAGCCACGATGCTTTGCTAGGGACGGCTTGCACCTGTCACCCCTGGGCTTTCGGATATTGGCAAAGGCTCTTGCTACCCCCATAGTGCCTTTTTTAGGCAAGGCTCAAAAGACAAACCCACCTCCATAGGTATCACAAGGGATAAGAAACTAAGAGTAATGCTACTCAATGCCAGAAGTCTAAACCTCAAGATGCATGCACTCGAAACTCTCCTTAGCATGGAGAACATCAATATCTGTGCAGTAACAGAAACCTGGTTCAGGGCTCCCGAGAGCACCCCAGCACTACCAGGTTATACCTCATACCATGCTTTTCAGCCCCAAAACTTGAACTGAACCACAAAAGGAGGGGGAGTATCAATATTCATCAAAGATACCCACACCTCCAGGTTGGTGGCAAAGCACGAAGCATCAGAGACTATCCATGTGCAACTAACAGTGGGTAAAACTGCCTTCCAGTTTATAGCCTGCTACAGACCACCCTCCCGAACCCAGGAAACCCACTCGGCCTTTCTGAGAACACTGGAAAATATGAAGGTCTCTCCAAACACCATTATATTGGGCGACTTCAACTACCCAAACATAGACTGGGAGCATTACTCTAGCTCCAACACCCTAGCCCAAAGGTTCCTAGAATTTATAAACTCAAATGCTATGGAACAACTTGTTACCACTCCCACAAGAGGGGAAAACATACTGGACCTGATCATCACCAACATGGGGACTCTATGCTCCAGACCAGAAGTGTATCCCTCACTGGTAAGATCAGACCATAAACTAATCTCACTGGATATTCACATCCCGACCCCACCCCCTGCCCAGAAAACCACAGTGAAAAACTTCTCTAAAGCAAATTTCACACTCCTCAAAACTGAGGTGGAATCCTTCAAAGCCCCCGGGCCTGTGGAAAATACGGCCCAGACCGCAGAATCCTTTATAAATGCATTCTATGAACACCTTCAGGAATGCATGGATCATGCGATCCCAAATAAAACCAAGACCCAATCCTCCAAAGGCAGACGTCCTGTCTGGTGGACCCCAGCCATAAACAAAAAGGGAAGGCATCACTGATCAGTATTAGCAAAAAACTACGGGCACTCATGAAATTGTCTAAGGCCAGCTTCGAGAGACAAATTGCACAGGACACTAAGGATAATCACAAGGCTCTCTTTAGTTATGTTAGGAACCTGGGTGGTAATTCCCAGATATGCTCAGAATTAGTCCAAAATGACAAAAAATACACTGAACCCACAGACATTGCCAACATCCTAGCTGACAGGTTCAGTGCAAACTTCTCCCCTCCCCACCAAAAGGGCAAATATCTATCCCAGCAGAGTGCTGCCCCCCTGACATCTCAGATGCTCAGGTAAGAGCCGCCCTCTCCAAAGCAAAAAAACACAGCATCAATGGGACCAGACGGTGTCCCGGGCTGCGTCCTACATGAACTCCAAGAAGAGCTAAACCCAAACATAAAACTACTGTTCAATCTCAGCCTTACTACAGGATATGTGCCCAAAGAGTGGCGTACAGCAACAGTGGTCCCTCTCCATAAAGGTGGTGCCTCAACGGATCCTGGAAACTATCGCCCCATAAGCCTGACTAGCTTGGTCTGCAAAGCTATGGAAAGGATCATCATGGACCTCATAAATAAAGATATTGGGGACCTACAGACACTGGATCCTACCCATTCGGCTTTGTTAAGGGCAGATCCTGCCTCTTAAACCTGGTTGATTTCTTTGAAACAGTCACCAAGGCCATTGACGAGGGGAAGGTGGTCCACACAGCCTACCTGGACCTCGCAAAAGCCTTTGATACAATACCCCACTCAGGCATTATAGATAAGCTCATCAGCTTAAATATAAACCCCTATGTCACTAGATGGATTGCAAACTGGCTCAAGGACAGAACCCACATGGTTAGAATTGCTGGAGCCATGTCAGACTCCAAACCAGTTACAAGTGGTGTCCCACAAGGCTCAGTCCTGGGACCTCTCTTGTTCAGTATATATTTCTCTGAGGTACAGGCCAACATGGAAGGACTGTGGCTGACCAAGTCCGCAGATGACTGCAAACTGGGCGCCATAATCGACTCTCCAGCCGACACAAGCATCCTCCAAAAGGGCCTCATAGAAACAGACAACTGGTGCCAGAGCCATGGCCTCAAGCTAAATGCCAAAAAGTGTATAGTCATCCCCTTTGGCAAAAACAAAGTGCCCACAAATTGCCACATAGGTGGTAATCCATTAAATACAGAAGAAATAATTAGGGACCTGGGGACCCAAGTTGATAGCAATCTCTCATTTGACAACCACGTGGCCAAAGTGGTAAGAAAAACATTTTATATAGCCCACCTAATCATGAAGGGATTCACATCTAGATCAGGGGAGGTCATCGTGCCTCTTTACTCATCCCTCATCAGGCCCATAATTGAGTACAATGCCCCTTTTGGGATGTACCTTACCAGACACCTGCAGCAACTGGAAAGACCCCAAAAGTACCTCACCAAGAGGATCAAAGGGCTCAAACAGATGCCATATGCTGCCCGGTTAAAGAAATCCCAGCTCTACTCAGTGGCATACCGCCTGTTCAGAGGCGATCTGTGCCTGACGTATAAAGCCATGTCCAACCCGGAATTAATGGACATGCTGCACCTCAGAAAATCCAAATCCCATCGAGCTACGTGCTCGAGAGACTTGAACCTCAGTACTGAAATAAATAGGACATGCTGGCGGGACAGATTCATAACCCAGAGGCTCCCTTCACTCTGGAATAAAATCCCAGTCCAGGTTAGGCAGAGTCCCTCATTGACTCTCTTCAAGAGGAATCTTGATGAGTGGATGGGAGATCGTAGGTTTACCCCGGGTATCACTTCTGTGCCACTGTTAGACAGAGGCACAGTATACTAACCTCGAAAAAGGGCATAGCAAAATAAATTTAAAATGGGTGGCAAAAGCCAAACACATTCTGGTTAGGCTTATAAATGCCCTAGGGCAGATAGCCTAGTATGAACCTATGAACTAGTTTGCCATTATTTCAAGCTTTATTGACAGTGTAAGTCAAGAAATAAAGAAGGGATTAGTTTGCCATTATTTCAAGCTTTATTGACAGTATCTATGTTACTGCAGTGGTGGTGCTGCAGTAGCGTTGTCGCCTCACAGTAAGACATTGTCCTATTCGATTCTCAGCTAGAGCGTCTTCTGTGTGGAGACATGCGTGAATGGGCGTACCTTTGTTGAAGGTTGTGCGTCAGAGCTGGCAACTCGGCACGTAAAAATCTACTGCCAATCACTAGCGGACCAGAGTTCCACTGTGGCGACCCCTAACTGGGAAAAGCCGAAAGACACAACAGCATTGACAGTATCTATGTTGGTTAAAAGGGTAGTGCTTGTACTATGAGAAGGATGGAACCCATGTTTTGTAGGGAATAGGAGTTTTTCCTGCAGGAGATAGTCTAGCATTTATTTCTGAATACATTTTTCAAGTATTTTGGCAAGGGGAGATAAGATTGGTATAGGTCTAAAGTTATTAATGTCTGTTGAATTTCCTCCTTTGTGGAGAGGGATAATGTGTGGCTTTTTCCAGAGAGAGGGAACATGGGATTTTTGGATTGACCTATTTATAAGGATTGAGACAGGATAGGCAATGCTGTTGGCTGCTATTTTAAGGTACTCACTTGGAAGGTCATCAGCTGAAGAAGTGCATGGTCTAAGTTTGTTTGAGAGTAGTTTTATATAGGATGTGGGCACAGGTTTGAAGGTGAAAGTGAGTGTGGTGATATGTGACTGCTAGGCATGGCTGTGATTAGATGTTGAGGAATCCTTGGTTAGTGATGCTATACTATCTACAAAATAAGAGTTGAACTGTATTGCAGTTTCAAGTGGTTAGTTACTGGGAGAAGGGTTTGGGTTGAATTTTTGGCCAGGATGTAAGATTTCTCTAATGGATGTCCTATTTTTTTTAAATCTGAAATTATAGTTAGTACTGACGTTTGACTGGAAGAGAGTGATCTAAGAGCTGGTCACTCATAAAATCATATTCACAGCTTTTAACCAGCTTCTCTTGAAAATAACTGAAGCCAGAGCAAGAAAGCATATATTTATTTATGATACAGCAACCAGGATTCCGACTGTTAACTTCTCAAGGCAAAGTATTATTGCATTCTGCCAAATACTGATGCTACACACTTAAATCCACTTTGCTGGCTAAATCAAGTACAAAGGCAATCTCAAACAGTTGCCCTTCATGTTACCATGTGTTAAATATTATTAATCTATCCACAATGGATTATTATCTCAGTTCCAGAAATGTCCTTAAAGTACCACTAAGAAACTATTCACACCTAATATACTTTAACACTAAAAATAGGGGTCACCTGTTTGCATTTCTCTGCAAATCTTGCTCAGAAAATCCTTATGTCCTGGAATACTCTAATAATTCTTAGTATCTATCACCACATGACACCATCCACAGGTGCCCAACAACCCAATTTTTCTGAAGACACAGCTTCTCAAACTTTCCAAAGAATGTTCATAGGTTCATAGGTTTATACTAGGTTAACACCCACCAGGGTCTTTACAAGCTTAGCCATGCAACCCAACCCAGTTTTATTCCCCAAATTATTGGACGCCTATATGTTGGGCTATGGAGGTAAAGAGGTACCTAATAGTTATATGTGCATGGGGTATGTTAGTTGGAGACTAATTTACTTACTGCTGACCTCTGTCCATCAGAGACATGTGGGCAAGAACGGGGGTGAATTTGCAGTTTCCCATCCAATGATCAAGGTTTCTTTTGAATAGGGTCAGGCAAGAACTCCGCTTCACCTAGATGGGGAGCTTATTCTATAGTGTGGGGATCCTTTGAGAGACATATCCTTCTATCCAGCATGATCTATTTATGTCACAGGCAAAGTTCAGGTCCTTGGATCTAATGTTTCTGGTGCTGTTAGTTTTGTGGATGTGCAAGAGATCCATCATGCTAGGCATAGATCTCTTCTCAGTAATCTGTAGGAGATGGGAGTACAGAAACATGGCTTTAAGTTAATCTGTGTAGGATGGGGTATTCATATCCTAGATTCTCCTGCTGAGGAAACATTGAGGTCATTCAAACTATTGTAAGTGCCTGGTTAGGTACATGCTAAAGGGGGCATTGTAGTCAATGACAGGTCTGATAAGGACCGAGTAAAGTGGCACTTATACTTCTCTGGACCTGGATGGCATAGCCTTGCTTATGAGTTGTGTGACATAAAATTATTTTCTTCCTCCATAGCTTTGCTGACCCCCTCAAAGAAGTTAACCAGGTGGAGTAGGCAAGACCTTGTCTTAACATTTAGTAAACAGTCATGGCAAGTAAGCTGTTTATCCATCTTACTACTCTTTGGATTCTCTCTCTGCCCCTGTCATCAACCATTTAGTTCTCATATAGTCCCTACATCAACAAATCATTGAAATAATGCAATCTGTACACCACCCCCCAAAAAGCACATATACATTCTTATATTTTATACTGTTGCAATATTAGCTGTCAACATAATGACTAAGGCCTTCACATCCCATTCACAGGGGATATGGTTCAATCCTGACCTCCAGCCAATGCCTGTGTGGAGTTTGCATGTTTTGTCTGTGTCTCTGTGGGGTTTCTCCCACCTACAAAAAACAAGCTGGGTGTTTCCATCTCAAGCTCATTCAAATGTGAATGAAGTTGTGGGCAGCAGCAGAGACTTTAGGTGGTGCTTACCAGAGGAAGGGTTGTACAGACCAGTTGCTTTAGGCAGCCACTGTGATGTGCTGTGTCATCTATATAGTCATACACTGAGCAAAGACTGTCTTCCACATCAGAGCTAGCCACTCAGTGGTGTAAAGTTGTCTCTAGATGATTTGATCATGATGGCATGGGTATTTGTTGGTGATAAGTGGGTTGAGGACCCATCCTATTCTGACCTACACCAGAGACCCATGTTAATGGTGGGAGAGGTCTGTGTGCCCCTAATGGTCAGTGTGTGCTAGCCCTAAAATCCAGCAGCCCTAAGTCAATAAGCTACTGGATGACTGGTGTTCAGTTGCTCGGTTTGGGGTTACCCAGGATAGCTGACTGAATGCTGCATGTAAAAACCAATCAGTCTGCCAGACATGAACTAAGGATTGTAACACTCAGTATTGGTGGACTGACAGGATGTAGCTTGAAACTGGATGACATGATAGTAAGGAGCAGGATGAACATTCTGTGTATCCAGGAGAAAAAAAATGGAAGGGAGGTGCAGCAAAGCCACTTGGCCTGGGATGTAAACTCTACTACTCAGTGAAAGGACAGACTAGAAATGGTGTGGGAATTGTGGTGGTAGAGAGTCTTCAGAAGGCAGTGAGGGATGTTACCAGAATTACTGATAGGGTAGCATTTATAAAATCAACCTATGCCCCACAGCAGGGTTGTGATAGTGGGGAAAATGGTGCATTCAAGGAACAGTTGCAAGACCTACCAAATAAATCAGGACAACATGAGTTGGTGCTGATAATGGTGGACCTGAATGCTTGTACTGGGACTGCCAGACAGATAGAACAGGATATGAGGACTGTCTGTGTCCACACTGAGTGAGCCATCAGGAATAGAGTTAAATGAAATACTCAGTGCTCTAGTACTTCAGGAGGAAAAGTAAATAGGGGGATGTGAAGAAACTCTGTCAGGTGATAAGGCAAAGACAGAAAGATAAAGAAGACAGTCATCAGAAACCCTTCATAAGGGATCCCAGCAACAACCAGGTCATCAGTCTACAAGACATCAAAGGCAGATGGAAGGTGCACTTCCAGCTACTTCTGAATGAAGAAACCCATCACAGAAGCTGTATTACCCCACCCATAGCCTATAATGAAAGAGGACGAAGAACCCCTCCTAGAAGACGTAAGAACAGCACGAGGGAAAATGAAGTAAGGGAAAGCATCAGGGTCAGATGAGGTCATGGCAGACATAATCAAGATATTAGATGATTGTATGGAGAAGTAGCTCCAGAGGGTTCGAATAGCAGTATGCAGATAAAGGTGTATCTCAGATGACTGGGGAATAAGCATTCTAGTACCATCGTACAAGAACAAAGAAAACGTTCACAGCTGTGGGCAAACTGTGGGCAGTACAGATGTATAAAAATCCTGGCACACTGCATGAAACTGATGGAGAGACTGACTGATAAATGAATACCCAGAACAGTAAAAAGTAAGATGGAAAATGGAGTCTGGATTCAGATAAGGATGTAGCACAGCTGACCAGATATTTACAGTGAGACAGATAATTGAGAAGAAGCTGGAGATGAGGACAGAGTCCAAATGGCCTTCCCTAGACTTGAAGAAAGCACATGACAATGTCCCAAGAACACTGATTAGGCAGTCCTGTGATGATTCAAAGTTCTGGAAATATTGGTAGAATTTGTGCAGGTTATGTGCAAAGACCCAATGGCACAAGTCTAAACAGTGTTCTAACTCACAGTTGGGTTTCCATGGGACTGGGTGCACATCAGGGATGAGCCCTGATCTCATTGTTTTTCATACTATTGATGGGCTACATTAGCTATTAGGTTAGAGGGGGACATACCAATAAAGTTACTGTACGCAGATGATGTCACACTACAAGCAAACTCTGAACAGGAACTTCAGCAGTTGATAGGGGAATGGAATGGGATGCAAAACACATGCAGGATTTAAAAGATTACATACAAGACAGTTGTCATGACAGCAAATGGTTGGAAATCAGAAGAAGCTGAGAAAGGAGACAAAAGGGAAAATAGTTAAATAAGTTAATGACTTCAGATACACGAGAGGGGTGGTTGAGGAGAAGGACAATATTACTGAGGAAGCCAAAGCTAGAACCTCTGTCTGGTACAGGCAAATAGATATTAATTGGTGTTTTATGATATTAATTTATATAGATATAATTTTCACATTTTTCTAAATATCTGAACAACCAAGTAACACAGACAGAACTCCTTAGCCTGATATGAAAGCTCTCAGCTAATTAAATAACATGCTGCTGTCAGTATGTGTGTAACTTGAGTGGTTGCTGGGATATTGTACTTATTTCATAACTACTATGGTTCCAGAGATATGAACATTTGTTTGAAATGTGAGTACGTAATTTGATTCTGACAAAAGGCTTAGGCTTGATCCATTCAAAATTACAGCGCAAATTTGCTGAGCTCCATTGGAGTGAATGAGTTTAAGTAAGTATGAAGTAACTGAGATCATTTTAAAGTATTTATAAGAAGGATATTAGATAATTTGTTATTTACACACAGAAAGACGTGCATAGTGAACAAATTGGTTTG
>NC_056735.1:259141709-259199209 GCF_019279795.1 Protopterus annectens | reverse complement strand
TAAGCACTTAACATGTGACTGCTACAAATTTACATATTGGAAGCAGAAAAGTAAAAAATAAAAAATACAACTCTGACAGGATATGAACCCTCCACTCCATGCACCAACACTCTACAGATCACATCACTAACAGGCTGAGCCATGGAAGGAGTCAGACTAAAGGTATAAGCTTTTACTTTATTGTGCATTTGCATACTGCCAGTTCAATGACACTAAATAAATAAGTAAATAATGTGGGAAGAAACAGCCAGGGAATTGTTATGGCTAGGCTTGTATAGGCCCTAGGCTGATAGCCTAGTACCAACCCATGAACCTGTGAACTCAGCTCATTCATGCGACAGATGGCTGCTAAGGCCAATATACATAGTACATGACATTACTGGACTTCATTGTTGCTGTAGAATGAGCATTGTCATTTCTTTCTGTTGCACATGGGCATTGATGATGCCCTTTGTGACCCATCGCTCACAGTATGATTACAAAAAAAAATAAGTGATGCAGATGCTCTTTTTTGGCATATGTATAGAATGTTTATCTTTTTTTTTTGACCAGATTAAAGGATGGAAACAGCAGTATAGGAAAGAGAAAAGGGTGCTTCTTCCGTTTGATCTTTTCACATGCTATAGATAAAAAAAAAAAAAAGCATTATGTAATATTTGTGGATGGCATACAGTGGCAGTTTGAAGGCTGACCTAATATTACATATGTACTTACAGGACATAGGTGGTGCCTGCTGACTAACTTCATCCTCCTATTAGTGAAGGAGGTTAGGATTCTAGCACCTCATATCACTATAATGGTGAAAGCACCGATTCCCTATGCATGGTAAGTGACAGCTTGACCCAAGTTATTTCAGGTTTCAGTGGTATACTGAGGCTTCATAGCACTTTTGCAGGTACTTCTGCTTGTAATCCTAATGGAGGAGATCAAGAAATAGTTTTGTCTCCTCCACACATCAGCTCTGTGCTCTAAAAGGAGCAATAACCTCTCCTTCTCCAACCACAATGTCTCTCCTTGAAGAATCTCAGGGATAGATGGAAGAGAACTGGCACCAAAACAGCTCTCACATGTTTCTTCTACCATACAAAGACAGCTATTGATGAGTACCTGATTTGCACGACTCACAGCAACTTCAGAAAAGACAGATATTCTATTATTATCCAGTGAGCAGCACTGTAAGTCTTCACACAGGTACGTACAACTGAAAAAAATCTATAAACAAAATGCCATCAAATAATACAGGAAGAAACAAGGATTAGATAAATACTTAACAGCACTTTAACAGAATAACAAATCACATATACTCTATTAATATTATGGCTCCCCCTGGCAATTTAAGGTATGGCAAAATGGCAGTCCTTAGTGCCAGTTTATACAGCTAAGAAACCATGTTCTACAGTGACTCATGTCCAGATGGTTACATATGGAATGACAGCTCCCCTTTAAAAGGATATGCTCACCACGTGTGTGCAAATGCTGCCCACAGATACCTGAGAATATGCACTGCTTTGTGTAGAACTCTTCACAATTTGTGTAGAACTCTTCACAATTTTTACCAGGTTTGCTCATTCTGTACATTGAGCGACTCAGAAATAATAATGAGGCGAATCCTAATTAGCATAATGTTTGTGCTCAAGGGGTGAATCTACATCATATGTGTGATGAGAAGCACAGATCCTCATCATGCTATGGAAAAAAAACACTGCTGAAAGTGTTTAATTCCTGCTAAGGATGATTTTGGAGCAAAGTTTCATCTGCTTAAGATATCTGCTGTATAACATGTGTTATTTCTTATGAATCCATTCCTTTGTACAACAGTTGCAATTGACTTTTCTTTGCCCTGCCGCTATAAGGGACATCAGTTTGTCACCACTTTTAAATGTGTTTACCTAGGCATCTTGAGAGTTGCATTGCAAGGATACTGAATTTAGTAGCCTGCAGGATTGTTAAGCTGAATGAGAGAAGCACCCCTGAGCTCATATTCAGAGAATTGTTCAATACTATTTTAGTGTTGTACGCTTTGTGTATATGTCCATAGCTACAGTCTTTGCAACAGTGTTATTTCATGGTCATGTGTTTTTGGCCAGTTGCATTTCAGTGACTGTTTTGTGGGGAATATGTGCTTGGTTCACCCACATGCCTGGCATTTACTTTAAGATCGTGGCTACAGATATCTTAACTGTCAAGCACAATTGCAGCATACTACATGGCCTGGGAGAATCGTAGCAGTGTAAGAATTTGTAAGGCCCATGCAGGAGCAAGGCTTTTCATTCCACTGTCTTTATAACCAACACAGCAATGGCTAAAAAACTGGGTACACACACACACACACACATACACACACACATGCACACACACACACACACACACACACACACACACACACACACACACACACACACACACACACACACACACACACACACACACACACACACACACACACACACACACATGCCACCTGCAAGCCCAAATTCTTAGATGATGAGAATGAGGTAGTACTCCAAGTCCTCCCTTTCCATGTCCAACAGTTCTTTGATGTCCATGCAGCCGACTAACCTCACAATGACTATGCCTGGGCTGAAACTGCCAGCAATGTGAATGCATTGGCTGGTCAGGATCATGGCTACAAAATGGCCCACTGTAGGGTGACAGATGTGATCAGTGGTATCAGCCACATAGCAAAAATTGTGGAACAGAAATGTAAGGCAACAGGTGGTTGGACATGAACTGTTTTGGATTTGGGGGACTTTGTGTTTTCTGTTTCATAGGTTCATAGGTACATAGGTAGGTACTAGGCTATCAGCCAAAGGGCCTACGTAAGCCTAGCCAACAAGGTTCCCTGGCTTACGCCACCCAAGAAAGTTATTTTCCTGTGCCACTGTCGAGCAGAGACACAGAAGTGATTCCCCGGGGTGAAGTTCCTGTTTCTCATCTACTTATCAAGATTTTTCTTGAAGAGTGCTAATGAAGAACTTTGCTTGACATAGATGGGTAGCCTGTTTCAGAGTATGGGAAGTCTCTGGGATAGGAATCTATCCCTCCAGCATGTCCTGTTTATTGTGGTGACAAGGTTTAGGTCCCTAGAGCGTGTAGCTCACAGGGATTGGGATTTCTTTAGATGTAGCATGTCCAACAGCTCTGGGTTTGACATAGCTTTATATGTTAGGCAGAGATCACCTCGGAGTAGGCGATATGCTACAGAGTAAAGCTGGAGTTTTTTGAGGTGGTCAGTGTAGGGCATTTGTTTGAGGCCAGTAATCCTCTTTGTGAGGTACTTCTGTGGCCTTTCCAGCTGCTGCAGATGTCTTGTGAGGTACATTTTAAAAGGGGCGTTGTACTCTATAATGGGTCTAATGAGTGTCAAGTAGAGGGGAACAATGACCTCTTTTTTCCTGGATGAGAACCCTTTTATGATGAGGTGTGCCATGTAGAAGGACTTCCTGACTACTGTGGCGATGTGACTATCAAAGGAGAGACTACTGTCCACCTGGATCCCAAGTTGTCTTATCACGCATTCGGTGTTAAGTAGATTGCTGCCTTTGTGGTAGTTCATGGGTACAGAGTTTTTACCAAAGGGGATGACACTGCACTTTTTGGCATTAAGCTTGAGGCCATGGCTCTGACACCAGGCATCTGTCTCAGCGAGGTCCTTCTGTAGGATGTCCACATCATTTGGGGACTTGACTATGGCTCCTTGTTTGCAGTCATCTGTGAACTTAGTTAGCCAGAGGCCTTCTGTATTAGCCTGTACTTCAGAGAAGTAGATACCAAACAGGAGAGGTCCCAGGACTGAACCCTGTGGTACTCCACTTGTCACTGCTTTGAGGTCAGATTTGGAGTCTGCAACTTTTACAGTGTGGGTTCTGTCAGTGAGCCAGGTGGCAGCCCATCTTGTGATGCAGGGATTTGTACCTAGTTTAGTGAGTTTAGATATAATTCCAGAATGGGGGATGGTGTCAAAAGCCTTGGCGAGGACAAGATCGGCTTTGTGAACCACCTTATCCTCATCTACGGCTTTGGAGACTGCCTCAAAGGAAATACCCCCTCTATAAAGTCCCACAGTGCAGTGCTGCATATTGGGTCAGGGCAACAGGACTCAGACAGTCTCCACTGTAAATGCTCCAGGTATGTACTGCTAAACAGTGTATAAATAGCTGAAAGTTCTCTTTACTGCTAAGTTTCTCTAAACTTCATTAAATCTGTCTGACTTGCAATATACATTGGTATCAGGGATCCAACAGGTATGACTATTTGTACAGGGTATGGCCAAGGGTATTACTTTTGGTCATGCTTATAGTTACAAACATATCATCTGCATGTGTAGTCGTGATGCTGGGTCACATTTACACTGGATATTTATTGCTTTGGTGCATTCACAGATGATTCCTTATCTGGCGCCAGCACTGTGGAACTGCCCCTGCCTAATGCTGGAGGATCTGTAGCCCCTGAAAATGATGGGTGGAATTGACTAGCACATTCAGGGAGTACAGAGTGTGTGCTGAACACAGGGAATGTGACCACTGCACCCCAAACTTTATGCCTGTGGATACCCAGGTTATACAATCATTAGAGAGAGGATAGGATAATGGAGATACTGTTGATCAGGAAGTGTGCTGATCCCCAGTAGACAGAAGTCTGAATCTGCCAATAGTACTTATGGGCAGGGAGGTCCACAAAGGTTGATTGGTAATGCAGCATGCTGGAGACCCTCCCCTGAGGTTGATGTATCAGTGGCTGCAACCCGACATACATGTGTAGCCATCATGGAGGCACAGGTTTGTGCCACTACAGCCATGAAAGAAATAGTGAGGATGATCCATGGTGTGCATGCTGATCTACGGGTGTGCATGTCCCATATGTGTGAATCCTTGGATAGACCAAATCACACAGTGGGCTATGCAATGTCTTCCTTGGATCACTTGTCAAGGGCGAGAAGATGCCCTTGCACCCAGTTATCTGCTATATCCATAAATGTTAGCCACAATGGCCATGGATGAGTGATATCCCACCCCACAGTACTAGCATTTCTACAGCAACATCAATTGGGAGGTGTCTACTCCTAGGAGAGGACATACCTGTGGTTGTGAGCATCTTTATTCTTCTAGCAGATATAATTCAAGGTCATGTAGCACACCAGCATCTAGTCAGGGGGGTGGTACAGCTACTGCAACTTTTTGCACAGCCAGCTGTCATTGGGAGGAGCATGCATGGAATGTTGAACTCTGTCATGCATGCCCTGGCTCTAGGTAGGCAAATATACTGTGCTGCACCAGCTGCTAAGGTTGTGTCCTTGTATACATATATTCATACCACCACAGTCCCCTGCACATCACACATACCCACTGCCCAGGCTATTCATGACATTAAACCTAACCCATACCAGTTCTGAAACTTCCCATAAAAGCACTTCTTTCTTTTTAAGTATTTCAGAACTCACACTCTCCTGCAAAAGGCATGCTACTTTACTCCCTTCTCCACCTGTTCAAATGATGATAATTGCATCCTGCCTTTTGTACATTGTTACTTGTCTTGCCTATGCCTGATGCACAGTGTGACCAGCCTACGCACAAGGTGATGTTTTTGCATGGATCATTTTTACTGCAGTGTTTCTGGTTAACTATTATTTACTATGCTGTGAAGCAATGTGCAATATAACTGCCTCCTTGCTAGGGCTATGACATACTATGCCAACCTTCATCTGGTATGATTATCCCACATTGCTGGCTCTTCTTCTAAACCCTCATCTGACTCAGCTTCCATTGCCTGCTGAGCTGGGAATTGCTGGCTGTGCAAGAACTCACCATGCTGTAACTGCTTCCTAAGTATGGTATTGAGTAATGATGCATATATAGTCTGTCTTTTGGCACACGTGGCAGGGTCAAAGTGTAGGGCAGCACCAGATGAATCAAAGCAGTGAAAGCATGCCTTCAGCAGCCCAAACACATGCTCAGTAATGTTTTTGGTTTACAATAATACATAACTGTACCCCTGATTTGCTTGACTTTTGATTTCTTCTGGGTGTCATTATCCTGGTTCCAGAGTATCACCAACAAGATGCTCCTGTGGGAGGCCACTTCTCACTAATCACTGGTACAGGTCCTGTTTATGCCATACATGGAAGCAGCCAAAACTGGCTGGGTGGCCTGTGCATGCATTGTAAATGATATCATGTGCACTGCAGACCACCTATGGAATGATACCTCTTGTGCTTCACATATCTCCCTCCCAGTTCAACAAGTGGGACCTTAATTTTGATTTGGGTACAGTCTACAGCACCCAGTACCTAAGGAAAATGGGTTATATTATAGAACTCTCACATGGCATTAGCTCTCTCCTCTGGAGTATGAAGGCTCATAGGTTCATAGATTAGTGCTAAGCTAACTGCCCTTGCGAGCCATTTTAAGCCTAGCCAATTATCCCTTGTGAGACTCAAACCCTGCACCTTGTGTTTGTAAGGCAAACACCTTAACCATTAGGCCACCCTCCCAACCTGGGAACCACACATGCTCCCTCACATGCTAAAACATGGCTTCAGAAACTAATAAGAGTGTTCTTGAGGCAGAGGCCTGAGATACCCCACTGTGCCCACAGTAGATCACTGAAAAGTTCCTGCAACTACTATTCATTAAGTCACACATACCTTGGTATCTGCTAGGTGCTCCATGACTCACATGGGCTGTAGATGAGATTGACACATTTCCATTATGATGTCCCTATTAACATGGTACCAGTCCGTAATCTAACTGTTGCGGAAGCCATGAAATGTTATGTGCAGCTGGATGACATGGCACCTATGGGGGTGACATTGCACACCACTTGGCATGGCAACTACAATGAGAAACTCCAGCAGATACACATTTACTATGGCTGTGGCATTTCCTAACATTACTGCACTATTTACTTTGTCTGACCATGGGTAAATGGTTGAGCTCAAATCTACTGTAGGCACAGTTCTGATGTGCAACATTTAAAGGTTTATGAATTTCTCCATCATCTTGTTTTGCCTCATTATATGGTTTTTATTATGCTGCACTGATGACCAGATTATTTGGGTAAGCCATGTTGTGTAGCCAGGTTTTTTGAATCACACACACCCTGCAGGAAGCCCCTCACTGCCCAGTTTCACTTAGCACAATGTGGTAAAGTTTTCTTTTAAGCTTAGACACAACACCATCAAGAATCATTTTATATTAACAAATAAAAATAAAACCAATTTACATTGTGTGTGTGTGTGTGTGTGTGTGTGTGTGTGTGTGTGTGTGTGTGTGTGCGCGTGCGTGTGTGCATGTGTGTGTGTGTGTGTGTGTGTGTGTTTAAGCATATATACTCTATGGCCATAGGACATTAAATATTTTACGGTGTTCATAACTCTGTTGGGTGAATTTTGGTGTATGAGTTTTTTTTTGGGGGGTTGCTTTTTTAACATATTGCAATTATGGTAAGAGTGACAAGCTTGAACCTATTAAAGGCAGTGGTAACCATGTCTTCTTCCTAGTGGCAATGCAGTTTTACTACCAGGAAGACAATAACTCAAGACAGCTTTACTTTAGCTGATTATTGTAGAGCAACATAGGGTAATACCATAAACAGTACCAGGCTAAGTATACTCCTAATTTACCAGGAGAATGCAGCAAAACTAAATGACAGTGCCCATGGATAAATATCAACTGTGCTGATGGATAAGAAAAAACTCTAATATAACCACTCATATAAAATTTGATTTCTCTCTTTTTTTTTGTCATATAGTAGGACAAGGGTCCATTTTCACAAGTTTCCACATCTGAATTTGAGCAGAACATGCTAATCAACTGCTATGCATACCCTTTTGATATGTGCCCCCATACTACTACCATGCCCCCATACTAACATCATGCCCCCATACTAACACCATGACTCCATACTAATACCATGCCCCCAAACTAATATTATGCCTCCATAGTAATACCACATCCCCATACTAACACCATGCCCCCATATTAATACTGTGCCCCACACAAATATCATGCCCCCATACTAATAATATGCCCATACTAACACTATGCCCCCATACTAACTCCATGCCCCCATACTGACACCATATCCCCATAATAATATTGCACCCCATACTAATACCATACCCCATACTAACACTGTGCCCCCATACTAATACCATGCACCCATATTAACACTGTGCCCCATACTACTACTGTGCTTCCATACTAATATCAGGCCCTCATACTAATACTGCGCCCCATACTAACCCCATGCCCCCATACTAATACCATGCCCCAAACTAGCACCATGCCCCCATACTAATACCATGTCCCCAATTAACCATGCCCCCATACTAACACAGTGTCCCCATATTAACACCATGCCCCCATACTAATACTGTGCCCCATACTAATACTATGCCCCAATACTAATACTGTGCCCCGAACTAATACCATGCCCACATACTAATACCATGCTCCCATACTAATACTGTGCCCCCATACTAATACCATGACCCATACTAATATCATTCCCCCATATTAATACCATGCCCCCATAATAATACCCTTCCCCCATACTAACACTGTGTCCCTATACTAATACCATGACACTAGTTTTGAACAATATAAGCTACATGTATTGCTGCTTTTTTATTTTGCATCTAATGTGCACATTGTAGGAGGGCTATGTGCCACCATGAGCAGTTTGCATCTGGGTACTTCATTTTTTTAATGTGTACTTTGAGGGCAGTGTTACGTTTTGAGTGTCTGGATAGTGAAGAAATGTAAACAAGCTCAAACTGGTTTTAGAGAACTGTGCCCAGATCTTATTCTTGATGGTAATGCCGATTTCCAACTGAGAAGCTAATGAATCTGATGTCTACACACAGCGTCTATATGCAAGCCATTTTACAATAGTGACCATGTACCCATTTGGATGTCCCAACCAGTTTATGAATGGATAAACATTTTGCTCCCTAATAGAACCTCCTGAAGCAGCATAGGATTTTGGACTCAAAATGGAGTGAATAAAAGTCCAACATACTATACTAGCCATTTCCTTTCTGTACTGGAGGCAGAATGGTCAAAGTATCTTAAAAGCTAATTCCTGCTATAGATAGTGTACCCAGAGGATACAGGAGATGGTTGGTATTTGCTCATTCCCTTTACTTGCTTTTATGAAAGTATGTAATGATCAGCACACGTTTACCTCAGCAATACGCTGAGTCAAACAAGTGGGTAAAGGCAAACAATCTCTGCCTCCTTGGCCCACAGAGCCTTTATTTATGGTCTATTCCCTCAGCTGGCTAACCATACAACACAGCACCTTGATTGCTGTCCTGACCATTACATCTTGCCATACTGATCACCAAGCCTATGCACTATGCTTTTCATTTATCTATACTCACTCGACCACTACTAAGTTACTTTTGTATATGTCACAGAGACTAACTGGCCATATTTGAATGACCACACAACATGTGAACTATTTCAAATACGTCTCCTGTTACACGATGTATTTTAAAGGCATGTAGTTCATTTAGTGAAGCAAGTCAATCTTACCTTGAAAATTGTTCAGCAACTTGTGTCAAGACATTCTGGAACAACTCTTCTTTATCTGGAAAGAAAAGAACAAGCATGAAAAAAGTGCAAATGCCTGACACATCAGGAATTAGATGAAATAAACGGCACTTGAACAAACTGCATAATTTTTCTCTAAGATTTTATGTAGCTAATGCACACGACATAATTCCCTTGTGAATTATTCATTTTGCACTCTGCAGTTTCTGGTGTTAAACTACAAATTATTCAATATATTGTCAAAGAGGGCATTAGCAACAGTGTGGCCACTTAAGCCTGTATTAAAGTATCTAAAAATATTCTAAAATTATGATAAATGATAATCACGTGAAACATTAGCAAGTCCATTAGACGTGGAATCATTTCTAGTACTCTGCTTGTATTGCATAGCATAGTAATCAACCCCGCTGAGTTATATCTTCACTTCAGCATTCCTGGCCCTCCATAGCTGTTGGGCAAACAAAACATTGCTAACACATGTATGTATATAAGTGGAAAAGTAAATAATAGGCTCCATGTAACATTTTCTGAGAATGTTGTACATGTTTTAATTCATAGTAATATGCTGTGTAGTAGGAAGAGTGTTGTTTACAAAACATTATAGTTTTCATACCACACCCTGCCTACCTTAATATATGCTAACCCTACCCAATCCAAACCTATACCTTATCTTAGGCAAAACCCTTTTTGTAACACTACCACTATTCAAAGTGTGACTGAAGTTAGTGGTAGGATTTTGGTTAAATAATCACAAAAGGAAACTATTTGCTTTCATTCTGTAATCAGCTGTAGCTTTGACCTGTTGATTTTTTTTTTTGTTTTGGTAAGCATGTTTTCGAAGTGTTGTTTGACATGCTGCCATCATTCACTTATGTTTTGATTCTTGTGCACATCAACAGATCAACATGTAATAAAATATAACATAGAATACAATATACAGAATCTTGCTGGAAAGTAAGCTGTGTGGATTTTACAGGCTCAGCAGTCTATATTGACAAAGCTAGCAGAAGAATCACATACACCATGCATTTGTACAAATGCATGCATGCAAAATAAGAGCTCCTTGACAAGTACATATGGACATACTCTTTAGGAATATAGGCTGCCTCAAAGAACAAACTCGGTTAAAAAAGGCAAATAAACATTGGGATTAAGATTGTTTTGCCTGACAAATGTTACTAATGATTTACTCAAGGTTAGTGATACTTGTCCATTCAGGCTTCCATCCTGTAAAATTCCAAAGCCGATGATAAGTTTCATAATACTACTACCCTTGGACTAACTCATGTTTCTCTTCTGTCAACATGGATAATGCAATTGTGGTACCATAAGGATTTCATTTATTTAGTCAGACTTGGCACAAATGATGGAATAATGTAAATATTTTCTAAGAAAGCCACTTAAGGCAGAGTTATGAGATAAGCATAAAATACACAGTAAGCAGACAAACAGGTCATGCAATAATAAGTGTGTTCATGCTCGATTAGCATGATATTAGATCTATGACTGATGATGCAGTATGCTTTATAGCTGTCATTTTTAGATTAATGTTGGTACATTAATACATAAATACATAACCATATGGCTTAAAACGCTCACTGTTACAAGAAATTACCTCACTATAGACTTATAAGATTTCTGGGTAGGGACTATGAGATAGAAGGGGAAAGCAGTATTACACTCTGTAGCCAGTGTTCGGAAATGCCTTCCAAATAATTTTTTTGAAGAAGCAGCAGTTTATTTTATGATGGCCATCAAAGATTGTTTTTGACATGGAAAAGTTAAACACTTGAAGAAGGGAATATACTAATATTCATTACTTTATATAAACAGAAGGGGTGTTTAAATATTTATGTAAAGGTAATGATTATTTTGTGTGGTAAAACATTTCATATATCTCATGATTGCAAAGGATACAGTACTTTGGTTATTAAATTTGATCATTAAATGGTTAGTATTAGCTGATAAATACTGTTAAGAGTCAAGACCCTACTGTGAAGCACATTTAATTAGTTTTCAGTAAAAGCCGGTTTTGGGGTGGCCTGTCTTATACTTGCTATCTCTTCACTGGTTCATCTAGAAGGTTCTCTCTTTCATCTACTAAGCCATGCACAGTTAATTGCTTCTGTTGTTGGTTCTCCTGAAGAGGTACATAGCAACTGTAGATATCCTGGCTCCATCTGATTTGACACCACAGTTCTGGGAGGATTACTGTGTTGAACTCAAGACTATCCCGGTGCGTCTGGAGCGGACATATACAGCTTATTTGGATGCAACAGGTGATGGTAAAAACTCAAGGCAATTCTGCACATTTACCATAAGCTATTAAGGCAAATCACCAGTAGCGTTGTCGCCTCACAGCAAGAGGTTCTCCCATTTGATTCTCGGCTGGAGCACCTTCTGTGTGGAGCCTGCATGTTCTCCCCGCGGTCGAGTGGCATTTGAAAGACATGCGTAAATGGGCGTGCCTTCGTTGAAGGTTGGGCATTGAGGTGGCACCTCGGCATTGTAAAAATCTACTGCCAATCATTAGCGGACCGGAGTTCCACTGTGGTGACCCCTAACCGGGAAAAGCCGAAAGAAGAACCCTCTTACATATGCATTTTGGTTGCACTGATGCAAATGTGGGCTTCTAAAGCCAGAAGCATTCACCACAGTTGTGGCAGAGATGCAGATTTTTATTACTTAACCCCTGTTGCCTGTCATATTCATTTGTAGTAATGTGAATAAATTCGAAAGTGGACTTTTATATCCTGCAAAACAGACTTGTCACTTACAAGTGTGCTCACTCTTTTAGTCACAAAATACTGCAGAATTGTTACTTTTTAGACACAGAACTTACAACACTGGTGAGATGATCTCTGAGGACCATTCTAAAATATTAGTAGCACAGCTGGTTAAGGAATGCAATTATAAAGGACTTGTGCATAATGGCTTGAATAAAAAGTACATAAGGCCCATCTTATATGCAAATAAAATTCAGTCCACCAGACATGGAGGCAGAGTGTCATGGACTTTTAAGTGCACAGCATGCAGCTGAAAGATAGGGTCTTCCACCGTGTCCTCATCTGATCTTAAAATGCAGCTAGAAATAAATATTAAAGAGACTATTGACAGAGATAAGCATGTGGAGATCAAAGCAGCTGAGAGAATGAAACAGTTTGAGAAAAAGAGAGAGAGAGAGACAGACAGGCAGCGACAGAGAGAGAGAGAGAGACAGAGTTCGAACATGAAGTGGTCATGGCACAAGCAAGAAAGGAGCATGAAGAATGGAGAAGGAAGGACAGCATGAAAAGGAACTCATTTTTTATGCTCCCCATGCCCTTGCCTAGTGTCTCCTCTACTTTTTCCCATGTGGCCCTCCCTCTGTTTCATTGGAATGGGAATTGGGTATTCTCAGGCTAAGTAAAAGCTCTATAGCCCACTCACACCTACTCGGGAATGCTTATCAGCACTCCAGTCCTCATTAAGATTTGGGCAGTAGGAAGTGGGCCAGCTTGCTGGTCTGGAGGATGGAGGCAATCTACCCTTTCTCCATGACAGTACCCCTCTCCCCTTGATGGCTCCTCTGAGCCTGCAATAACTACCTCCCAAGGGGACACATGAACTTGCATGCCACTTTTCCCTTGGCTACTAATACAATGTACAACAGTAGCATAAGGTCGGCCAGCTTGGAACTCCAGTGGGTAAACACCTAGTGCTCCCAATAAGTATTACCATGTGTCAAGTCTTAGCCACCTCCATTCCCCTAGAATGGGTGAGGCAGTAGTGCATGCTCACTCACATTCTCTTTGGACAGCTCCTACAGGTACCTGGGCCACTATTTGATCTCAGGTCACCTGCGATGTAGATAGGTCTTTATCCCTGTACACTATGGAGTTGGTTCAGCATGAAAAGAAGCTCTTGACCCTTCACCAATCAGACATGAATAGTAGAGAGGAAATCTCAACCCTAGATGCCACAGTTACTAGTAAATAGTTACTAGTAATAGTTACTAGGGAATGACAGTCAGCTGTTTTTCTGCATTTTAAAAAGCGTGAATTAGATCTATATTAACTAATCGCAATGCATAACGTTTTAACTTGTCTGCTTACAAACACCAAATAGAGGAGGAAAAACAGCACCCAAAACTCTCAAGTAATCTTGAGCAACTAGTAAGCACAAAAGTAGGCACTGCTTGAGGACTTCAGGCTTTGCAGACCACGAACAGCCTTAAAATCCAAACGTTTTTATTAAATCAACCACACAGAGATACAAAGAGATGAACGCTTTAACTGATTCACTGTTTTTTTGTCCAAACTTGTGGACTTTATCAGATAGCAGATAAAGAAGTCTGGGAGTTTGGACAAAATGCAGTGAACCAGTTAAAGTATTCATCACTGTGTATCTCTGTGTGGTTGGTTTAATAAAAACTTTTGGATTTTAAGGCTTTTCATGGACAGCACAGTAACATAGTGTGGTGAAGTGCCTTTGTCAGAGTCACACAGTAAACAAATGGATGCTGATAGCTTCAAACTTTGTACTACAGGAATCAGCTCACTAACAGCTGATAGTCAGCTGTACAAAGTGCCAAACAAACTGCATTTCACACTAATGTGTCCGCAAAATAACAAGTTAAATTAAACATTTATTCAAAGTTAAAATATTAACATTAAACTTGTAGACTTCAAGCTAATCAGTTTATTCACAGCTAGATAATAAACACACTGTCAACAGTCAACAAATTATACCACCTGTGAGCACACAAACAGATATACACACAAACATACATGCACACACATGCACAAACAGGTATGTCCATCATTTACAGCCATTTCCATGACCGTATACCTCAGATAGCTGCTTGAGATCAAGTGAATGAATAAATACATAAATAATGGCTCAGAAATGCATCTAAGCTCACTGCTCTCAGAACCATATAATACAACCCACTTCAACTCCCCTGTGCAATTTCAACTTCTTATCTTAAGAATCTGAGACAAAGACAAAATCAGAAAGAGGTTTTAAATATTTCTCTTAAATAGTTAGAAAGTTGCTAGAATAACAAGCTTAGCAGTTACAATTATTTTTTGCATGATGCAGTCGGAAGTTCACATGCCTGTCATTATTTAGTGACTGCAATCCACAAAAATTTTGCTAGAAAGCTACACATTTTACTTGTAATAGAGCAAATATCTCTCATCGTCTTTGCGCAAGGATTTTTGACAAAGCCAAAAATAATGGATGGGCAAATTTTAAATATTATTTTATCTATCTGTAAACTAGGTAAAGCCACTAGACAAAGTGTACCTTTTCAGGGGTGACCCAGAAGGACTGTTGGGTTAAGTGACTTGCTCAATGTCACACAGTAGGCAAGTAGTAGTGGAATGATTCAAACTCACTACTTTTGACTATAGGAAGCAATTCATTAACAGCTTGGAGCTTTAAGTGTCAGACAACTTTAATTCAGTAAAAGAGCACTAAATTTTGTTTAAACATGCATTTTCTGAGTAAGAACAAATATGAAACGTTGACTGGCATTACACTGAATGGCTGTTATCCTCAGTGATTTACTAGAAAAACTCAGGTTGTAAGAGGGATGGCAAAAACATGATGCATTATCAGAAACATTCCACAAAATCAGGGTAAGATGAGAGGCAAACATTAGAAACTTTCTAAAACTGGGGACAGATAACAAACACATACAACTCTAATTCACTGAATAAGTTAATAGCATCACAGGTTTTGCATCAGTATACATTTTCTGAACAATAACTATGAAACTGTAATCCTCAGTGATTTATTAGATAAAATAACATTTTATGAGGGATGGTAAAAACATAAGGCAATATCAGAAATGTTCTGCAAAATCAGGGACAGATGAGAGGCAAACATACAATAATACAATAAGGAGAAATTAAAGAAGTAAGGAGAGAGAAGGATTTTGGATGCAGGTCCTTAAAAGGAAATAACTATACAGAATAATATATTCATAAAGTAACAGGAAGTATTCTCAAAAAACTAAGCCAGGATGGGAATGGATAGAGGAGATTTTGCCAATAGTGACGACTGCAAGACTGTATAGCGTAATTTTCTGGGATTCACAGAACATTTCCAGCACTCGAAAAAATTACTGCAACCAGAAGTGGCAGTTTCCAAGACCATGAAAAAAAGCCTTTTCAGAGACATATTTAGCTGCAATATGAAAATATCGCATTATTGGATAATTTGCATGTCTCTGAACCATGTAGTGTTACTGTTAGTACTAATCAGCACTTTCATGTGGTAATCACTACTGGTGGCCCATGTATCATGTTGACACAGGCAAGGCCCTCTTTTAACCTTCCACATACATGCACACATTCAAACACACACACACACACACACACACACACACACACACACACACACACACACACACAAATGTACAGCACACACATGCATACACACAAACACACACACACACACACACACACACACACACACACACACACACACACACACACACACACATATATACACACACACACACACACACACACACAGCACACGCATGCAGATGCACAGCACACGCATGCACACACACACACACACACACACACACACACACACACACACACACACACACACACACACACACACACACACACACACACACCTCTCAACTGTCCCTGATTTTAAAGAACACCTCTTATATTGTCTCCTATAACTACCCTGTCCCTCCAAAATCACAGATGATTAAACTCAGCCAATCATTTCAGACATTAGTTTCATACTTACTATTGTTCAGAAAATGATTCATGATAAAAAAACAAACAGTTTTTATTTTAATTTTTTTACAGACAGAGTAATATTTAAAAAAGTGTCTCTTGTGTCTAAAGTTCCCCTCTCCGGTATCACAGGGTTCACTTATTAGTCTATGGGAGTTGAGACCAATGGCAGCCACCCCCCCCCATACATACATACATTCAGGCACACACACACACACACACACACACACACACACACACACACACACACACACACACACACACCTCCATGGACACTTACTTGGATCCTACCTTTCACGTAGTCTCCCCCATTGACTACAATGAAGGCACACAGCATTTTGGCTTTGTTCAATAGCAGAGATAACTGTGCTAATTTAAGCAGCCAAGCAATTCTCTGAATCATTCGGGTATGGAAGTACCCTAAGTGGAGGCATTTGTGGGAAGAGCACATAGTTAATTGGCATGTGCCACTCCTCCAGAATTTCTTATTAGCATTCAGCATGGTCATGGAAATGCCCACAATGGTGATTCTACCAACCATGTAATATCACTGCAGTAGGTCTGTCTATGAATCCAAAAGGGCTACCGCCAGCCGCTTTCTTCCTGTGTTAGGGCTTATCACTGGTGGTAACCTTTTTGAATTCAAACCATTACAGGTTCATAGGTTCATAGGTTTATACTAGGCTATCTGCCCTAGGGCATTTATAAGCCTAGCTGAAAATGTGTTTGGCTCTCTCCACCCTTATCATTTAACTTCTAGAGCCTCTGTCCAGTAGCGCCACGGGAGTGATCCCAGGTGCAAATTTACGGTTTGCCATCCACTCATCAAGATTTCTCTTGAAGAGGGCTAGCGAGGGGCTTTGTGTTACGTGAATTGGGATTTTATTCCAGAGTGTGGGAAGCCTTTGGGATAAGAATCTATCCCTCCAGTATGTCCTATTTATTGCTGTGCTGAGGTTTAAGTCCGAGGAGCGTGTGGCTCTAATAGATTTGTTTTTTTTTTAAGGTGGAGCATGTCCATTAATTCTGGGTTGGACATGGCCTTGTAAGTCAGGCAGAGGTCACCTCTGAGCAGGCGGTAAGCAACTAAGTAGAGCTGTAGTTTCTTAAGCCTAGTTGCATAGGGCAACTGTTTGAGGCCCATGATCCTTTTGGTAAGGAACTTTTGGGGTCTCTCCAGCTGCTGCAGGTGCCTAGTAAGGTACATCCCAAATGGGGCATCTTATCTTAAATTTATTAATCTTGCAATAAGATCAGTTAAAAAATAAAATTTTCCATGTTAAGAAATCATAGAAAAAAGAAAAGGAAGCAACAGGACCTCAAATAATATTTGTTTGTTTGCTGGGGTCTGTTCTTGCTCAACCCCAGGATAAACTATACCTCTACATATAAACAGGTACCTATTCATACCTTACATCTCCTTGCTCCTCCTTTTTTACTCAATTTCTAACTTCAGTCAGTTTCATTTTTGTGCCAAATATTACATTAATCTTGATAAAACTAACTACTTCACTAACCTGCAATCGAAGAATTGCCAAAATCCAAAAGCTTCCTGGTGCAGCATAAATTAACTCCTTACACCAGGTTGTACTACACATTCCAGACTGACCCTACTCCACCAAAGTTCATCGAGGAATTTCCCCACTCTCTTTAATACCCACTTCATTATGTCAGTAGCATCTTTATTCAAACAACACACCCAACCCACCCAATCTACCACCAAAACAACTCTAACACACACTCTTTCTCTCTAAAACCAGTCTTCACCTCTTGTATTAAGAAATTCTTCTTGAAAGTCCATTGCCTTAGCTTCATACATTCTCCTAGCAGAATATCTAAAATTATCAGGCAATGCAATAGTCTATCCTGTATCTACTCATAAACTGCTCAATCATAGAATCTTATATACCACTACTTTGGAAAAAAAATGCTACATCCTACGTTTGCATAAAAGGGGACATTTTACAGACATAAATAACTACTGCGCAACTGCAATCTTATCTCCATTATCAAAAAAGTGCATTCAGTACCAGCACAATCAGTATATCACATAAAATAACTTCCTCTCCCCACCCCAATGCAGTTTCCACCCCCACTACATCACTACAACCACACTATTACATTTCACAAACATAGCCAATACTCTAAGGAATGATGGCAAGTTCATACCTGCACTCTACTTTGACCTCTCAAAAACTTTCAATAATGTCTCACACCCCATTCAACTTCAAAAGCTCTCCAACATAGGGTTTAACCACACTTCTATTACCTGGTTCAGAAGCAACCTCTCTAGCCAGTCACAAACCATTAAATGACACAGAGATTTCTCCCATTTTTCCCTGTCTCCATTGGGGTCCCACAAGGCTCCATCCTTAGCCCCATACTCTTCAACATTTTCATTAACAAACTCTCAGGGGCCACAAAGTCAGTCACTGCTGACTGGTATGCAGATGACTTCACCCTTATCTCTACTGACTACAGCCTCTCACTAAAAAAGACACAGCTCCTACATCATTCAAACTCCAGATAAAAATCGTACTTATCCAATCATTGGTTCTGCATGTGTACCACACCTGGTTGACATTTCCCATCCCTAAATCCCCCACCATTTGAGACTTAGATACCTATAAATAGGATTAGGCACATCTGCAATAATCGAGAAGTTTCCCTCCTCTGTCCTTTCTCTTACACTGCCTACCGTGTAAAACAGCTCTATATATACCACTCTTATATATACTATTCATACTAATAGTATATATAAGAGTAAGAATATATATACGTGGTGGTGCAGCGGTTAGCATTATCGCCTAACAGCAAGAGGTTCTCCAGTTCGATTCTTGGCTGGGGTGCCTTCTGCGTGGAGTCTGCATATCTTCCCTGCAGTTGTGTGGGTTTCCTCTGGGTGCTCTGGTTTCTGCCACATTCCAAAGATATGCAGTAGGTGGACTGGGCATTCTAAATTAGCCATAGGTGTGAATGAGTGGTAAGGACAAACTACTGTGGCAGGGCTAGCCACCTGGCAGTGTAAACCTTGGCTTGAGATGATTGTCACTGTTGAAGTGATACCCTGACACCATGGGAAAAAAGATTTATGGATGGATGGATATACTATTCATACTCTCCTTTACAACTTAATTCAGCTAGTTTTCTTCCTTACCATTACCTCAGCATAATCATGTCAGTGTGTTGCATTAGTATCATGGTACCACTCAGTGTTTCTCCTCTGTATCTTACCACTGTATTTCTGTCATCACAGGTTTTTCTCCCTTTCTTTATAACTGTTATTATTTCAGTCTTGTCATATACTGTAATGTTACTACCACTGTACTTATTGGAGCTTTTCTCCCTGGGGCCTTCACTGAAAAGCGATCTTTAACCCAGTCAGACTCTCCCAGTAAACAAATAATTACAAATTTAAAAAATTGTCTCTGCCTTTAGATTCTTGAGAAAAGATGTTGAAAGGCATGGCTGAAGTTCAAGAAGACCACATCCAATAATATTTCTCTCTCTCAAGTTCACCTGTAATCCAGTCAAAAAACTGGATGACGTAGGCCTACCAGTTCCTTCCAAACATTACCATATGTTGGTTTCTGTGATGGTGGTGTATGTAATCATGAAACACTACCCACCTTCCTCAGATTTCCTTAATGACTTACCCTGACACTGCTGTTAACAGGCCTGCAGTTCCCAGGATGTATCTTATTTTTCTTCTTCCTTGTACTTCCTTCTGGTTCTCTGGCATATCTGCATTAGCCAGTCACCTGTTGAATACCCCTGTCAAAGGGTCTGGCATTGCATTAGTCAGATTTCTAAGGACTTTGGAAGACAACCTATCTGGTTCTTGTGCTTTATACTTCCCTAGAGCAGCCAGTTCCCTGTCTTCTGCTCTCCCCATATTGCCCGGCCTCAGTCTCAGCATGATTCTGCTCTTCCCATATTGCCCCACCTCAGTCTTAGCATGATTCTGCTCTCCCCATATTGTCCCACCTCAGTCTCAGCATGATTCTGCTCTCCCCATATTGCCCCACCTCAGTCTCAGCATGATTCTGCTCTCCCCATATTGCCCTGCCTCAGTCTCAGCATGATTCTGCTCTCCCCATATTGCCCCACCTCAGTCTCAGCATGATGCACTTCTCTAGCTTTTGTCACTCAAGACTGAATTACATTATTCAATGACTGCCTTTCTATTTTTTTGTCTTCTGTGGTATCCCTCTCATCTTTAATCATTCTGGCCAGTTCTGTGTCTCCTTTACTCCTTTCTGTTATGCACATACAAAAGCAGTTCTTTACAACTTTTGCTTTTCTGCTGACCATATTTGTTTGCCTTCTGCTAGTGTCCATGTCCTGTGCCTCCTGCATATCCTCAACCACTTCTTTCCATCCCTTGTAAATCCTAACTTTTGCTCCAATTGTTAGCCATGCATCCCTATGTAGCCAGAATAACCTTATCCTCTTTTTGCCTCTAAAAGCCTTGTCCTTGAGTAATCCATTCCTGACCTATTTCCATTCCTTGTTTACTCCCACAGTTTGCTTCCAGTCTCTAAAATCACCCCTGAACCTCTTTCAAAGTACAGCATACTTCACTATTCTAAAATCCAACACCATCATCTTTTGCTCATAGCCTTTCCTCCAACAATAAACCACAAAGTGGTATGATTGCTGTTGGTTAATAGTGTCTTAACCTGGAAATACATGACCACCTCTGTATTGGTCAGGGCCATGTCCAGAAATCAATCTTTTCTGATACAGTTCTCCACCAGTTAACTGAACCCTCGTGGTCCAAGACTTCTGTGAACTTCTGTTTTCATTCTGCTCAGGAGTATGAAATTTCCATGCCTGTCCCGCACACATTCTGATCTGTGAGTATTAGAGTATTAGTTACTGTTTTCTTCCTATCCCTCTCCTTTGCCCTCTCCTTAAATCTCTCATCCTCCTTCTTTGGTCTCTCTGAGAAATGTTACGCTATATATATATATATATATATATATATATATATATATATATATATTTATATTCACCAGCTCTCCTTTTTTTTCCTGTCATAACTATCAAAGCCCTTGAACTAGGATCTGACCCTGCCCACTCTGTTAACCCATTTTTAGTGTTGCTTTCGTCTTCTCTCTGACTTCATATCTGTTGTCTTCCTTTATGCAGACTGCAACTCCTCTTACAGCTCTCCCATCTCTCCCATTCTTGAAGAAGTTATAGTGGGCCTTCAAGTCTCACTCTTCCTTGTTACGGGCCCATGTTTCTTTGATATCAGCAATGCTTACACCCATTTCTGCATCACAGCTTGTGTCTCCCTCATGTTCCTATCCAGACTCCTTGGAATGCGAAGAAATACTATATAGCCATGTTCTGAGTCACCCATGTCTATTCTTCTACTATGTTTTGCTACTTTTTTTTCCCACCGTCTGAGTGTCGCAACACTGACCTCTTCTTTTGCTTATATCACTGTCCATCACCCTTCATGTTAGTTTAAAACCATGATCATTAAAATGTAACGTTCTAACATAGTTGTAAGCACTGGTGTCCTTTATAGGCTATTATGGTGCCTATTCCTGCAAAGAGCTGGTTGTTGTGCCTGATTTCCTCTAACCTCCTAGTAGCCCTAACCCTTTCTCCATTTTCTAAACTGCCAAGTTAGTCATTATACTTCCTGTTCACCACCTTTTCTCATTGTGCTGATTGCTGATGCAGGTAACATTCTGGGAATGCTCTTTCCTAAACCCCACTCTCTTTGACAGCTGTCTGCTATCATGCTGGCCTGCTTGTTGCCATCATGCTGGCCCTGCTTGTTGCCACCTTGGCTGTCTTCTCTGACACTTTATTTGCGCTTTCATGCACTAAAAAAATGCATCTACCCCTTCCCATTGGTTTACTGTTACAGTGACTACCCCTTCCCATTGGCTTACTATTATAGTGACTGCCCCTTTCCATTGGTGATATCTCTGATCACCTTCCATCATGTCTAACAAAGTCTAAGCCCTTATACTAGTTTCACTAGTGAAATCTGATCATCTGTCCTTTCTTTCTTACCTACACCATTTAACCCTTTGTGATTGGGTCTCGAACACCATATTCCTTTTTCCTGATCCCCATACTACTTCTCTTCTCATTTCCTGCCCTACACCATTACATATGTTATCTTTAACCTTTACCCATGCACTTCCACCACTCATAACCACTTTCAATGTCTGTGCTGTTTGTCTCCTTCCAGTGTGCTGCATCTAATATACTGCACATCTCTCCCATGCTGTTTTTGATACGACTTCTCCACTGTTCCATCTACCTGTCCTGTCCAGCTGAGTGTCTCTTCCTGTCTACTTTTCCCATCTACTCATCATATGGTACCAGTTCTTACATGGCCACCTCTGTCTCTATTTCCTATTTATCACTTAACACTATTCTTTTCATCTGTTCATCTATCCTAACTTTTTTCTTGCTGTGCTAACTGTCACAGCTGCAACTCACACTTTCTCCCTTCCCCTCACCATGTGACACCCCAATTATTTGTACTTCTCTGACTATTTTTGACCACGTCCTCTTCTCTCCTCTTCTCTTCTCTTCTCTTCTCTTCTCTTCTCTTCTCTTTTCTTCTCTTCTCTTTTCTTCTCGTCTCTTCTCTTCTCCCTTCTTGCTCTCCTCTCCTCTCCTCTCCTCTCCTCTTCTCTTCTCTTCTCTCCTCTTCTCTTCTCTTCTCTTCTCTTCTCTTCTCTTCTCTTCTCTTCTCTTCTCTTCTCTTCTCTTCTCTTCTCTTCTCTCCTCTTCTCTTCTCTTCTCTTCTCCCTTCTTGCTCTTCTCTCCTCTTCTATTCTCCCTTCTTGCTCTTCTCTTCTCTTCTCTTCTCTTCTCTTCTCTTCTCTTCTCTTCTCTTCTCTTCTCTTCTCTTCTCTCCTCTTCTCTTCTCCTCTCTCCTCTTCTCTTCTCTTCTCCCTTCTTGCTATCTTTTCCAACCAGAGTTTATCTGCTAACTGGATTAACATGACCCACAGAAGGGTCACTGTTTTCTTTAATCATTGACTTGTAAATACACTACTAGGTTAATTTAAATAGCTGCTCTGCACTATATGCTTGCTTGCTCAAGTTTCCTAGATGAAAGGACAAACAGGTGCTTTGGGGGGAACTCAGGTACCTAACTGTCCAGAAACGTCTTATTGGTCCAGTGGCAGTGGCATGCACACTGATTGTGAGGTGTCCTGTGTTCAATCTGTAGGCGAAGGTAAATGTTTTCCGTTCCCATTGAGTTAAAACAATACTTGATTAACTGTTTTTTATGCATTACGTTTGCTGTTCAAAATCACAATCATGGTGGTTTCCTAGATGAAAGGGTAATCAACTGCCATTGGGAGGAACCAGGCATTTAATTGTCTAGAGACTCCTTGTTGGTCCAGTGAGAGTGATAACTGCGTGGAAAGCAGTGGGTTCTTGGTTTTATCCCCGACAATGTCAGTGTTTTCCTTGCTCATTGAGTTATTAATACAATACTAGGTTAATTAGTTGTTTGCATTCTCTGCTTGTGTATTCAAAAATTACCATCATGGTGGTTTCCTAGATGAAAGGAGAAGCAACTGCTGTTGGGGAAACCAGTTACCTAACTTTCCACATATGTTTTGTTGGTCCAGTGGCAGTGACAACCACATAGAATGTGGGGTCTTGTTTTTAATCCACAGATAAGGGTCAGTATTTTCCTTTTTCATGGTGGTGTTCTTATTTTTATTTATTTATTTATTTGAAGTTTGTTTGCCAGGATGGTCCATTGGGCCAAGTGAACCCATTTTCAATGGAGTCCTGGGGAGAAAAGCTCCATAGGTACAATATCAAGTAACAATATATAAGAGTAATACAATAGCATAATGTAAGGAAAAGAATAAAAATAAAATAAAATAAATAATATGTATATTCTTAAGTGGGGACAATAGCCTTGATGTAGAAGTTTGAATGTAAGAGTTTGGAAGGAAAGTAGTTCTTTCTGAGATAGGTAAACAGTTAACCTTACTTAAGGTTGTAAAGTACTGGTGCTTAAGAGGATAAATCTTAACATTTTGCTTTCATATTTTTGCAGAATGTTTGTGTTCAGAGGAGGAAGTAACATTGTAACTGGTAATGTATATTCTAACCTTAGCAGGAGTACATTAATAGTAATTGCTTGCCTTGTGGATGTTGTGAGAAAGTAGGAAATTTTATATACTGTTTTTAACTGGTTTAGTATTGCATAGCACTGAGCTTCAGTGTGATAAAAAAGAGAGGATCTGGTCTATGACTAGGCCAAGATATCTTTGTTAAGTTACTATTGGTAACGTTATTCCTGTATAATCTGAGATTGACATTGGTGTGGCATTGACAAATCTTTGTTTGGTACCCAAGAGCATGTCAGTTGATTTTGAGTGTTCCCAGACACTTCTTTTGGCCTGGATGAGACACAATGGATTATTAACTGGGTTAGATAGAAGGATTTCCCTACTACTGTTGATACATGGTGTTCAAAGAACTGGGAGTTGTCTGTAAAGGTGCCAAGCTCTCTGAAACCCGTATTCATCTGGAATGATGTGGTGTCCACACTGTAAGCAATGTTGAAATTTGTTTCCCAAAGGCCAGAATGCTACACCTCCTTGGATTTAATTAAAGCCCATTTCTAAAGTGCCAAAGTTAATGGTTTGAAGATCTGAGAAGTAGTTGTTGAAGAGAAGAAATGCCCCATAGTCACATTTTTGCTTTCTAAGGTGGCTCTTAAGATGTTAACTATGTAAATTCTATCTGTCAACCAATTTTCTACACATCTTACAACATAAGGGTCTAAATTTAGGCCTTTAAGCTCATTTACAATTCCAACATAGGGAATAGTGTTAAAGGCCTTGGCCAGATTCAGGTATTATGTATGAACTGCATGACACCTGTACAGCTTCAGCAAAGTCACTCAAAGAAATACTATAGTTAGTAGACATGATTTCCCATAGGCAAAACCATATTGTTACAGTTCTACAGCAATATTTTTATAAGACCTTATGGAATCAGGCATAGTTTGTTCCATATTTACAAATCAAACTTGTTAGGCTAATGACTCTATACTTCCAGGGATAAGCGCAGGGCCCAGTTTATGCAGTGACATAATGGCATCGTTTTCCATACCTCAGAAACATACCCTGTGCCTATGGTTAGTTTTCAGGATGGGTTAGGAGGGGTTCATAGATTATATATTTGCCAATGTTGATTAAGCAACCAGATATATTATCAGGATTCATATAGGCAGTATTTTTATCTTTAGAGAGTGCAGTTATGACAAATTCTATTACAATCTTGGTAGGACAAACCGACTTAGGAATTTGTGCAACTTTAATGACTGTTTCTGGGGTGAAGTAAACACTAAATTTATCTGCAAGTGAATAAGTAATACCTTTTGGGCTGGAGTGTGTAATACCATTTTGAATTCATTCAGAGCATTACTTGTGTTATTTTTCTTTTTGAATGTTTGATGCATTTAACGAAAATGGGTAGGTTATATTCTATTATATACTTTAATTAGCTTTTTTCTTTTATTATAGAGCTTATTAATGCTGGCATTCCACCATGTTGGCTTATTTCTATGTTCCTAATATAGCTGTCTCTAATTGGGATTGCTTGATTGAATATGTTTGTTAGATCATAGTAAATTTATTAAGCATAAGTAATAGCTCAGGCTACATGGGGGCTGTAAATCTTGCAGCTGAATTTTGAGAGTTTACCCATAAATTTCTTTTGTCATAATTGTCCCACGTCTGCTGACCTCAATCAGGTATACATTGTCCAAGGGGGCTTTTATGCAAGCAGTTCATTGTGCTCTCTCTGGCATCCCGGAAATTAGATATTCTTCCATGTTTATGGCCTAATCCAACCCTTGGTGGTGATATTAGCACTTGCATCACTGCATGGGTCACTTGTCCACATATGCATGCTCACCAACGATCACCAGCAAGGGCTACAATCCCTGGCTTCGCAGGGGGGGTATTTCCATGTTTTCCCTGCATCAGCTTTCTACATCATGATGAGACTCCATTCTTGAGCCTGGGCCCTGTCATCAAATGAGTGGTGTGAGCTGGGTGTGAACTACTGTTTCTCCCCCAACATGAACATGTTCATCTTTCCTGACTAAGCTGTCAAGTTCTTGAGCTGTTAGTCAGAGTCAGATCACTTGGGCTGTAGTCAGGGTTTTATCTCTCTCTCTCTCTCTCTCTCTCTGTCATCAGTGCAGGCTTCCTCATATAGTTTTAATCATTTTGCCTTATTTATGTCCCTGAATTCAGAGATGTTCATTGTGGAGGGTTTAGATTCTTCAAGTGAAAGATTACTGGCTTGTGACTGGATTTGATCAGATGAGGTTGTTATAGGAGCAGTGCAAGCATGTGCAGTGTTAGTAAGGAAGAGGTCAGGAAGATTTTGATCCATACTGGGCTGGTTAACTGTTTCTACAGCAGAGCTAGAATGTGTCTAATCTTTGTGGTAGAGGTGCTGCAGATTGCCAAGGCAACACATTCTAAGTGGATTGTCAACTGTGTTATCTTTTGTAATTGGATGGCTAAATATCCACTGCCAAATGCTGCAGTCAGAATTCCCTCCACCAGAGGAATGGCCAACCCCAGTGATTTCTTAGAGACTATCTTCATTTGTTGTGCAGCCTGCTGGTTTTCACTGCACATCTTCTAGTATTACTGCCCTGTCTGTAGCTGAAAGAATTAAGCTATGTTTGGAAGTACTCTGCAACTCAGCATTGGGAGGGTCTTAAATGTAAGCAATAAGTGATGCCGTAAAATCATGACAAGACCTTAACTGATGGGTCTGGAGTAACTCTGATCCCACATCCTCCTATGAATGAGTGTTTCTTCCGTCAACTGAGCTGTTGAAATTTCCTATAAATCAGACAAATAAATATTCCTACATCACATGGTTAGTAATGTAGGTGTTGTGGCATGCTCTGGAGATGTGTGCAAGTATGAAGCTGATGCATTACATCAAAACATGCATCATTGTAGGTGTGATAACATACATGAACATGAGAGTTTATCGAACAAACTGACTGAAAAAGGTACACCCTACAAAGGAGCCATTAAGGAGAGTACTCTTGTAGAACAAATGATAGAGCAAGAACATAATATGCATTATATATCTATTGGAACTATTTCTGTTTCAGTCCGATGTTTGTTTAGTTCATTTTTATCGTAATTATTACTCTATGTACAGAACAACTCTTCCACCCCCAATCTTAAACATATTATACCTTTGTCTGCCAGTTATTCGACCTGTTTTGTTTCATTAATATATCTGTCTAGCCTTTTTTTATACAAAGTTTATGATTACACACAGCATCAGTAACAGTGGACTACAACAATTCAGCAAAAAAGACTTTTTTTAGAGAAGCTTTTCTGAAATCAACATTTGTCAAGTGCAGACTGGATGAGGTTCTTTCTGGATGAATTCAGCTAACCAAAGCAGAACTTGCCAATCACTATTTTCCATAGGAAGTCACTGCTAATGCAATTTTTGAGTGTACATTTGCAACACTTCCTTTTTTTTAAATCATCGCTATTTTTTTTTTCTATTTGTGTTACATTACAGTTGGTATATATAAGTTTGGGGGTGCTGGTATGCAGAGGACCTACTCCCCTGCAAAAGCACTTATTTAAAAAATGTTTATCTGGCTGAGTTCTCATTGAAATGCATTCACTGAAAATGCACAATATCAAAAGTCACTTCCTTGAACAGCATATACCAAAAAAAAAAAACAAACAAAAAAAAAACAAAAACACAATAATATGCTTTCACATGGGGAATGATATGCTCCACATCCACAACATCGGGTGTTTCACCCCCACACATCCCACGGTTATATATATTAGCTGCATGGTCACACTACTGCAAAGAAAAATGAAAAGCCCTGTAACAATGCATCACTGCCAGCAAACTGTCATTCTTAAACAATACACTGGTAATGAATACAAAACACAGTTGGAAGCAAGTCCATCATTTTGGCAGTAAAGTATCCTGGTGTATTTATAGCAAAGTGTGCAGGCAATCCATGTGTCTGCTATTACTGATAACAGCAACTTGGATAATATCCCATACTGGCATGTTGCATTTTTGAAAACTTAAGATTGGCTAAAACAGTCTTGATAAACTGACCACTGGATAGCTTTCAAAGGTTACATATATATCTAGATATAGATTGATACATATAGATAGCTATATGTATTTACAAATATATATATATATATATATATATATATATATATATATATATAGCTCTATGCTACAACTTCAGCAGAGTAACATTTTACACTTATTGGTCTTGTGCTGTGTCATTGTTTAGGGGAGTATTGTGCTTTTGTGGGGATGGGGTTGCAGATGGTATTCTGTTTTCTAAGCAAACCTAGGCAGAAGGGATTACCTCTTCAGAAATTTTCTGCCTTGAAAATTTTGAGGAGGTGCAATTAATTCCCTTTTAAAGTGAGTGTGTACAAGCCAGTGTGGGATAAAGGTTTAGGGAGTTCGAGGTGTGTTTGTATGTTTGTGTGCGGATGTTGCTTTTTGTCTTTTTCTTTGTGAATTGCGAGTACTTTGTGAACAGTAGGCAGAAGACATCATATCTTCCAGACATTTCTGTCTTGAAACGTTTGAGGAGGTATAAGTCTCTTGTGAGTAAGGTCACACAAATGAGAATATAGTGTCTCTGGGTGACAGTGAGGGATGCAGCATGTGTGAATTGTTCTTTTGCATGCTATTTTCCTTTGGTATGTAAGTAGTTGGTTAGCAGCAAGCAGAAAGGAATGCCTTCTTTCCTGAAATTTTTGAGGAGGCACTAGTCCTTCCTGAGATTGGGGAGCATGCTCCCATATGTTTCACTGATGAGGCTGAAGTTGACAGGCCAGCACCATCAGGAAGTTTGTATGTCAACAGGCAGCTGCTGAGAAATGGTCTGTCAATAGAACAGCCTTCAAAATGTTGGACCATATCTCAATTCACTCTTGCATGTTTTTCTACTATTCTGCCTCTGCCAGAGATAAGTATTTGATTTTGGCCATTACTAGACCTAAAAAAATTATACTGTTAGATGATATGAGTAGAAATCCTGGTGACATTTGCTGGAAGAATAGGTCAGGGGGGATGTGAAGGGTCTTAGACTTGGAGGCTTCTCCAGAAGATGTAGCCTGAACATAGGAAATTACACTTGTTTGGGCTAAAATGGGGATTTGAGAATGACTTTGGAATTTTTCTGCTTGGCTTTCTTTATAATAAGATGAATTAGGAGAAAAGTGAAAAGGAGTTCTGGGCGCCATTTCTCAACAGCAGCATCCCTAGGATATTCCCTCAGAGGAGGAGTGACAGAAAATAAATTGTTACATTTGGTGTTGATTGAGGTTGCAAAGAGGTCACAGCAAGGCATCCCCAAATGATGAGAGAGCTTCTATGATACTGATTGGCTGAGCTACCTCTTGACAGGAATTGGTGAGCAGCCTACTTACTAGAGAACTGGGATCCTAAAGAAAGTGCTCGCAACCAGAAAATGCCCTGTTAACAAAGCCCACTCCTAAACACATCACTTCTCAACAGAGGGGATAGGAGCAAATACCCTCCTACTTGTTAATATATCAAAACCCTGCTATGTCATTGGTGTGGATGGCTACAGCACACTAAGTCAAGGAATCCTAAAGAGTCTACAGTGTGCAACAGCCTAATTTCCAGAATATTAATGCCTCTGATTGTGACCCTACACCTGTCTTTTACAGTGCACTCCCCCACCCTAGGGCAAAGGCATCCATGATGGTTGCTATAAGAGGAGATGGGGGTCAGTAATGGACTGCACAGAATTAGGTTTAGAGTATGAAGCTACAATTTGGGATGTAATCTGAAAGCCCTGGAAATCATTATGTGATTTACTATAGGATCTTGCTAACTGGTATCACTGAACTTTTAAGATGTATTCTACAAGGCACACAATTGAAATGTTGTCACTCGAAATGCCGAGTGCCGATAAGCCGGAAAAAGGAAAAGACTGAACCTCAAAGATTGCTCTTTGCCTTTAAACTTCTTTTTTGCAAGGGAGCAAACATCCATGCCCCCTTGTTGTGGGGTCCAACTCCTCCATACCCCAACCTTATATATACCAACTCTGAAATCATCATTCCTCAGAGAAAAGGGAGTATCCCAAGGAATGGCCATCTTGAACTCAGTATATGTAAGTCCATGTTTCAGCCATTCATTCTCCTTGTTTTGGGACTCCCTCTAGAGGGTCTCAACATTTCAAATGGCTACCATTCTAAAACTCTGATGTACAATGTGGCAAAACGAACTATGCATACAGCTGTTGCCACTGCACTAAATAATTGTATTCAAAGAAGCGCTGTCTCTCTCTGGGACTGAATAACCATGCAATCTAAGATTTTGCAATGGACGGATCATGACCATGGTAAGATGGGCTTTGCATGACAGAGTGTTCATGATGCATCTTATAAAGGCCACTGTTAAGAAGGTTGAAACTGGGACTTTGCTGTGTTCACTGTAATTCCTAAAGACAGGAAAAGGTTCATAAGAGCCTTCCAAGCAGGAATTATTCTGTTTCATGTTGGAGCACCTAGAAGCCAGTCATCCAGGTAAGGAAACACCTTCACCCCTTACGACATCTAGTTTGCTGCAGCTATGGGCATACATTTGGTGAACACTCTGAGGGATAAGGTGACACTAAATGAAAGAAAGCAGAATCAACAATAGATAGCTACATCCCAGAAGCACAGAAACTTCCGGAAGTCTTTCTCAATTACTATGTGTAGGCCGGTGTCTTGGAGGTTCGAAAAGCACATCCCTTTGTCTTCTGACAGACAGGGAAGGACAGAATGCATTGCGACATTCAGAAGTTTTCTTTGTGAATAAATTAACTAAGGCCACTCCAGTCACAATGGACTTCAGGTCTTTTGTCTGTCAGTGTACCAAAAAGAACTCAGGGTGATTACTTTTTTTAGTGTGGTGGGATATAAAGGATGGATCTTTTCTTTATGAAGTTTAGCACCTCTTTTCTTACCAAACACTTTTGACAGGGTGAGACATCTGGGAATGGGCTAAGGAAGGATGAGGAAGAGAATTGAATAGCTTTTGGATGTCACTATCCTTATCCACTTGTCCTATATGATGGCCAGCCAAATTTGCAAAAAGAGGCACAGATGACCACTGACTGCCTCCACAGGAGTACAATTGGGCAAAATCTCTGAGATTAGACTACTTCCCTCTAAGGAATGTTATGGTAGCCCTGCTGCCACAGATAATTCCTGTGCTGGGCTGGTGATCATTCTAAATGTACCACAGCCACACATGTTCTTTTCATATCATTCCTTGTTTTGTTGTCAGTGATCACACCAAAACCATAGCAATATGGCTTCTGCTGCATAAGAGACAACGTATATGACAGATTTTGGGAGTGACCCCAGTAGTGGTACCATACTCTTGAGGTAAGTCAGTGAAGAATATCAGACTCATCAAAGGAAGTACTGATAAAGGTCACATTGGTGTTGTCAGTGAAATCACTCAGAGCTTGTTATCCAAGCTGCACCATAATATGACATCAGTCAGAGCGTGTTATCCAAGCTGCACCATAAGATTAGCTTACTCTGAGCTTGTTATCCAAGCAGCACCATAAGATGGCAATTTCTATATCCATTCCCTGCCAAACAATGCAGCCTCCTTTACACAATAACATTCTGGCAGTTCTGGTTTACCATAATACATCTCTGCAGTCTTGTTTAACAGCACCTCTATTTTTTCCACTGGTATGTTTGAGAATATTTCTTTACAGATATCAACAGAAATAAAAAAAAAAAAACGTTCTATTTGTGTAGCTATTCACATTCTCAGTTTCACCTTTACCACATTTTGTCTTCTTCAGTCAAATTATGAACTCTCAAAATTATATATGGCTATCTATCTTAAAATATTTTGCAGTCATCCAATTTGTTGACACCTACCAGGTCAGCAATATCTAAAAATAACTATTATTTTATTTTTCTTGTGTGGGCACAGCTACTCCACCATGGAGTGGGCTTCACTGAGGTAACAGCATGTCATTAAAAATGTAATCATTGACTATAGAAACTTCCATTAAAAAATTACATCTGTCAACCTTGAAGGCCTCAGCATCAGCAAACAGATATGTAATGAATAGAAATACCAATTGTGTGCAGAACTCATTGTAAATGGAGCCACCTATACTGTGCCAGAAGATATAGCAAACCTCTTGGCTGATAAATTTATCTCCACTGTTACCCCTCCCTCTTCCCCTCAACCTTCCCTCAGGAAATATCATCAAATATAACTCCCATTCATATCACCGTGGAACAGGTTCTTAATGCTCTGTCTAAAACCAAGAACACTGCATCAATGGGCCCAGACAATATCCTAGGATGCCTTCTAAATAGCATGAAACATTACCTATCAGGGCCTCTGGAATTACTATTTAACTGTAGCCTCCAAATAGCTTCATCCCTCATGAATGGAAAAAGGCAACAGTCATCCCTCTGCACAAAGGTGGGCTATCTACAGACCCTGCAAACTATAGACCCATAAGTCTCACTAGTCTTATATGTAAAGCCATGGAAATAATTATCATGGAGATGATCAATAGAGATATAGTAAACCTCCAGACACTGGACCCAACCCAGTTTGGTTTTGTCAAGAGCAGATCATGCCTACTCAACCTGGTGGACTTCTTTGAAAAGGTCACCAAAGCAATGAATGAGGACAAACTTGTTCACACTGCCTACCTTGACCTGGCCAAGGCATTTGATACAATACCCTACTTGGGCATTGTTGACAAACGTAAGTGGTTAGGTACTAACCTGCATGACACCCGGTAGATTGCCAACTGGCTGACAGACAGGACCCAGGAAGTTAGAACTGGGGAGTCCATCTCCACAAAGGGGCCAGTCACAAGTGCAGTCCCTCAGGGATCACTCCTTGAACAGCTCCTTTTTGGCATTTACTTCTCAGATGATTGTAAATTAGGAGCTGTCATTGAATCTCACACTGAGACAAATGTTCTCTGGGGGGAGCTGACACAGACAAATAACTGGTGTCAGAGTCATGGACTAAAACTAAATGCCAAGAAATGCATAATAGTATCCCTTGGGAAGTCATCTATCCCTGGTGACTATCATATTGACAACACACGTCTTAACTAGTTGACCCAGTAGTCAAGGATTTAGGGACACACTTAGATAGTAATCTTGCCTTTGACCACACGTATCTACAGTGGTGAGGAAATTACTCTATGTTTTGCAACTTATAAACAAAGGTATGGCATCTAAGTCCAAGGAAGTCATTGTTCCACTGTATTCAGCATTCATCAGACCTATCATTGAGTACAATGCCCCCTTTGGCATGTACCCAGCCAGGCATATCCAACAATTGGAATGTCCACAGAGGTTCTTCACTAAAAGAATATAGGGCGCAAGTAAAATATCCTATGAAGACTGCCTCAAGGCCCTATCCCTGTATTCTGTCTCCAACAGGCTTTTGAGGGGAGATCTATGGCTGGCATACAGGGCATTGTCAGACCTCACACTGATGGACCTCCTGCATATCCACAAAACAAACAGCACCAGAATTACCCATTCTAAAGACGTAAACCTTGCCTGTGATATAAATAGGACCTGCTGAAGAGATAAGTATGTATCCCAGAGACTACCCTGTCTATGGAATAGGCTCCTCATCCATGTGAAGCAGAGTTCCTCCTTAAACCAATTCAAGTGCAACTTGGACAATTAGATGAGAAACCTGAAATTCATCCCTGGTTTGGCACCTATGTCTTCAATGGACACAGATAACCTGTAAATGGTTAATCTCCCAGGCCCACGCTTACACTTATCAAGGTATCAGAACTTGTCACAGATTTGGGATGCATGGCTAGGCTTAAAAAGGCCCTTGTGGTCATTTGCCTAGTAAACACCTGTGAACCTATGAACCACCCTTCCTAACTAACATAGCAAATTTGGTTTTCCAAATTTCTAGATTCTGCATCCATTTTTATTTGCATTGAGACATTTTCACTATCTGTATCAATCATATTATGCACATTATGCACATTAGTAACCTCATTTGTCTGTACTCTTCACTCACTGCATGCCTTCTTATCACTGTTCACTCTGCATATTCAATGTGGCAGTGTACAGTTTTTTGCAGTCATTTTCTCTGACAAACTATCACTAGCATTAGGAAATATCTTGCTACAGTGAAAACATGTTTGCTTCTGTTTGGATTTAGATTTATCATGTCAGTACTGCAATCAACTGCATTCCATCACATTCTACTGCAGTTTTGATCACGGGCCATTTGCAGATACTACCATAACTCCTGTAATGTGCAGTACCTTCACTCATGTTAAATATTTTTAAAAACAAACCTTTTATATGTTTGATTACAGATGTTACATGGAAGTCCATCTCTTAATGCCTCAGCAAGGCTTCTTTGAAACAAACGACTCTCTGCTAATATGTTCAGCACTGTAACACTTCCAGACTGTATTCATCACAGTTTGCCTACATTTGGATGAGTGTAAAGTGGATGATTTGAAATTTATCAATTGATGTGCAACTGCCTAATCTCCAGTTATTATAGGAAATCACTGTCAGTGTGGGTATACTATAATGACCCAGAAGTGATTCAAACTGGTAGGGCTTTTCTGTTTGCAGCGGGGTTATGTGATCACTGAATCAGTACATATAGGTAAGGGGTTGTGGTAGTAAAGTATCCCCAAATGGAGCTGAATGAGCTTGTTTGAGCTGAAATTTTGACCAGTTCATCTCATCTGATGAACTTTGGAGAACTGTCACTTGACAAAAAGTGGGGGGAAGCACTCATGACTCCTGCAGTAACTTCCATAAAATCTGTATTATTCTGCAATGGTTCTGGGTTTAGAACATTTTGTAAGATCTCTGTTTGATGCAAATAATTTTTGTGTATGCTTCTCGGAAGACATTAAACTGTGCACCAGCCCATAGACTTAATGCTTATTGCCTTATGTGGCACGTGGCACTGTAACCTTCAGTGCACCATCAGTATTAACACTTCAGAGTGCCACTCTTAACAGATGGTGACATTTCTTTCCCAGTAATATTAAAAGAATGTAAATGGTCATCACAACTTAACATTTTAAGACTGTGCTTTTTCATAATATGACAAAATCAAGCTTTGCCAATCTCTTTTATGTTTATGTCAAAAGTCTCTCCATAAAAATGTCTTCCATATATATTCAATACTAGAATTACCTGTTAAGGAGAAAAATCACATTTTTTTCTGTTTCTGTAATTTGTTTCTGCATAAGTCTCTCAATAAATAAAATTTTGTTATTAGAATAAGTACATCGTATTGCTCAAATAGATCAGTGCTTGGCTACTTAATAAGTACTAGAAATATGGACTACAGAAAATATGGTCCAATAAAAGGTATTAAATCACTTCTGAGTTCCGGTGTCTTTATCTTTTCCGTTAGTCCAAGGAAAGCATTCAGCTTTCCTTAATGAAGAATATAGCTTATATATATATATATATATATAAAACCTCCATTTTTTCTACCACCCCCTTCTTAGACAGTATTTCAAACATTTTGCTTCCTTCATGCCCAGTTTATTCTTTTTTAGCATTCACGGCTACGTCTTCCTGTACTATAGATTCTAACATAACCTGCACTTGGAATACGACTTCTAGTCCTCTGAACAGGCACATCATGAGTGCAGCTTCAACATTCTGTCAGTCTTTGAAAGGTGTCCAGAGCGCCATATAAGCCAAATAGGAGCACCTTGTAATGAAATAAACAATCACAGATAAGAAAAACTGTTTTTGTTTTAGCAGAGGGGAAATTATCTCTGCCAGTACTGCTTTGTTAAGTCTAACATTTTAGGTATCTTGTTTTTCTTAGATTTTTCTATTAGTTCATTAGTTATTGGCATGGGAGAGATATCAAACCTTGAAACGATATTCAGTTTTCCAAAGTCATTAAAGAATCTGATACTTCTACCAGGATTAGGAACTAGTAGTATCAGCTTCTCCGTTCACTCTGTAACTCTTCTTTTACTCTTAATTTGCACATTTTTGAATTTCTTCTCTTACTAATTGTTTCTGTGATTGTGGTACTCAGTAAAGTTTCAGACTAGCCTTCCCTCCAGGTTATCCCTTTAGTTTTCCTAAAGATTTCTCAGAGAAATCCTTTATTTTTAAAAGAACCTCTCGTTTCCTGTGTTTGTACTTTTGACAGGGATTCTTCCAGCTGTACTTCAAGTAGAGATTTGCTGGTCATTTCTGTATGAATTTCAGCTTCAAGCTAATCACAGAACCATTTATTTGTTTCACGGCTTTACTACATTAATATGATATATTTGCTGTTTCAGTTTTCAAGTTGTCTAACTTTCTAATTTATGTCGTTTAGTTTTTCAATTACCTCATAAGTACTTTGCCAATTATCCAGAACTTTTTTCTCCATGGAGGGTATTAATACTAGTAGCTGTTTCCATGGATTAAATTACCTAAATTAGACATTCTTATTATAGAATTGTTGTTTCCTCTGTTGAGCTTTATTCCTTTACTATGGTCCTAACCAGCTTTAAAATATCCAGTAAACTAATATAATGTTCTATTGTACTTTTAACTGGTGCTTCCTTTTCTTCCCAAGTCTCTTTAACAATATCCAACAGACCTCTGGGATGCATGTCATACAAAAGTTCAAATGAGGTAAAAGCAATTGAAGCTTGTGGAACTTCTATCTCAAATAGGGTAACAGCTGGTCCTAGTTCTGACCATCTTCACCATTTGTTAACATGGATTTCAGTGTTTTAATGGACTTTTCTACTAAACCATCAGTCTGCTGGTAGTGCACTGATATTTTTAACTACTAAACCTTGATCATGAAGTATCTCTTTAGGAATACCCTCCGTAGAGAATAAGGGTACCAGTTCTCTGGCAATAGACTTGGAATTAGTCTTGCATAATGGTACATTTACTGCAAATTGTGTAGCACAGCCCATGATTAGCAGTGCATACTGATACCAATTGCTAGATTTCAGTAACGGCCACACAATGTCAGTCACAATGCGCTCAAAAGGTACTTCTATAATATGAATAGGAATCAATGGACTTTTAATTCCAGGATGGTGTGCAGTTTTCTGATATGTTAGGCAAGAAGCAGGGAAATATTCTATTTCTTTTGTTATACCTTTCTAATAAAATCCTGCTACGGTCTTGTTTTGTTTATTTTTCCCCCAAACCGTATGTGACCTGCTAACATGTGACAATGGGCTAACTTCGTTACTAGTGTCGTATAAGGTTTTGGCACTAACAACGAATGTAGAATGTCCTCCTTATCATTAATTACGCTAAATAAGACATTAGCTTTTAACTCAAAGTAGAAGTAAGAAACAATGGGAACATTTCATCCCCTAAAACCAGTCATGTTATTTCTTGCTGTGCTTAAAGTGTCATCTTCTAGTTATGCTTTTGTTTAAGTTTATGTGGCTTGCCTGTAAATCTATTAGTTATGATTTCTTTCTTCACTAGTGTGTCTTCAAATGGAATGTGTAGTTTCCTCTCCCAAACAAACTCCGTTGAAATTTTTACATCTTCCTCTAAAAAGGTAGTTTTGGACGAATGTATCCTTCAGTTTTAGTTTTTCTGCTGTGTTACGAGCGTCTTGAGAACTCCCTTTTTAAGTTTTTATTCCCCATGAGAGAAACTGGTTAAGAAATCTTAATTTGTTTACTTTGCATTTAGAGCTTACAATTTTCTTGTGCTGATGTCCTTACTTAAGTGCCTTTCCTCTTCTGTTTTTTTTTCCTTGTTTGTTTGTGTGCTAGCATGTCTTTTAAATCTCTGGGTAAGCATGTGCCTTGTGTAAGTTTTACTTGAGTTTTGTATAGTTCACCTTCATTTCTTATGTTACTGGGTTTCTGTCGTTCCAGCACTGGGAAAGGTTTCTAGTAACATACAAGATCCCTTTTGCCATTTTATCATAAGAAGATTCTGGCACTTTTGTACATGCCTCTGAACTGTCACAATTTTCACAGAATGTCCAGATTTTTGCTTCATATAGGTTTGCTGCTCTCGCAGGTCATCTAAAGCCTAGCCAGTTTCTCTTTTTGTGCTTAAATTAACTCATCCCATTTGGTTAGAGATTGGCCTTACCCATCCTATGGTCAATAATTATATATTACCCCTAACAAGAACAGCTGGGGATATACCATAGATAATTCGAGGGGACCCATGCATTGGATAAAGCATTTAGGAGCTGCCTACATTAGTAGTACAGGGGGCAGTCCTAGAGTAAATTTGCTGTTTCCCATCAATAGATATAAGTTAACTTGAATATGTGAAATATTTAATATTAAGGGAGACTGAAAAGCGTTTTATAGCTGTAAGAAAAAAAATGAGTAGTCAGTGGGACTCTTTTAAGTACTGTTTCTTTTGCCATAACTTTTGTGAGAGGTCTCTTTAAATAAAACTTGTTTTTATTAGGTGCAGAACTCTTTGAAAGAGGAGATAAATTCTGACTGCACTGGCTGCAAGATCACACCGTTCCAAACATGTGACTTTTATTGTGTTTGGACTAAGTCAGCTGTTTAGCAGAAAACATGCAGATTGTGCATAATAACCTCAGTAGCACTGCTGAATTCTGCAGGTAGGTTGCCACCGGTGTCAACCCTGTTGATCCATACTACCACACAATTCAAACTTACTACAGTCCTTGGGGGTACTTAGCTCATACAAAATTATATTCAGAATCTAAAAAGGTTAGAATGAAAGATCTTTGAATGAATAGTCTTATGTCACAGAAGCATGGTGTTTGATTGTGTCACTGTGACCCGAGTTCAAGAACAGGATCAAGAAACCAGTACAGTAGGTGAGGCAGAGACAGAAGTAGAACTTCTAAATGCTGATTACTTTTCTCAGGGAGATTGCACAGAAAGGATCCTGATGTGATATCATTTTCAAGCAAGAACTGGGACGTAAAGGCTACTCATTTGAATTTAATGCACATATAGGTACACTACAGGTGTAAAGGCAGAAATGTACTCATATCACGGTAGTACAAATATGCATGTCATGGGATTAGAAGGGAAAGAGGAAGAAAGTGGCCAGGATAGTAACTTTGTATTAGGAGACCCACCTCATTTCCAGCAGCTAAACAAGATTTGAGTAGTAGTTTGATAACTGAGGACTGGTGGGGGGTTTGAAAGGAGCAGCTGAAACTTGCTTGTCTTCCTCAGCAGTTGGGGGGGGGGGCACTGACAATACTGCTTCAGGGAGATTCTTAGCACAGGTTAGAAGTTGAGCTTCCAATAGGAGCAGGCAACTATCAGGGTGGCAGAAGGCATGCCGGCACCTTGCATAACTCTACTGCAGGCCTCAAGTTTAGTCTGAGAATGTACAGTAGTTAGGAACAATAAAAGAAAAAGGGAGGAAGGCTGCCTTTATAACCCATTTTAAAACCAGACATTACCAAAGTTATGCCAACACAAATGACAAACTAGTTAAACCAAACTGCTATCCGCAGCTAAGAGAAGACAGACCAGCTAACTTTAAACCAAATATTTAAATTAAATAATTAGTCAAGCCCTTTCATCCAGTTTCTACATTTAAACTTCTTCAGATCCATCAAAGCAGACATTAGAAATAAGATGAGTCTCACTATCAAAGAATATCCTAACTACCTTCAGAAAGAGCAACAGCAAAATATAACTTTTTTCTTGGCTGTAGTTGCCCCCTGCAGTTGATGACTACTCAGGCTGAAAATGCCTCCTCATCCTTGTCTTGCTTTTCATCTTACCTCATCCACAAAAGCCCTTCATTGCCCTTGTGAGACCTTTGTATATGCAGAAAGCAACTGAACAGTACAAACATCTTCACATTACAATGACCAGTTATGAGCCAACACCTCCATAAAGGTATCTGTCTCATGTTGTTCTTTTACTGCAGTTAAACATAAAAACAGAAAAAAGCAAATATATCCATTTAGCCATACATTTGTCAAAATTATTATAATTCATGTTGAAAATGCTGTTTGGCTGAAATGACCCCTGCACCAGCAGGAGAGTTAGTCCTGACTGTGATGCAGGAAAATTATTTGGAGTTTAGGTTTTGTGCAGCTCAAAGAAACATTCTACATAGGTATCTCCATGAATATTAGAGTGCAGTCCTACTATTTGTCCTTGTGTGAGGCAGTAGTAGTCTTCTTTCGGCTTTTCCCGGTTAGGGGTCGCCACAGCGGAACTCCGGTCCGCTAATGATTGGTAGTTGATTTTTATGTGCCGAGTTACCAGCCCTGACACACAACCTTCAACAAAGGTATGCCCATTCATGCATGTCTCCATGCAGAAGACGCTCTAGCTGAGAATCGAACCGGACAGCGTCTTACTGTGAGGCAACAACGCTACCACAGCACCACCACCGCGGGTCCTTATGTGAGGCAGTACTGACACTAATTACTTAAGGATCATAGATTTAAAACTCAGGCAGTCAGATGTATTTGCTGTTGGACACAGAATCACAAAAAGATCTACAGACTTGCTATAAAGGCTCACAAAGCTGTTTGACATTTGTTGCATATGTTCATGATCCTTTTGTGGGCGGGGCAGGCAAAATGCAACACTAACCTGCCAACTCTTTTGAGATCTCTTCCTTTTTCTTTTCCTGTAGTGTAAGGGAATAATTTATAAACTGCTGAGTACCACATGCTTTAAAATGTGCCACTCCATAAGCCTTATGACCAAGGGGTTACTGTACAACAGATCCTAAAGGCAGTCTGTAACTGGATGCGAGTGTATGTGCATTTATAAAGTACTGAGAGGAAGTGCCGTATAAAATGTTGAACAGCACATTATGTAAACATTTCTACCTCTTAAGCACTTTGCTTTGAAGTCTACAATGTCTGCTTGAATGGCATGGCGTGGAGATAATGCCCCTCAACTTCCTTCTGCCATATCAAAGATAAATCTTCTGCTAAGTGTATCTGTTGCAGTTAAGCAGTTTCTTCCCAGCACCTAATAGTATGTGAGTAGCGCAACATGTCAGACTCTAGGACTCCAAGGCTCTGGCAGCTGAACGCTGCAGCCGGAGTTTGGTCTCTTCCCAGTGTTTTTATGCCTTGGAGTGGTAGACTTCCTGTACTTTTGTTACGAAAGAAGTAGGAAGAATGAATGCACTCTTTTAAGCAATTTTAAAAAGCACGTAAAGTCAACTTTTCTGCAGAAGTGCAGTATTTGTTAAATCAGTAATACTTTAATAGCATGCTAAGGCAGAATATAAAGCATCCAACAACTATAAATATAAATATTTTTTTTACATTAAATTACAATAGAAAGTTGCTTGTACATACCACAGTCAAAGTCTTGCATTTCCTCTACTGAGAAGGGCAGGACAAATCCATGGAGCTTTTTTCTTGGATCTTGTTCTCCAGTGAATTACATCATACAAGTTCACCCTTGGGCATTCTCTGAGATCATGTACTGTTTGTTTCTGTCTGAAAGGTAGCATTTCTCCATCACTACATCTTGTTTTTTTTTTTGGAAATTCACGGAAGCAAAATGGCCACTAATGACTGCAATAAAGCTAATGCCTGCCCCAGTACAATGTTGAAGGCTTTCAGTGAAGATGTACAACTTGATTGCTCCTTCACTGTAAACAGAGCTTGTTTTGATAACAACAGTAGAATCTTTCTTAAAGAGACACACTTCCCTTTCACTGTCAAAGGATAGCACATCAGTAAACTGCAGCTCAATTACAGTCTGTGAAACAGATAATTTTACTAACACAAGTGTAATACCTTCTATCCACACAGAAGTACTTACAATTTATTTTCTGCATATATGGGGTATGTCAAAATCAATGTTCAAAGAAATTATTTATTTTGACTTGGTGTTGATAATTTTTTTTAATGACATGAACAACAACAAACAAAGTGAAGTCCGTCAAAACAAATCACATATTTCGACAACATATGGCAGATGTTAAGGCATACTACACTAGTAGCTACTGCTTACTCAAACCCAGGATGGTTAACCTGTAACCCTTGATGAAATGTATCTGCAACCCTTAATAATGTTAGATACGATGTAAAAATTCTCAGAGTGCATCAACATCAAATTATAAATGCTGTACTCCCAGCTTAGACTGTTTAAGGTACAGCTTGTTGAAACTAAGTAGTTAAGTTTTTTCATCAAGTGATCTTCTGATCTAGTGTTGAAAGTCACTGGGTTCAGTTTCATCAACCTCTGTGACAAATTATGGGAAACATTTTTCTATGGAGAAAGTGAACTTCAGACTCTTCTCCATGATAGTGCAAGCAAAATGTTAGTGTATATGTATATGTATATATGTGTATGTGTGTGCTGTGTAGTAGAGGGTGAGAATTGCAGTGCACCTCATGGGGAGATGCAGGGGGCGTACTCCCTTGCAAAAAATATTACTTTTGGACTTGCATCTTGTTAATTATTTAGTTGACAAGTCAAATATTTGTGCCTTGTCTTGTTAGTTTTCTGATGGATTCATGTTATTGGCAGCTTAACTTAAACCTGTGCCGAATAAGTTAGCTGTTGACAAAATGAACTGGATCCATAAACATATGTCACGCTTTTCAATAAAGATGCTGTTTACTAGGTTAACATCTATAGCAGAGGAGTGTTCATCTGGATCCATGCCTGTACCTCGTACTGCAAGAAATCTGGAGAAAGCCTAAGAATGGGGGACAAGGACCCAAAAAGAGGGATACATTGTAAATACTGCATTTATAAATTTAGAAAGTTGTTAGAATAAGAGTTTCTATAAACATGCATTTTATGAAGGATATGACATTTGTAACTCAAATGTATGTCATTATTTAGTGACTTCAATCCTCAGTGATTGCCAGAAACCAGAAATTTTATGAGGAACACACCAAAAGTATGAGGCAAAAATCTTGGCATTCTGTGAAAATCTGAACAGTTGACATGGACGATATGCATGTGCACAGTAACATTCCTCCTGTATTAATTCTTCTGGATCTAATAACATTTGCAAAGAAATATGCAAGAACCATAGTGAACACATATGGTGTGATCAAGCAAAGTCAACTGTGGGCAAATCCAGATTTACCCACACCCAGTCGAGGGTTATTGCTATTATACAATGATACTATTTAAGAACGAAATTGCTTATCTTTCTTAAATAATATCTTTGTATAATGGTGCTATAGTGTTCCGCTACATTGTTTTCTTGTTCTTCCACATTTTTGGTGTACTGCACATGTGTATGGGACTTACTTTCCCACACTTGCACAGCACATCAGTGCTGTTTAACAGAAACCACAGAGAAAAAAGAATCTCTGTATTTTTTTCAATATGAGGCAAAAATCTGGACATTCTCCAAAGATTCGGACACTTCAGAGGTATGACAATGTGCCAAGATTTAAGAAGGGGCAGTGCTGAAATACAAGGAAAATTAGATATGTTTCTGTTTCTTTAGTTTTGCAGACCATACCAGATTTTTCTTGCATTTGGTCTCCCCTCTGTAGGATATATCAATAGAAAAGTCTGGCCACTCAATGGTACTTTAGTGTCCAGACTTTCTTCTATTGGTATTGGTATATGCCCAATTTACAATAGTTAAGCTGGTTGGGCTGGCCAGTCAGTGCACACAATTTTTAAATACTAATGAAAAGTCATTGTATAATACTTTTTGAAATTGTTTTCTGTAGGTATTAGTTATATAGTTGTGGGACAACTGTATCTTGATAGAGTATTTTTAAACATGATTATGTGATTTTTTTGTAGTTATTTTAAGAGTGTGTAAGTGATACAGTACTGCTTACTTTTTAATTTAGTCGTGTTAGAAAAAATACTGTCTAGTATTTTCAGTCATGAGTTGTTCTTTTCCTTTTTTCTGGACTGTAGCGAAAGGAAAATGTCAGTTGTATTAGTGTTTTTTCTTTGTTTTGGTAGGCCTATTGACTCATATTTCAATGTGGTTACCAACTGTTTTCTGCGAGTAATATTGTGGAGTTGCAAAGGTATAGCCAGGCATACTCTGTACTCTACAGTGTACATTTTTTCTTGCATCACTCAGAAACATTTTAGCTTTTTTCAGGCTATATTAAGTCTACAATTATCTAAAGTAATGCCTCTAACAGCAGATATATAACTTGCTTACAGAGAGGATTGCTAACCTAAAAACAATACCTTTAGTACTTTTAGGGGAACCAATGAAAATGATATTATATATATATATATATATATATATATATATATATATATATATATATATATATATATTTATTTATTTATTTATTTATTTATTAACTGCGGGGGGCAACATTTTGAAAGATGTGTCCATTTTTAAATGTTAGGTAGGTTGAGGGGCAGGTTGGCACAGTAGATAGTGTTGTCACTTCACAGCAAGAGGTTCACAGGTTTGAATCTCAGCTGGGGTGCCCTTGTGTGAAGTCTGCATGTTCTCCCTGTCTTCATGTGGGTTTTCCTCCCACATTCCAAACACATGCAGTAGGTGGATTGGACACTCTAAATTAGCCATAGGTGTGAGTGTGCTTGCAAGTGTGTGGTGTGGAAGAACTGCCATGGCAGGGCTAGCCACATGGCGGTGTGAACCTTAGCTCTAGATGATTGTCACTATTGAAGTGACACCCCAAGCCCATGTGTGCAAAAATGGGAATAAAGGAGTCGTGGATGGATGTGGATTGGGAGGCACTAAAAAAGAATTTGTGAGTACAAAATGGAATTTTCAGGTTGCATCTTTGTCTAGTTGGCATTCACATTTTAGAATATTAAATAGGTTTCCCTGAGTGACAGATTTTTGCCACTTTTTGATTTTGTGGGTAGCATGATGTACAGAAGGGTTCTGTACTAGATGCACCATTTCTTGAATATGCTGTTCCAAATCAGAAGAAAGGATGGACAGCCTGTAACCTGGGTCATCTGAAGGAGGGGGAGCCAGGGGGATTTTATTTTGTCCCTGTTTAATATTTTTACATCTGTGATGATATGGGCAAGTGCTAGCATAGCCAGCTGGAGTTTTGCAAAGAATGATATGCCCTTTGAATATCAAACTGATTTCTACAAGATGCTTGTGTTACAAATGTATTAGAACTGTATGCCATTTGTAAATCAAACTGCTTTGTACAGATGCTTGTGCGGAAAATCTATTTGTGAGGTTTGCTTGTGTTAAAATGTATCAACAGTGTACCCTGCTGAAATGAAAAGAAATGTACATGTATTATTGAAACTGAATTAAATGTACCAGCTAGCTTACTTTAAGAAAAATAAGGGAAAAGTAGATAAGCTATTAAACCATTAAAACTTCATAACACAGTGCTGAATAGGACAGGAGATGATAAGTCTGGGTAAAAGACTTAGCTCAGTAAAAAGAGGGGAGGCCCCAGACACTGCCATAAACATTTGGATGTGTATTGTGGCCGTCTGTGCTAAATTCCTGTCTGAGCTTCAAAGGGAAAAAATGTGAGAACCTAGAGTCAGGTGACCAGATGAGGTCATTCTGCCAGCTCTCTTGGGAATTATATTTTAGATATTAAAAAGAGAAATCTTGGAGTATAGAGTATTCTGTTTGGGAAGGCTGACTAGAAAGCCCCTCACCCACAGCAACTTGCCTTGTGGTAGTAAGTAACTTAACTAGGGACAACAATTCTTTTAGATTCAGTGGTGATTATAGTGAAGTTTAATTTAGAGAGTGTTTTTCTTTATTTGTATGAGTCTTCCATCAGTGTTAATTTCGATATTTTCTGTGATTTGAACTCAGTTGTTTACTGTGTATATATACACACACACACGCACACACACACACACACACACACACACACACACACACACACACACACACACACACACACACACACACACACACACACACACACACACACACACACGCACACACACACACACACACACACAAATATATATATATATATATATATATATATATATATATATTCAGCATTTTCATTCTCTTTTATTATTCATTATTAAATGTATTTAAAACTTTTATTGCGGCTGGTCCTTAAAGAAAGTATCTAGCCTTTGAGAGTACTTATATTTGTTTGGTGACATTATGTGGGCCACTCCAGAAGGCCTAGTCATTTTGGGCACCCTTTGTTAAGGGTCTTAGAGTAGCTGATTGGAGAGTGTCTGGTGGAGGTGATAACTACCTTATAGTCTGGGCAGAAGGGAGCATACCTAGTAAACATGTGCCATCCTTTCCCAGGTGTGTGTGTGTGTGTGTGTGTGTGTGTGTGTGTGTGTGTGTGTGTGTGCAAATCAAATTGCTCACTGTGTGTATGTTAGCTACTTGGGGCAGGGACACGAAGCACTGGGTTCACTGAGAGGGTGCTGGAGGATTGGCTTGGACAATCGGCTGAGGACCTAACCCTACAGCTGTACCAGTGGGGAGTCTTACTGGGGACCTGGAGGGAGACAGATATAGAGACATCCAGATCATGGGCTGAGTGTGTTCCCAGTGTGCTCCTAAGGAAATTGTACTTGATGCAGAGAGGTCTGCATCTGGAAATACTGAGTGTATCCATTTGTATCCCAAGTGCATGTCCTTCTCCAGTGTCAGTGTTGAGGATTCAGGCTCCATGATTACTGACCCAGTATGGGGATGTCAAATATTGGTGGCCATCACATATTGGTAACAATGGTGGGCATCACAACATCTACTCCCCAAGTTCCTCGCTAATCCATTATTTTGTTTTATGAAAGAGATATGCATGTTTCCTTGTACCACAACTGGTAAACAGTAATGATCTAAATGAGGCACTGTCATTTTTAATTTGCAAAGTATGTGAAAGTGCTTGATTGGAAGGACAAGTATCAAGTTGTGACTATTTTTAACATGCAAAATTGTGCAGATATGCTTGGACTTGAGAACACTTAAAGGCATTAGCCATGCAAAGATGTGTGGTTGAGAAATATGAAAACCCCTCTTTGAGCATGATACACACTGACATGTTTGACATATTGCTCAGAAAGATATTACTATAAACAGTAAACATCATTTGAATTAAGCATATCTAGAAGGGAATTGGTTACTAGTGATAAGAGATTCTTTCTCCTTCAACGTCACCCCTTATTATGTTCAGTGGTAGTATATCTCAATACGGTGGTCCAGTTATACATTTAAGACAATACACAGTTCTCAAATGTGGTAGCTTATTTTGAAAAATGACAGCTTCTCCACATTCATTATTGAAAGATAAGCCCTTCTGTCTCTGACTGTTGCCCAATCAGCACGCAACATGATCTCAGAATAAGTCATCATGGGTGGACATTTGAGGTTGTCCATAGAAATGTGATTTAAGCATGGCAACAGTGTAAATTATTGTTGTTAATAGAGTAAAAGGTCATCATATGGTGTGAGATGTACCTGTAATAGCTGAATGAGGGGAAGGCAGAAATTCTGAAACATTTGATCTGAGGAAAAGTTTATTATAAAATGCACTATTCACTTAACTAAACCAAAGAGAAGCATAACTACACATATATTCCATAATGCAGGAGGTCATAGCAATATATACAGTTTCCACTGAAATAATTTTGACTTAATCAGAACTATATGGTAAAGAATGGTCTCCCTCTGTACCATACAACGGTCAAGAGAGCAAATAAAAGGCACACACACACACACACACACACACACACACACACACACACACACACACACACACACACACACACACACACACACATTTTACAATATTCAGTAATGTGTGATGACTTTAGATGTACAGACTGTATCACAGAAGCTGTCAGTACTTTTCCATTTGATTTTTATCAGCCTAAGGTCAGCCTGCATGTGTCACATTATACATTGTACCTTGGGATGTAGCAACATATCTAGTCTGGCTTTGGGATAAGAAACAAGAATCAGTACTACTAGCAGCAATGCAGAAAATGCTAGGTTAGCTAGAGAGAGGGCTTTTATGACTTACCATCATTGGTGACAAAGGTCACTTAACATACCTGGTATGTGTGTTGCCAGTTGCCTCCCTCTCCTTTATTCAGCCCTTAACTAATATTTTAGCAATGGCCATCATTTTCTAATAACTCTAGAAGTGTTATATAATTCCAGATCATTGATGGGCAGCACAGTGGTGCAGTGGGTAGCATTGTTGCCTCAAAACAAGAGGTTCTCCAGTTCATTTCTAAGCTGGGGTACCTTTTGTGTAGAGTCTGCATGTCCTCCTTGTGTTCATCTGGATTTTCTCTGGAAGGTCTAGTTTCCTATTATATTCCAAAGATATTCAGTAGGTGGATTGGACCCTCTAAATTGGCCATAGGTGTGAATGTATGGTATACAGGAACATACTTGGCAGGGCTAGCTACCTGGTGGTGTGAACCTTGGCTCTAGATGATTGTCACTGGTAAAGTGGCACCCTGACCTCATGTGCAAAATTGGGAAAAGGAGGTTGTAGATGGATGGATTAGTGAGAAAGATTTTGCACGATATTTTCCCTAACTAATCTATCTCTCACTGAATATGGAAATCAGACAACAAGAGTCTCTGAAGCTCTTCTATATCCTACTGATACGCCACTGTACTCATTCAACCAGTGAAAAATATATACTGATATAGTGACAGAAAGCATTTTTATATTCAATGGTAGGTCTTAACAAGGATGTGTATAGGAGGTCATTATATCACAGCTTCTAGATGTTATGGTATCAAAGATATTTTAGTAACAATCTAGAACTTGTAGCAGTGGGGTAATGCTGACTTTACCCTCATTTTGTGTGGGTTGATCATAAAGATATAGCCCATGATCAGGCAAAGCCAGCTGTGGGTAAATCCAGAATTATTCATGCCCAGTTGTGGAATATTTCTATTGCACAATAACACTGTTTAAGAAAAAAACATTACCTGTTCTAAATAATGCCATTGTATAAATGGACTTTAGTGCTTCTCCGTGGTGTCTTCAAAAAGGGGATGTCTAAAATTTGTACTGTGTATGTATTCAGCATGCACATATGGGCACTTCCACAGTATATAGTGGTTCATGCTTCCCCTTTTGTTTTCTCCTGTATGGTTCTGTTTAAATGCCACTGGTGTCTGGATATATGCAGTACTTTCAGACAGTGGCTGCAGTTAAAAAGAAGAATAAATAATACAGAATAACAGCAGTGGTGATTTGTGTCAATTATGCAGCTAATAGCTATACCAAAAATAAGCAACCCTTCAGCTACCAGTGGCCAAACTGACAATAGCCATATCTGGTGTGTTTCTGTGATAGACACTCATCTCTTTAATACTTTCACTGTCTGAATGTAAGTTGCATATGTTCAGACAGCAACAGCATTGAAGGATAGACATTTGTAACACTGAAAAACAGCAGCTATGACTGCAGGCTATTTGGTAGCTGGTTGGCATAGTAATAGTCAGTTTTGGTTTGGGCTATCAAAGTCATTTACTTTAGTAATGCCTGATTTATAATAGGCATGTTGACTGGTTTGTTAAATAACTACATTTCAAAATATTAATAAGCTTATATTGTAAAATATAAATTACACTATAGGCCATTCTAACTGTAGTTCAGATGTTCGCTAATAACGGTGTTCAACCTTAAAGAAGGTAAGACAGAACAGTTAAAAAAATTGAAAAATCAATTAAAATAATTAGTTAACCAATTAATTAATTGTTTCCAGCTCAACTCTGTTCAAACCCTGTGGTCTTAACATTTTGTATTTTACAATGCACTTTCCTTGTACAATAGGATATTGTGCACATTCCTAGGATTTGGTGTTTGGCAAAATGATTAAGAAGTTTAACTCACAGACATAAAAGTACAGGTTTTGATTCTCAACTTTGTGGAAAACTGGCTATGCTTAAAAATGGCCCACAAGGACAGCTAACCTAGTACTTACCTGTGAACCTATACGTTGACATGAAATGTCTCCAAGAAATTTGGGAGCAACTTGCAAAAAACAGTAGCAGTGAAAACTTGTTCTAAAAATGCTCACCAAACAACTTTCCTTCTTTGCATGCCTTATATATCTAAGGTGGCAAGGAATGCATCAGACTTTCCTATATTTTTTTACACTAGTTGTTATTTTCTGATAATGAATGTAATGGATGACAATCATTATTATTAGTTAACATCACACCTAATTTGCAGTCATCAGAGAGTTTATATAATCAACAGCTGTTAGTTCTTAGTTCAAAAAACTGTACATTAATAAGGACCAGACCAATGACCAAGCCCTAAGGTATGCTAATGTATATGTTTCCCCAGTTAAAAGACTAGCCTTTGATCAAAACTCTAAAGCCAGTTATTCAGCCAGTTAACCAAATATGAGTCAATACCCACATTGATTAATCTTTCTAATACTGCAACATGCAACAGGGCATTTCATTTGGAAGAATAGTTAAGGTCTTTACCTCACAGATAGAAAGTACAGGGTTTAATTCTAACCTCTGGATATTGGCTTGGCTTGTAATAGTCTGCAGAGTGCTAGCTTAGTATTATGTGTATGACAAAAGTTCCTAGGCCAAGATCCCTTACTTCATTAACAGAGTAACCAGGAAAAATGTAACAAAAGAGCCATATTGATGGAGATGTAAATTATAAAACCCTTTTGAATATTCAAGAAATGTATCCAATAATATTATTTCCAAACATTTTCCGAATACTCATGTAAGACCTACTTGATGGTTTAATCTGGACATTTCTCTTGAAAACTGGAATGGTATCAGTCATTTTCCACAAAGATGAAACAAAACAATAGTGCAAAGAAGGATTACATAGGTAAAATAATATCCTATTTAATTCCTCTTTAAGAGTTAAGACAGATAACCATGGTATGCCAGCAATACCCATACAGATATTTTCCTTAACTTTTTTTTAAGATCATACAAATGTCTAACATCATAAATTCAGGGCAGAATATATATTTTAATGGAAATAGTTCCAGAATATCAGCTACAGGGGACATTCAAAAATATATTGCTATCTGTGCAACCCCTTTTCTAGTGGTATCACCTTTTGGACTGCAAATAATTCTCTGCTCAAATGGACACAGTAGTATTTGATGGTACTGTCTCCTCTGAAAAGCACATCACTAGGGGTGCCCCTTAGGGTTCTGTCTTGGTTGCTGTCAGCTTTGACATGTACTTCTCCAATATGAAAGCAAATGTCAAAGGTCTATGGCTAACCAAGTTTTCTACTGATTGTAAACTAGGTACTAATATTGATGTTACACAGACACTCTTATCCTCCCAGAGGGGCTCATCAGAACCAGTGCTTGGTGAACTGACCATGGCCTAATGCCAAAAAATATAGAGTAGTTGCCTTTGGGAAATAAGTCTAGCCTAATGATTACCACATAAGCAGGACCTGGCTTAAGACTGGCATAGGCATTAGAAATCTAGGTATCTTTGTCAACAATGAACTATCCTTCAGTCAACATGAATCCATTTTATTTAGAAGATCCTTCTACCTTTCCCAATTAATTGCCAAGGGTATATCCTCCAGTTACATGGATGTCATAATCCCCTTCTATTCTTCCCTCATCAGGTCAATCATAGAAAATTATTCACTTTTTGAAATGTTCCACTCCAAACACATTGCCCAACAAGAAAGGCTGCAACATTCTCTAACTAAAAAAAAAGTCTTCAAAGTTATTAAAGTTATTACTGTGGATTAAGAGTCTGAGGTGTTACCACATTGCTTCCTGCAGCCAAGTTTATAAATTTGATCCTTTCCATCTGCATTTGACTACCATGTTTCTGTTTCTGCAAGTTACTTAACCAGATATTGCTCCAGGCTGCCCCTAAAAAGGGACACCTGTGTCAAGTGGGAAAAACCTACAAATGAATAAAATACAATAAAATGAAAAAGGACTATGTTACCTTTAGCTAGATTGAAAGATGTATATATATATGTATATATATATATATATATATATATATATATATATATATATATATATATATATATATATGTATATATATAGAGAGAATAGTGATCTCTACCTTAACTTCTAGACGAGACCTCTTCCATATCAGAAATGCTTGGTAATACAAAAAACACTCACTTAAAATCCTTCAACCTTCATAACTCCTTAAACAAGACCTCTTAGACAGGCACATTCCTCAACCCATAATCTCCTACCTGTATAACCAGCTCCCCTTGCTTATCAATCAATTTAACATGTTACCCTCCTTCAAGTTCTGCCTTAATGAACATATGAGCACTTACAAATTTACATCAGGGATGGCCTTCATTGAGGACAGTGGCAAATCTAGCTGTTAAACCATTTGGGTTGCATGGCTAGGCTCTACATAGTCACCCAGGCTATTTGCCCAGTAAGAAACTGTGAAACACTGCAAAACCAGGTTCAGTCCATTAGTTTTGAAAAAAAAATTACTTCCCCAACATATTTTCTAGCTGTGGACAAATACAGTTTTTTTGTTGAAAGTACAACCTATGCAACAAGCTATTCCATTTTACTACCTTATATATTAAATGTGGTTTGAAACCAGGCAAAGGGAGAACATCACAAAACCGACATCCAGCATGTATTTGACTTTTTAAGTTATAGTGAATAATGTTATTTGAGATTATTTACATCAATATGGACTATATTCCAACCATATCTGTTTGCTAAAGAAAGTTTATTAACAGAAACAGCTAAGCAACAATAATAATGTCAGGATGTATGTTTACCATACGTATATATAAGTGGTTACTTATTCAGTCATCTGTATTAAGAATCTTCCTTACTCTTAGATATGCTATTATCCATGGTTACTATAACAGTTAATATTTATGGAGTAGAATATTCACCAAGAAGTTTCTGTCTCCTATTAGAAAATTCTTTGACATCTGAAAACCGTCTAGGCATTTTCTTAAACTTGTGTAACAAATCCAGGTTAATGTTGTCTTCACCTCTTGGTTTAATTGTGAGATCACTTGTAATGGTTAGATTCAACACAGCTTATCAGTTATGTAGTCGCTACTAAAGTTCACAGTTGGTTGTTGGATTCTTTATTACAAGTTATAGAATGGGGTTAATCTTTTTTTTCCTTTTGTTTGCTGTTCTGATATCTGCTCCATCATATATTATGCAGAATTCAACCTCATAGAAACCTCTTAAACCACTTGACATTTTATTTTTTATTTTTATTTTATTTTTATTTTACATTTAATAACCGGGAAAGTCTGACTGGACACAGGTCCCTTTTCAGCGGAGGCCCGGGGAGAAAAGCTCCACATACAGTACAGTACAAGTGAGGATTTCACTTACATCTAAGAATACATTTCAGCATGCAATATTCAGATATTAACATCTTGTTGTTATCAGGACTATATACAAGTACATTACAAACTCATTTCAGCATGTAGTAGACAGAGTTTAACATTTCTGGTAGTAGGTTTATATGCAGTACATTGTAAATATTGAAAGTAGTAGAATATTTGAGAAAAAAGTACAAAAGTTTATGTAGGAGTTCATTCTGAAAAGACTATTGTTTGGGGTAGAACAGGTATACCTGGGTAACTAGAGGAAGTAATTGGTGATCATTAGCAGATGAATTCATGCAACAGTGCAGTGGTTTGGTTTAACCTGGGGAGACACAGGAGCAGAGCCAGTTGTTTGAATAGTGGGTTTTGAGGAGTTTTTTTAAACTGGAAGGCAGAGGTTGTAGAAGTAATGTGATTTTGGGAGTTGATTCCAAACTATGACTATAATGCAGGCAAAGGGAGACTTACCTGCTTCATTTTTGTGTTTGATGACATTTATAAGGTTTTGGTTACTGGATCTTAAGGTTCTGATGGTTGTGTAGGGCTGAATTAGATGCTGTAGTGATGGGGTTTTGACAGGTAGGTGGTACAGTTTGTGTGCTGTAGAGAGTTGATTAAGTAGCAGTAGTTGGGCCAGCTCAAGCCAGTTGAGCTGCTTTAAGGCAAGACAATGATGGGATCTATAAGAGGCCTCAGTTGCGAACTTGGCAATCTTGTTGTAACAAGATTCCATTTTGTTAAGTTTGGAGTGGCGAAGATTTGTCAGTATAGGGGAGGCATACAGTAGGATGGATAAGAGATGAGTTCTTGCAAATTGTGGATTTTGTATTCTTGGTCATGAAATGTTTGCTTCTATAAAGGAGACCTAGCTTTTTGTTTACTTCCTTGATTGTTTGGGCTATGTGAATGTAAAGTCTGAGGTTGGTATCAATTACTACCCCTAGCAGTTTTGTGTGGGTTGTTGGGGTGATTTTGATGTTATCTTTGGAGATTATGGTGAGATCATTGCTTATCTGAGGAGGTCTACCAGGTCCAAATAGAATTAGGTTGTTTTTTTTTTTTGGGGGATTAAGAAGAAGTCTGATATTGGTGAACCATGCTTCGGCTAAGGCAAAGTTTTTCTGAGTTATAGTTTGTAGTTCCTTTATGTTGGAGGTGGCACATACAGTGGTGATGTCATCTGCATATTGTACTACTGTGGCAGAGATTGAGGATGCAGCAATCTGATTTGTAAATAGGGAGAACAGCAAAGGACCAAGAATGGATTCTTGGGGGACACCTATAGATACTAGTCAAAGGGAGGACAGTTGGTCTTGCCATAGTACTGCTTGCTGTCGACCAGATAGGTAGTTACTAAACCATGATATAGTGGAAGAGTTTATGTTAAGGGAAGCTAGCATTTCAAGAAGCCTGCTATGGTTTACCATGTCGAAGGCTTTAGATAAGTCTAGGAATATGGTGGATACGAATAGTCCCATGTTTCTGTAGTGATTGACTAAGCTGGTAAATGAGAGTAGTGCTGTGGTGGTGCTATGGGAGGGTCTAAAGCCATGCTGAGAATTAGATAGTAGGTTATTTTTCAGCAGGTATTGCATTAGTTGAGAGTGAACTATTCTCTCTAACATTTTTGATAAAGGTGATAGAATTGCTATTGGCCGGTAGTTGGTAAGCTCTAGGGATTTACCTCCCTTGTGGAGTGGAATTATATGTGATATTTTCCACAAGGTGGGTACTGTGCATTGAGTTATGGACCGATTTATGAGAATGGATATAGGATAGGCTATGGCCTCAGCTGTTATCTGAAGGAAGTCAGCTTGAAGATATACAAAGGTCCATTCTCTGTTTAAAGGAAAACTTGACTATAGAACTCAAAAACATTTTTTTTTTTCATTCTATATTTGTTTATGAGCTGTTTTAATACCTCAAAATCACTCCAAGTGTTTACTTTACAATTTTAATGTGTTTCCCACAAAATGATGGATGATGAGACCTGCCTTGGTAACTTGATGTTGCTTTCCTGCTTTCGTTCCTTCTTCCCAGAATACATTTCAAGTCCTCTTTATATGAGTCATGCTAGACATAAGGAAGCAGTGTTATTTTCTCATACCATTAAGATAGAATGGCAGGAGTGTGAAGCACTGCTGTCATCTAACACACCTTCTGTAACAGAGCTGCTTCTATGTTTCCCTGAGTGAGCCTACAAACACAAGGTGCAGGGTTTGAGTCTCACAAGGGATAATGGGCTAGGCTTAAAATGGCTTGCAAGGGCAGTTAGCTTAGTACTAACCTATATACATATATATATATATATGTGCCTGTCAGAGTTTGTTCTATGCCATAAATAGCTGTTAGCTACTTCCACCAAATAAAGTAGGTAAATAGCAAGCTTTTGTAAAGGGATTCTGTAGTTCTAAAGGAATTGACAGACATTCCCAATGCTCTCCTCCTGAGGTGTGAAAACTCTCACTACTGTAAGCAATCCTTGCTGTATCATGTACAGGTGACAACTACTACTGGAAAAGACTCCAAGTAAGTCTGTCTGCTACTTCCCAATGCCTTCATTGGGAAGATTTTTCTCTTTCATGAATAATCCAGAATTATAACATGTTTTACTAGTTCCTTAATTATTTCTGTCATGCTCACCTCCCTTTTTTCTGTTACATTTCTTTATACTTTATTAACCAGGAAAGTAAACTAATTGAAGGACTCTTTTCTGACAAGACCTGGGCTACATTGGCAAAGATAATAACAAGTAATAAATGCACGTAGTAATACATGAATGACTTTAACATATTGTTTTATTGCCTTTTCTGTAAATAATACCTTTTAAACTCTCATGCTACGAGTGGAGATCAAAGCATTATAATGCATGTTTATATTACCTCATGTATACTGTACTATTTGTAAACATTTTTATGGTGTATGTAATACTTTGTGGAGCTTTTCTCCCCAGGCCTCTGCTGAAAAAGGGCACACAATCAGTCAGACATTCCTGGTCAACAGATGTCAAACAAATAATAAATAAATAAAGAAAACATACTGCCATGAAGACATTGACAAAGACTGCATGTACAATACATATCTGGGGTATGACAATGAATAAGTAAAACATTAAACCACATTTACTAGAATGTATACATTAATAATGCTTAACTATATTATGTTAACTTTATTATAAATAACAAATTGCATGCGACCATGCTGTACAACTCGCAGCGCTGTAAGATGTTACTGTTCTCTAAATGACTAGGAATTAACAAGTGAATGTTTTATGGTTTCACAAAAGAAAAGGACGGTGGGGATAATTATATTTGCATCACATTTACTGTCCTACGATAGTATGAAAACATACTAAATCTACTACATATTTTGGAATGGAACAACCATTACAGTGGAGCCTAATGACTAATGTGGTGAAGGACATGTAGAAAGTAGGAGACAGCAGGTTGATTAGGATGATGACAATTGTATAATACAAACATGCATGCACATGCCCCGTCTGTGTGTATATATTTCTATGCACCTGTATATATGTGTGTTATGTACACACACACATACACATACACATACACATGCACATAAATATGTCAGTGCATGTGTGATTACTTACAAAAAATATCTATTGCATATTTCTCTCTCTATATGTATTTACACTGTACTACATCCCACATATAGTATTATACATGCTACATACATACATTTCATAAATATACACATATATATATATATATATATATATATATATGTGTGTTTTTGTGCATATGTGTATATGCACATATACCATTACTCAAAATTTCCAAATTTGATTTGTTTTTATTTAAAGGACATGAAGTATACAGACAAAGGCATGCAATCAATTTCTCCATTATGAACACACACATACACTCATATGTTTTTG
>NC_056735.1:259074209-259136709 GCF_019279795.1 Protopterus annectens | reverse complement strand
ATAAATCAACATACTGCTTTTATGTACCTGTTGAAAATCAACTTTCTGATAAAATGTAGGATCATTCAACATACTAAACATGACTTCTTTATAAAAAGTATAATCCATTACAACCAGCAGCCCTCCCTTAGCTGCTGGCCTCACAGAAATAGAATGGTCATGACACAAAAAAATCTAAGGCTGCCCTTTCTTCTTTGCTCAAATTCTTAAAACATTTCCTAGAAGTACCTTCATCATACAAACTATAAATTTCTTTTATACATGCTATTTCAAATGTTTCAATGGCAGCATGTTCATTGGAATATAACTACACTGTCTTCTACACATAGTTCTATGTACATTATTCCCACCTGTATCATTAAACTGTACTCTCAGCATTAAATTGCGTGTAAATGTTTTAAGTTCTAAAATATGGTCAGTCACAGTCATTTTACTTGCCGGTATGAAAGACATACCTTTATTTAACACATTAGTTTCATCTTCTGTTAATAAATGAGAAATGTTCCATACTAACATCTGTTGACATGCTGCCACATTTTCTTGATTGTTAGAGGCTGTTCTTCCTCTGCAGAAGCCTTCCATTTCATTCGACCCTTGTTCTGAGATCAGTCATGAAAATGTGTGGAGCGAATGGGGTAAGGTGTAGTCAAACTCAAGCTGGTGGAAGCAATAGGTTCTGAGCTTACAATTTTATAAGAGTATTACAGAGGATGATAGTTATGGAACTTTTAAACATGAACATTGTCACATTTTTAATAGCATTGAGGCCCACGTTAACTTGTTACAGACCAGTAAAATGCAGAAATTAAGCAGAGACATTTATGACTATGTGGATGGAGTTGCATATCCTAACCCCCCCCCCCCCCATTCGCAAGCTTGAGGTGTTAAACGACTTGGTAATAGTGCACATAACAAAAGTAAAGAAAAACACTATACGGTGAACCCAACTATGGATTATGACAATGTGAATGGTGATGGCAATGAATTTAGAGGTGGGGGACATGTTGAGGATTTAGTTGTTAATTTTTCCAGTTCACCTTCACCCCCACCACCCCATCGACCTTTGCCTAGGAGATCTGAAAGAATCAGAGATAAAAGGAATGGTAGGAATGGTGGGAGGTTTTTTCATACAAGGACAAGAGCAGGGTTTTTGTGCATCCCCAGAGTTGAACCCATGGAGGTCACAAGCGGTGGCCCAGACCTTATTTCAGTACCAGCAGCAGGGAGGCTATCAACGATGGAGGAATTAATGGACTTACAGGAAGTCAAATTTAATAAGGACAATGGAAATGAGATTACAAACTTGACTGCTGTTTTTAATGATCAAAAAGATTTTAAAGTATTTAACTATTCTAGTGTGGAAATTGATGGTATGGTTGCTAATGTGTTATACAGGGGCATGACGTTTGTTCCTTCCTCAAAGCCTAATGTTGCTACTATTTTAACTGATTTTAAATTGCCAGAAAGCTGAATTTAAAGGTCATGTTTGAAAATAATAGTAAACAATAAAAATAATTTAATATTGTGAGTATATATAACTCATCCCTACATCCGTTACTCTTAACTTATGAAAAGGTTTGTGAATTGGATTTTAGGGAGCTGATTATTAACAAGAATAGACCTAAGACTGTTTTAACTTGAGTAAAGAAGAAATGGAGGTGTTGCAATTATTTACAAGTCAGCATGTTAGAGTTATGAAATTGGATAAGGGGGTGGGGTTGTAGTCATGGATTCAGTGGACTATAATGCTAAAGTTAGGTGCTTGCTTGAAACAGGTACTTATGAAGAAGTATCCATAAATGAAGTAAATGGTGCTAATAGGAAAATGTATCCTAATTTGAACAATATGTTTATCGATAACTGGATTGGTATTGAATTATTTAGTTATTTTACCTTAGTAACCCCAGTATACTAGTTGTCTTTGTGGTGCCTAAAATACATAAAAACTTGTATGATCCACCTTTACACCCCATAATTGATGGAAGAAATTCCATTGCATCAGCATGTGCAAAGCACTTAGATACTAAATTGAAGCAATATTTGGTGCATGAAGTAAGAATTTGTAGAGATCCCTGGGATTTTTAAGGGAAAGTAGACAGTATTAACTTTGATTCTAATGACATTTTGGCCATCATAGACGTGAAATATTTATATAGTGCAATACCTCAGGCACTGGGGTACCCAAGGGGTATGTGATTATTTAAAGATAAATGGGTACCCCAGGAATAGGTTAATTTAATAGAAGACCTATTGGAGCTGGTATAAAATAATAATTTCATCGCCTTTGAGAATAAATATTACTTGCAAATGAAAGGAGTGGTGATGGGTTCCCCTTCTGGTGCGGCTTTCGTGAATACTGTAATGGAACAATTTTTTAAGTGGGTCCCAATTTTATAATTCCTTTTTGTTATATACCCAGTTTTTGCATGATATTTGTATCATCTGGAAGGGTACCAAGGAGGAATTGATAATTTTTTATTTTATATTAACAATATAACTGAATTTTTGAGGTTTTACCATGAAATGTACCAAGAGAAAATAGCTTATTTAGATGTTTTGGTAGTTAAGGATGTCTGTAACAAAAGGTATGTTTCTCGAATACATCGGAAAAGTACCTACTGTAATAGTTTTTTTTTACACTTCTGTAGTTCCCACCCCCACCATCAAAAAAGAGCCATGGTCAAAGGGCAGTTAGTCTGAGCGTCTAGAATGGTATCATTAAAGGATGATTTTTGGGTGGAATGTCATTCAATGGTGGGAATGTTTGAGAGTAGAGGTTATCCCAGGGAGATCTTAAATGAATTATTAACCAAAGTTATTAGTAAGAGGGAAAGTGGGTATTTTAAACCTAATCTAGGTGCAGGTAAAAATGGAATGGTTTCTCCTCCAAATATTGAATTTAGTAGTATGGGAATGTTTGCATCATCTGGTACAGGCGTGGAGGGTATTACTGAAGAAGGGGTGAGTAGTGCTGAGAATAGTTGCCAAACCGGTTTTATTATGACGTATTTTGGTGGATTCCATACCTTAGAATGGATTCTTAATAAGAAATGGGATATTTTAATGGAGAGTAATTTATTCCGGGTTAAAATTGAGGAGCAACCTGTTGTAGTTTATCATAGAGGGAGAATTTGAAATGTATTTTAGAAAGGAAGGAATATACTGTAAGTAAAAGTAAATTTTATAAGGGTATGAACAAATATGGTAGGTGTCATTTTTGTAAATGTGTTAAGGACGGTAAAGACTTTATGGTCTGTGGTAACCAATTTAAGATACTTGGAAATTTTAATTTTGAATCTAAAGGGGGTAGTCTATTTGGCTCAATGTGAAGTGTGCCCCTGTTTTTATGTGGGGAAGATGGACCACAAAGTGAAAGAATGTATTTACAAACATGACTATACTATCAAAAAAAGCATTATGACAAATGCCCTTGCTAAACATGTTTTTGATTTTCCATGACACCATTTTAAGTATGTAGTTATTAACCAGGTCATCTAAGGCTATCAGGGTGGACCTAGTAGCCTACTACTGGAGAAGAAGGAAATGTCATGGTGAATGGTATTAGATGATAGTAGATGACCTGGGCCCAATGAATATATTTCTATTGCTTGTATTTTAAAGCTTAAGGCACAGAACCAATAAAAGGAATATTTTCATTTATTTTATTTGAACTAGTTAACAGCTATCTCTATTGGTTATTTTATACCATGACCTTAAGAAGTATATAGGTTATATGTACAGTAGATGTTTATGTATTTGATGCAACTAGTAACCAGATTAACCTGACTGTACTTGTTCTCCTTTCATCTTGGAAGCTAAGTACGGCTGGGTCTGGTTAGCACTTGGATGGAAGACTGTCTGGGAATATCAATTACTGTAGGCTTAGGTATTTAACATTTAAGTATTCATAAATAAACCTCATTACCACAATAAACAGAACATGCTGGTGGGGCAGGTTCCTAACTAGAGACTTCCCATACTCTGGAACAAACTTCCCATTCACGTCAAGCAGAGGACTTCACTGGCCCTCTTTAAGAGAAATCTTGATGAGTGGATAGGCAATAGGAAGTTCACCCTGGGGATGACTTCAGTGGTCTTGCTTGACAGGGGCACTGGGAACTAACTTTGGGCAGCATGATGCCAGGGACTCTTCTTGGGCTAGGCTTATATAGACTACAGGGCCATTAGCCTAGTACACACCTATGAACCTATCTCTATTGCCCATTTTGTCAGCTATTTTAATTTTTAAGCCTGTTACTAGACATGCATTGTGTGTTCCTATATTTGCGTTATGCATTTTATATGCTGTATTTATATTTTATATTTTTTTGTATGGTGTATATTGGATAAAAAGAATGTGCTGCTTTAAGAAAGGGTGTGTGTGTGTATTGACCAATGGGGTTGCTTTTGAGTGGATTTAAACAGGGCAAACATGTATAGATTTATCTGATGAAGTTCATAAAAAGTGAACAAAAGTGTTTATTACAGTTTAATAAATTGTAGTTTTACCATGGGTCCACCTGAGCCAGCTTTTGTTTGGACTTTGTACATGATCTTTTTGTGTTTTGTTTTCTCTAAATGTCACAGAAATCTTTGATATTATATTTAAGTTATCTTAACATGTGAACTATTATAAATAACCAACATTTAAAGCTTAGCATTTTAGTACTGTGATGCTGCTTATGTAAATTTGACAGAAGAGGTGAAAACTGCCTTTAAACCCACAACTGATCTAATTGCTTTGTTTTTCTATGAAAAGGAAAATGTTAAGTTCTGCGCCTCTCTGCAGTAAAAACAGTGGAAAACAGTTCCACAGCTTTCTGTCTTTTTTTATAGCACATCCTGACATTAGGAGAATTAATTGTCCATTTAAGATTGACAACAGTACAAGACAGGGTAAACTACAGATTCATCTGTGTCTATGGTATGGCATGCAGGCAGAGACAAATTCTTCTGCAGAGTATGTGATAAGTTAAACTTAAAGAAAGTGGGTGGGCTTTCCCTTTCTTTGATTCCAAGGCAAGGAAATGAAAGTTTTAAAAAGTATGAGCAGGTTTCTGGTACCTACACAATACTGGAACCATATGCTAAGGAGAAAAGAAACCTAAGGGTTGAGTTAAACAGTAGGATACACCACCGTTTTTCTTTATATTTGTGACAGTAACTTCCTGGCTTTCACAGAGTGACTAAAGGCTTGTATAGAATATGCAGAAAGCAAAAAATCAAGCGCTGTACATTATAACCCTTAATGATAAAGTCTGTCATTGCCAAGTTAAAAGTATGAGAAAAGCTGTATTTGGGTTCCCCATTCATAGAGCTTTTGTTCATAGGTCCTATCAACCTTATAACCAAGGAGGCCATTGTGAAGCTTAGCCTCTTCAAAAATGCTGTAGAAGACTACCAGTTCCCACACTAAGCATATTTTCCCCAGATATTTCATGTGAAACTCTGTGATCACACTTTGTTAAGGAAGCACTCTGCTTGACCTGAAAGGATAGCCTTTTCTGGAAGTAGAGGATATGTTGGGTTAGTTACCTATTGTGACATAGCTTGCTTTTTATGTTGCATTACAGGTTTAGGTATCTAGAGCAGGTGTTTACTTTACCAATTGTTCTATTTAAGTCAAATAGCACAAAATGTACTGGGTCATTCACAGCATGGAAGGCTAAGCAGAATTTACTTCTCAGGAGTTTGTATAGAACTAAGTAGGAAAAAAGGCTTTTTTAGTCTATAATAGTAGATAACAGTATCAAGACTTCACATATTTTTGGTGAGGAAAAGTTGATGTCTTTCAAATTGTTTTAGTTACTTAATGAGGTACACGCTGAAGGCATCATTATATTCAATGATAGGCCTAATAAGGGAGGAACAATGTGTTACTTATTTGGACCTTAAGAAGATAACCACAAACCACAGAGGATAAGGTTTGTAAGAAAGAAAGATATTTTAACCACAACAGAGATATGGTGGTCAAAGAAGAGTGTTAATATAACTCCACAAGTCCCTAATGACTGTCTCTGATTTAAAGGCAATGTTATCTTTGTAGTATGTGATAGTGACGCTAGAGTCACCACTGGAAACTATGCTGCATTTCTTCATATTTTGGGTAAGCCCATGACTGACACACCAAGCATTGGTTTGGTCCAGACCTTGTTAGAGAATTTGAGTATTAGAAGGGCATTTGATAACCACCTCTAGTCATCAGCAAACTTTCTTAACCTTAATCCTTTCATGTCAGAGAAGTATATCAGTCTAGAGCGAATAGCCCTGGCCATAATGGTATGGGTTTTGTCAAATAGCCAGTTACCTCTACAATGAGCTATATATGAGTTAATGCTGAGTTAGGAAAGCCTGTCGATAATCCCAACATGGAGGATAGTATCAAAAGCCTTGGCAAGGTCCAGGTTGGCAGCATTAACTGTATGCCCCTTATCCTTGGCCTCAGTAACCCTTTCAAATAAATCACGATCTGCCTTTTACAAAACCAAACTGGAGTGTATCCAGGGACATAAGGTCACCTATAACATTGTTTATTAGTTCAGCTAGAGTATGTTCAGTAGTCATACAAATAATACTAGTGAGACTATTAGGTCTGTAATTTCCAGGGTCAGTAGAGAGACAACCTTTATTTATTTTATTTTATTTATTTAACATTTGTTGACTGGGAAAGTCTGACAAGGCTACACAGAGCCTATTTTCAGCAGAGGGCTGGGGAGAAACACTCCAGTCACATGTCTTTAGAATGTGGGAGGAAACCAGAGTACCCGGTAGAAACCCACACGAATGCAGGGAGAACATGCTAACCCCACACAGAAGGCTCCCCAGCTGAGAATCGAACCAGAGAACCTCTTGCTGTGAGGTGACAGTGTTAACCTCTGCACCACTGCACCGCCCAAGCACAAATACAATGGCACCGCAAAGCACACCTTGTTGATGTAACCAGTAGAGAGACTCAGGTGGAAGAGTTGATGAGAGATTTTTGCTAGGAAGTAATTAATGCTTCTCAGTAGACAGACATACAGGAATATTGTCAGGATCAATGGAAGTGGTGTTTTTAATTTGGAAAGTACCAAAAATACTTGGTCCAGGAAGAATATGGGCTAAGAGGTTTGAAAAAAATGGGGTGGGGCAAGGAGAGGGTAGGTAGGTTGAAGCTGGGAAACTGGAAGAAAATGTACCACAAAACTGTTAGCAATGTAGTTTATGTCAGAGAAAGAGGTACCATTAGAGATACATTCAGTACAGTATTGCTGGTTAAATATAAGCTTATAGCCTTTAGAAGGTCTTATGGTTGTCTTTTGAATTAGTTTTATCTCCATGTTCATAATCAGCCTTGCATTTTCTAATGGTAAATTTGGATGACTTATTTACCAACAGACTAAAGTATGAAACACCTGACAAGAAAGACAATGGATAGAAGAGCTACAGGGCAGAGTAGGAAATAGCTACACACTAAATGATATTTACAATTTGTTGCAGCTCCTGGTTGCTATATGGCAGAGATATAAACAAAAGCTAGACAGAATTGCAGCAGATAGTAAAGACAACCACAAGGCCTTCTATAGTTATGTAAAGAATCTCCATGGCAATACCCAGATTTGCTCAGAGCTGTTGCACAATGGCACCTCCTATACAGAGCCAACAGATATTGCCAATATACAGGCCGACATATTCAGTGCCAACTTATTCAGTGCCAACTTTACCCCCCCAAAGGACAATTCACAATGCCAGTAGATTGCCAGGCACCCAGTATTAGTGATGCACAAGTTAAAATAGCACTGTCCAAGGCCAAGAATACAGCTTCTATGGGACCTGACAATATCCCTGGCTGTGTTCTACATGAACTACAGAGTGAACTGGCACCTAACCTGTGTGCCCTGCTCAATCACAGACAAACCTCAGGATTTGTCCCTACCAAATGGCACACTGCTACAGTCATCCCTCTCCACAAAGGAGGAGTGACTACAGACCCTGGGAACTATCGCCCCATTAGACTGACAAGTCTGATATACAAAGCTATGGAATGCATCATCATGGACCTAATAAACAAGGATATAGGGAATCTCCAAACTCTGGATCCCACACAGTTTGGTTTTGTGAAGGGTAGATCATGCCTGCTCAACCAGGTTGACTTCTTTGAGTCAGTCACCAGAGCTGTGGATGAAGGCAAGGTGGTTCATACAGCCTACCTTGATCTGGCCAAGGCCGTTATTATCATTCCCCAATTGGGAATCATAGAAAAACTCACTAAGCTAGGCGTCAACCCTTATATCACTACGTGGATTGCAAACTGGCTCACAGATAGAATCCACAGTGTGAAAGTAGCTGACTCCAATTCAGACTGCCGACCAGTCATGAATGGAGTCCCACAGGGTTCAGTCCTGGGTCCTCTCCTGTTTGGTATCTACTTCTCTGAAGTCCAGGTCAACACAAATGGACTCTGGCTGACAAAGTTCGCAGACAATTGCAAGTTGGGAGCCATAATTAACTCCCCAAGTGATGTTGACATCCTACAGAAAGGCCTCACTGAGACCAACGACTGGTGTCAGAACTATAGCTTTAAGCTCAATGCAAAAAAATGTGTCGTCATTCCCTTTGGGAAAAACCTAGTTCCCATGAATTACCACATCGATGGTAGTCCACTGAATACAGAAGCCATCATAAGAAATCTGGGAACACAGGTTGACAGCAACCTCTCTTTTGACCACCACATTGCCACTGTGGTCAGAAAGTCCTTTTATGTAGCACATCTCATTACTAAGGTTTTACATCCAAGAAGAAAGAGGTCATTGTCTCCCTCTACTCTTCCCTCATTAGGCCAATCATTGAGTACAATGCCCCATTTGGCATGTACCTCACTAGACACCTGCAACTACTGGAGAGGCCACAAAAGTACCTCACAAAGAGGATCCTAGGCCTTAAACACTTGTCCTATATGGACAGATTCAAAAAACTCCAACTATTCTCTGTCTCATATCGCCTACTTAGAGGCGATCTCTGCTTGACTTACAAAGCCATGTTTGACCCAACTTTGTTAGAAATGCTACATCTATCCCAATCCCTCCGCACTACACACTCTCCAGAGACCTCAACCTCGTTATCACAATCAACAGAACAAGCTGGAGGGACATGTTCATAACCCAGAGACTGCCCATGCTATGGAACAGACTTCCCATACATGTCAAGCAGAGCACCTTGCTGACCCTCTTCAAGATAAATCTTGATGAGTGGATGGGAAATAGAAAATTCACCCAGGGGATCACTCCAGTGGTTCTACTCAACAGAGGCACTGGGAACTAAGGTTGAGTGGCACAATGCCAGGGTAATCCTATGGGCTAGGCTTGTAAAGGCTCCAGGGCCATTAGCCTTGTACACACCTATGACCCTATGAACCTATGAACCTAAATTGAATAGTTGATGAACACAGGACCTCATACACACAAAACATGCACATTGAACTGCATCTTTACATGAAAGTCATTGGTTGCAGTAGGCAAGGATTTATTTTATTTATTTATTTGATTAACCCATCTGCAGACTTGTCATCAGGCCCATCAAGAAGATACCCCATTTACCTTTTTCAAATGTAAATCATTCATTAATGCTACCTGCAGACTTGAAAAGGACCCTGTTTTCTCGCCACTGTTAGCATTGCACATTGATAAAAGTGCAGTTAATAAGGGTGAGCAGGTGGGTGACTGAGAAGATGCAATGTACGTCTGTTGTCTGATCACTAAGATAATTACTATTAGTAATGAGCATTATTTCTACTCTCAATCCTTCAAGGCTTCAAGACTTTTGTACATAACTAGGATGGCGATGCTTAGAAAGTTAATTTTATTAGATAGGAAGTGAATGAAATGAACTATCAAAACATGTAATATCTCATTCTGTTTTAATTAAATACCACGGTGGCCAAATTGATGTGTTGCCAGCTACATAAACTTTACTTAGAGAATGCAGAATGCAAACTAAAACAGGAAACCCGCTCATGCTTTACTTACTGCTACTTTGAACAGTGCTAAAGTCATGAATATCATAAAGAAACAAACATGTTATGTCTCCAGTTTCCTGATGTAAAACATTATGCACTTTCATGAGATACAATTATTGTAAAAAGGTTAACAAATGTCAAGCAACTATACTATTTAATTTCTGCTGCATTATCAGATACTAATTCATAGATTATAATGGTATAATGCACATTGCATATTTTTGCTTAATGCCTTCCTGATTTAAGAAGTCCTTTCAGAACTTTCTTTCTCAGCATCAAATCATACTAAACAGAACATTATAACATATTGTTGTGCATTTTAGTTTATGAATTATTCCTCGCCAAAGCTGATTTTAAGTGTCATTCCATATCTCATACACTTTGGGGATAGGGGCACAATCTCTTCTGTGCTCTCTGTAGATGATGATATACTTGAAATCTCAAGTGATTTTTCAGATAGATGTTCCTTTCAATCTTCATTCCAGAATATGTCTACAGAGATTTTTGTGGTCACATTTGTAAATATCTCTCTGGAAAGATCTCTTTTGACACCTGGGTGAACGTTGAAATGCCATAGTTAATGTCCCGTTCTCTCTCACGGTGTTTTAGAGAAATCATCTTGAGCAAATATCTCATGCCACTTCTCAGCACTTCACTACCTACAGTTTTAACAAGAGGTTACCTTTCCTCCTCATATTTTGTTTAAAATAATAGATTTAAATAGTTTTTTACTGGAACTCAGCAGTCTCCCACTACCACCTGCCTTTAAGTCAGACAGAGATGCAGTAAGCTTATTCTAAAAGGAGAATCTTTGCCTTGACTGATTTTGCCTCAGTCAGTTCTGACCCTGATGTGATTCTTCGGAGTTTGACCTAGGAACTGCTCTGTCTAATCTACAGCCCATTATTAGCCAAGGAGGTACTAGACTAACACTCCACAGTGTTGTATTCCTCCAGCATGAGAGTTGCAACTGCAAGGACCATAACTGTCATATTTGAAAGTGGGAGGACTGCATTAGCATTTGTGTGGGATACAAGTTCAAGGTTGTAGCATCTCAGATTATTCTGTCTAATCTGCAGCACAGTGTCGTTTGAGGTAGTAGACATAATTATGTAAGAGTGAGCTTTGGAATTTGTTGGTTTAAATACTGAATTTTAAATAAGAATTATTTTTCTCAGTTTGGGGCTGGCAGTGTCCAGTCCTACACTTTTGCTAGGGATCCAGTCCTATATTCTAATAACACTAATTGACAACCTAGCTACTTGTGAACTGTCACCACTATTGCTGTGTGACTGTTGTCATTAACTCCTTTACAGTCTGTAGTGCCTCCTTAACTTAATCATTAGGCTGTGCATAGCTGGGACAGCATGTAACATTCTAAAATCCCCACTGCTATAGGCATCTTTTAAACACATCATTTACACACTGCAGAAATACAGTATCTCTCAAATGGACAGATTTTTGCAGAATGTCCAGAATTTTTCCTCATATTTTTGGTCTTTTTTCTCATAAACCTGTGGTTTTCTGGCAAAATGTTGGCAAATCATTCAGAGTTGAAGTCAGAAAATAAATAATTTAGACATTTGAGTTTCAGACTTCATACCCTTCAGAAAATTTATGCCAGTGCAGAACATGTTATTCTGTCAACTTTTTACGTTTGTAAGAGCAATATTTAAAAAGTGTCCCTATTTTTGGACCTTTGTTTCCCCCCATGTTTTATGGCTTTGTCCAGATTCCTTGCTCTAAGAAGTTTTGAGGAATGACTACAGACTGTTATCTGCTACAACTTTGTATATAGCACATCTTAGGAGTGTCACTTTCTGTGATTTAATCACTCTTTGACATACTATCAAGTACCTTCATAACCCCTGGAAATGTTGAATAATAGTAAACACATAAATATGTCTCAGTTTTAATCTATTATACAGCATATTTTATTTCAGATTACTGTTATGAGGTACTACATACAACACAGCACTGTACTTCTTTATTTATTGATGTATTTATTTATTTATTGACATTTGATTACCGGGAAAGTCTGACTGGGTAGGAGCCCATTTTAAGCAAAGGCCTGGGGAGAAAAGATCCCAAGTATTACAAAACATTTTAAGAACAATAATTTTACAGCCTTTAAAAATAACACAAAAAAACCCCACTAAGTTTAAATAATTATACCAAATTAGACATAATATGAAAACATTTGCTAAGAATAGATACAGGTTATATGACAATGATTTAATAGTTAGAGAAATTTTAGCCAGTTTATAGAGAAATTAAAGGTAGGTTAGTATAATATAAACAGGGATTACAATACAAAGTGAGAGAAAAGAAAGCTTATGGTGTATTTAGAGAGAAAGCCGGGGCAGAGAAATTGATATAAATAAGGAAGTGAGTGAAAAATGGAGAGTAAGGAGATATAAGGTATGAATAGGTATATGTTCATGTTTAGGGATATAGCTTATTCTGATGTTTAGCAAGAATGCCTTTTGGCTAGGAAGTCTTTCAGAATGGTTTTGAAAGATGGGAGGGAGGGTATTGATCTGATGGATAGAGATAAGAAGTTCCAAGCCTTAGCAGCATGGCATGAGTACAGACAATGTCCAGCAGATTTGATAGGTTTGTGGACAGACAGGAGTTTTTGGTCATTGGATCATAATGACCAACTAGGAATATAGTTGCGTTGAATGTTATTTAGTGTCAGACAAGTAGATGGCTTCTGGATAATTGTATAGGTGGTAAGAAACTGTGTATATGTTAGTTGATGGAATAGTTCTAACCAGTGTAGGCTTTTTATTGCTATACAATGGTGGGTTCTGAAAGGGGTATTTGCTGCAAATTTAGCAACTTTGTTATAGCACTGTTCAAGTTTTTATTATTGTGATGGCTGAAGGTTAGTAAGGATAGCAGTACCATAAAGAAGTGCGGGGAGGAGATAAGTAGTGGCGAGTGTAGCTTTAGTTGCAGCGGTGAGAAAGCTTTTGGCTCTATAAAGCATCCCTAGTTTTTGATGAGATTTTATGTAATTTTGTATATGCAGTTTGAATTTAAGATTATCATCCACTATCATTCCTAATAATTGGCTATGAGAAGTGACTTCAATAGTTGTATTATCAAGAGAGAGGACTTTAATTTTTGCTTTTTCAAGCGAGAGGGATTTGAGGAAAAAAAAGCGGTATTTCTTTTTTTTAGGGTCATGCATGAATTGCGAGTTGCAAAGCCATGTTTCTGTTGTCAGATGTGCAAGTGAGTGTGGAGTCATCTGCGTACTGTATTAGGCAGGCCTGTTGTGTAGATGTGTGGAGGGTGTTGGTGAGAATGTTAAAGAGGAGGGGACCAAGAATATATCCTTGTGGTATATCAGTAGTGACTGGGAGGTATGGAGAGAGATTTGAGTCCTATTTTACAGACTGATAACTATTGGATAGGCAGCTTTTGAACCGTAGTAGGGTGAGCTGAGAGAGACTTAATGAGGATGTTTGAAATAGAAGCTTGCTGTGACCAACTGTGTTGAAGGATTTAGACAAGTCTAGAACTAAGGAGGAGGCTAGTTTACCATTATCTCTAGTTTTATTGATGGTATCAATATAGGTTAGTGGTGCAGTCTTAGTACTGTGGGAAGGATGGAAGACATGTTGTGTGCGGGATAGGAGGTCTTCCTGCAGGAGATAGTTTAACAATTGTTTTTGAATACATTTTTCAAGTATATTGGAGAGGGCAAATAAGATTACTATAGGTCTAAAGTTAGTAATGTCTGTTAAATGTCCTACTTTATGCAAGGGATAATGTGTCACTTCTTCCATAGAAAGGGAATGTGGGATTCCTGACTTGACCTATTTATAAGGGGTAAGTCAGGGTAGGCAATACTGTCATCTGCTATTTTAAGGTACTTGCTTGGAAGGTCATCAGCTGAAATAGAGCATGGTTTGAGTTTGTTTAAGAGTAGTTTAATATATGATGTGGGACAGGTTTGAAGGTAAAAATAGATGTGATGATAAGTGGATGCTGGGAAGGGTTAGGATTCTTGATCTGATTATGCAGATATTTCTAGCCAAAACAACATAGCTCTTTCTTTACATTTTACTACATCCAAATGAAACTTGTATATTCTTGCCAGCATTTATTTTCTCAATTAATTTAACACTATTACTTTGTTTAAACACTAAAAATGCTGCGGTGGTGCAGCGGTAGCATTGTTGCCTCACAGCAAGAGGTTCTCCTGTTCAGTTCTTGGCTGAAGTGCGGGGAGTGCTTTCTGTGTGGAGTCTGCATGTCCTTCCCGTGGTTGGGTGGCATTTGAAAGACATGCGTAAATGGGCATGCCTTTGTTGAAGGTTGGACGTCGAGCTGGCACCTCGGCGTTTGTGAAAATCTACTGCCAATCATTAGCAAACCAGAGGTCCGCTGTGGCGACCCCTGACCGGGAAAAGCCGAAAGACAAACAACAACGACAACAACTTTGTTTAAACACTATGCCTTATATGACACTAATCTCTTCTTTAAATGAAAAGTAAAGCTGTATTTCTTTCTTTACAGTATTTTTCTCTTGTGGCCATCCTTTCATAGGCAGTTCTTTTAAGCATTTGCATTTTTGGATCTTCTTCATGAAACCATTTGTTTTCCTTGTAGACACGATAGTCAATTCTTTATCATTGGATTACAATCATGAAATGCCAGGAGTGCTCTGCACTGCCTGTTATTGCTGCAGTTTGTAAAACATAAATGTTCACTGCATAGGTCTATGCTGCTGTTCTTTCATCTTGATACAATGGGTATGAGGGAGTGAGGAGTTTCACTGTATCTCTGGCACTATGTACTATGTACTATGAGTGCAGGTCAGCTGTACCAATTCTTTCACTGAATGCTGAAGGCAAGGAGCTGTAATATTTTGTCATTATCCTGATGTTTTTCCTTTGCTGTACAAACATAAGAAGACTTTATTTAAGTAAGGAGGATGTGGGGTTTTGACTCCACATGGAGGTGCAAGGAAGCTTTGCCTTAGACATATACTTGTGTGACAAAGGAGGTACTGCCAGCACAGCTAGCTGGAATTCTATAAATAATTACATCTCATTTGTGAATATCAACATGATTCATATAAGATGTTTGTGTTACAAATGTATTAGAGCTGTAGTATGTCATGGTTTGTACAGGCATGTGTACCGAAGAGGTATTTTACAAAGTGCTGTTTGAAATGTACAGGTTCATAGGTTCATAGGTTCATAGGTAGGTACTAGGCTATTTGCCCGAAGGCATTTATAAGCCTAGATGGAATGTGTTAGCTTTACCACCCCCTTAGATTAGTTCCCTGTGCCTCTGTCCAGCAGAGCCATTGAAGAGATCCCTGGGGTAAACTTTCTGTTTCCCATCCACTCGTCAAGGTTTTTCTTGAAAAGGGTTAGCGAGGATCTCTGCCTAATGTAGATTGGAATCTTGTTCCAGAGCATGGGAAGTCTCTGGGACAGGTTTAGATCCCTAGAGCATGTGGCTTGAGGGGATATGGTTTTCTTTAGGTAGAGCATGTCCATCAATTCTGAAATGGACATGACCTTGTATGTCAGGCAGAGATCACCTCTGAGTAGGCGGTATGCAAACAAGTACATCTGGAGTTTCTTCAGTCGAGCTGTATAGGACATCTGCTTGCGGCCAGTGATCCTCTTTATGAGGTACTTCTGTGGTCTTTCCAGTTGTTGCAGGTGTCTTGTAAGGTACATCCCAAATGGGGCATTGTACTCTATGATGGGTCTGATGAGTGATGCGTAGAGGGGCCCAATGACCTCGATCTGGATGCAAACCCTTTTGTGATTAGGTGGGCCACATAGAAGGATTTTCTAACCACTTTGGCAATGTGATTATCAAAGGAGAGGTTACTATCTACTTGGATCCCCAGATCCCTTATTACGTCTTCCATATTTAGATGGCTATCACCTATGTGGTAATTTGTGGGTACTTTGTTTTTTCCAAAGGGGATGACTATGCACTTTTTGGAATTTAGCTTGAGGCCATGGTTTTGACACCAGGTATCTGTCTCAGTGAGACCCTTTTGGAGGATGTCTGTGTCAGCCAGAGAGTCAATTATAGCCCCTAGTTTGCAGTCGTCTGTGAACTTGGTAAGCCATAGTCCTCCTGTGCTTGCCTGTACCTCTGAGAAGTATATGCCAAACAGGAGGGGTCCTAGGACTGAGCCCTGGGGAATGCCACTTGTAACCGGTTTAGAGTCAGACCTGGCTCCCGCAACTCTTACCATGTGGGTTCTGTCCGTGAGCCAGTTGGCAACCCATCTCATGACATAGGAGGTTATGTTCAGGATGGTAAGGTTGTCTATAATACCTGAGTGGGGAATGGTGTTGAAGGCCTTTGTGAGGTCTAGGTAGGCTGTGTGGACCACCTTTCCCTCATCTATAGCCTTGGTAACTGTCTCAAAGAAGTCCACCAGGTTTAGGAGGCATGATCTGCCCTTAACAAAGCTGAACTGGGTAGGGTCCAGTGTTTGGAGGTTCCCAATGTCTCTGTTAATGAGATCCATGATGATGTGCTCCATAGCTTTGCAGATCAAGCTAGTCAGGCTTATAGGGCGATAGTTCCCGGGGTCTGTTGTGGCTCCACCTTTGTGAAGTGGAATAACTGTTGCTGTGCACCACTCTATGGATATGTAGCCTGTGGAGAGGCTGAGTGTGAACAGTGTGTTTAGGTGAGGGGTTAGTTCATCTTTGAGCTTGTGTAGGACGCAGCCTGGGACACTGTCCGGTCCCACTGATGCTGTGTTTTTGGCTTTGGAGAGGGCTGTTTTAACCTGAGTGTCTGTGATTTCATGGGCGCTACATTCTTCTGGTATAGTTATGGGCCCTTTTGGGGGTGAGAGGGGGGTGAAGTAAGCACTGAATGTGTCTGCCAGGATGTAGGCTATATCGGTTGGTTCAGTGTATTTTGTGCCATTCTGCACTAACTCCGAGCAGATCTGAGAATTGTCACTTAGATTCTTGACATAGCTAAAGAATGCCTTGTGGTTATCTTTGGAGTCCATGGCAATTTTTCTTTTGAAGCTAGCCTTGGATAATTTTATGAGGGAATGTAGTTTCTTGCTGATACTTATCAAGGATGTCTTCCCTTCTTGGGATTTTACTCTTTTCTGTACTAGTTTCCTCCTTCTGTTGTATAGCTTGTTTATGGCAGGGGTCCACCAGACTGGTTTCCTTTTCTTGCAGGAGTGAGTCTTGGTTTTGTTTGGGATAGCATGATCCATGCATTCTTGTAGGCACCCGTAGATTGCATTAGTAAAGGATTTTGCAGCTTGGACAGTGTTATCCTTTAGCATGGGGGCTTTGAAACTTCCCACCTTGGTCTTAAGTAACGTGAAGTTTGCTTTTGAAACGTTTTTCACAGTGGTTTCTTTGACCAAGGGTGGTGGCGGAATGTGGATATCCAGAGTGATTAGTTTATGGTCAGATCTAACCAGTGAGGGGTTGACCTCCAGTGTGGAACACCGGTCACCCATGTTCGTGATAACCAGGTTCAATATGTTGTCACCTCTGGTGGGGGTGTTGACCAGTTGATCCAGTGCATTTGAGTTTATAAATTCTAGGAAATGTTGGGCAAGGGAGTTTGTACTCGAATAGTTCTCCCAGTTAATTTTTGGGTAATTGAAATCACCCAATATCAGGGTGTTTGGTAGGACCTTTGTTTCCCAGTGTTTCCAGGAATGCGGAGTGTAGTTCCTGGGGCATGGTGGGTGATCTATAGCAAGCTATAATTTGAATAGCAGTTTTGTCTGTTATTAGTTGCACGTGGATGATCTCCGAAGCTCGTGCTGTGCCACTAACCTGGAGGTGTGGGTATCCTTGATGAATATGGATACTCCCCCGCCTTTTGTATTTCGGTCTGGGTTTTGTGGCCAAAATGTATGGCATGAGTTGTAGCCTGATAGTGTTGGGGTGCTCTCTGGAGCCTTAAACCAGGTTTCTGTTACTGCACATATATTGATTTTCTCCATACTGAGGAGTGCCTCGAGTGCATGCATTTTGAGGTTTAGACTTCTGACATTGAGTAGCATTACCCTCAGTTTTTTGTTACTTGTGCTATTTACGGCAGTGGGTTTGTCTTTTGAGCCTTGCCTAAAAAAGGCAAGAGCCTTGGCAGTATTCGAAAGCCTAAGGATGACAGGTGCAAGCCATCTCTAGTGAAGCAGCGTGGCTTGTCAAGCATATCATCCCAGGCTGACAGACACTGGATCCCCTTTGAATGATACCAGAAGCTTAGCCAATTGTTGAACTTGATAATTTTTTCTCTATACCGCAGTATCATTCTTGGTGAGGGCTGGGTGCTACTCAGGATCAGGGTCATACCGGCCTGGGCTACGTGATCAGAGAGCTCCTCCATGTCTCTTTTCATGTAGTCCAGGGAGGTACAGCTCAGGTCATTCACACCAACATGGACAATGCTAGAGTCATATTTGTACTTGTTCTGGAGTGACCTGAGTGCTTGTATGATGTGGCGGATCCTGGCACCCAACAGGCAGCTTACAGTAACCTTCTCCTTGATCAGCCTAGTGAGTGGGACGTCAGTGTGCCTGACTATAGAGTCACCTATTACTAGTATGTTGGGTATGTTATTTTGCCTTAAGGGCTGTGATTGTGTGGCACACTGGTTTTGTGAAGTATTTGTTTCATGGTTTGTGTTGGGGGTGGAGGTTGCTTGGATGTCTGCTTTGGAGGTCTCTGTTGCTTTTGCAGATTTTTATTTTGAGCCTCCAAATATGTTTTCATGTATTTATGTGTGTTTTTTCCGTTACTGGTTTCAGGTTTCATAGGTCTATGTGAGACTGGTGGCGTGATGCAAGTAATTCCCTTCATGTCTTGACTGCCTGGTCCAGGCTTGGGTTAAGAAAGCTTAGCCTCCAGTTTGGCTATATAATTGTATCTCTTGCATGTATTAGTGTTTGGTGGAAGGAGGAGAGGGTTGTCTGTGTACATGAGGCAATTGTAACATTGCCTCAAAATGTCCAGATTCACCAGTTGAACCAGAGAGTACACCTGAAACTGCCCTTTGGACATGCCTGGATAGGTACAGTGAACTGTTTTACTGATTGGCTGGTAGGGTCGAATAGAGAGCCTTGTCCTTCTCTACAGTATATGGGGGTCTAGTGCAAAGGTTTATTAGTGCTTGCTATGAGTTTTGAGCAAGTGACAGAATGAAAAGTGAATGGTTTGAGTGCTTAAATTGAAAGTTTGTCTAGTTCTAAGGGAAAAATTGAAGAGTAGGCTTTGTGGAGCCGGCAATAGTTATACCCTAGCTAACCGGCGCTGCCCGGCCTGCAAAACCGTGCAAATGCGGGTTTTATAACAGGGGAATGAAAGAGATAGAAATTAGCTCAAAATGACCAATAAACTACTAATTTCTGGGCTGAAACCATGCCTCCAGGGACAGATAGGCTGCTCAAAGCTCCCTCTCTCACAGTGAACAGAGAAACTTCTATCCAAGTAAGGTATGGGCAAATGCAGAAACTTGTAACACAGCCCTGAATTCAGCACTAACCTGAAAACTGGACTATACTAGCTTAGAAAGGCGGGAAAACAAATATTTTTTTGTTTTTTTGTTTTTTTTCAGAAAATAAAGCAGATACAATCAAAAAAACACGTTAAATGCACAGAAATGGCTATCACACTTGAGTGTGTAGCCTACAACAGTTAAACAGGTAATTTAAACACAAAAAATACGTTGTTAAAGTGCAGGCAGTAAAATAAGTACAATATGTAGCTGAAGCAAGCTTTTTAAATTACAGAACCTCTAGAAAATCAGCGTTTTAGGCGGAATTAGCTAAAGGCAGCAAGAAAATGCAGAAAAATTATACTAAATCACTCCAAAGTCTCTTTTTTGTCTCTCTGCTGCTGTAGAACTCTGCAGGGCTCCAGGCATGAGCTTGCTGAGCTGTATATTAGCACAAAAACCTTGCAAATACAGAGTACCCTACTGGAATAGAACAGAAATGTACCTGCACTATTGTAACTGTTTAGATGTATATATTTTAATAGTGGAAACTGGAATACAGAAGGTTAACTTCAGGAAAATAGCTGAAATTAAATTTCTTTATGGCCACACAATATAAAGATGTTATCTTTCAGTTTCAGTGCAGCAGGAGACATAATGTACTAGAGAATTTTTCTGTATTGTTTTTAAATGTGGAGGAATGTAAATTGTTTTACAACTTCCAATATTTGCCAACGATCTGAGGAAAAGCCCTTGTCTATGGATTTTCACAGGTGGATGCTAAATACTGCTAACTTTCAGCAGTGAGGGTTTTAACTGGGATAGAGTCAAGTGACAAGAAATGATGTAATTCTGCAAGCTATCCCAGCAGTAATATTTGAGAGAGAGAGAAAGACAGAGCATTCTGTATTCTGTCTTGGACTTGACAAGACCCATTCACCACATCTGCCTTGCAGCTCTAATTAAGTAAGTGTACTGGGGAACAATATAATTCTCTTAGATATAGTCAGGAATATAGCAAACCTTAATTTAGATATTTTTCTTTATTTATTTGAGACTGTCCTGCAATGTTGTTTTAAATATGTCCTGTGATTTTGAACTCTGATATCACTATAAATATATACTGAGTATGTATTTGTTCTTTATTATTATTAAATACATGTAAAATTTTCATTGTGGCTTATCTGTCTATAAATATTTAAGTTCCGAGAGTACTTGCATATTTATTTGGTGATACTGTGGGCCACTCCTAATAGCCTTGCTCTTGGTCAAACTACCATTTGTATTGATAGTAACATTACACAGTAAGATTGGAAACTCTTTGCTAAAGGGCCTTAAAGTAGCTGATAAAGAGGTGACTGGTAGCAGTAATAACTACCTTATAGTCCGGGCAGAAGGGGGCATAGTTAGTAAACTTGTGCCAGCCATTCCTAGGTGTGTGTGTGTGTGTGTGTGTGTGTGTGTGTGTGTGTGTGTGTGTGTGTGTGTCTGTGTGTGTGTGTGTGTGTGTGTGTGTGTGTGTGTGTGTGTCTATTTCTTTATATCTTCATGCAGTTCTCTTCCTCTGCCTCTGCTGTCCTGCTCATTAGTACATCGCTCATTCATACTGCACTATCTATTTATATAGGAGGGCACTGGATTCTTCCTTGCCCTCAGAATATCTGTCAATGTGCATAGGTGTAAGTCTCTGCATGAAGGACTGTATGAATCAACATACTCCCAAAAATCACATCAAAAGGATTAATAAAACATGCGTAAGTAAATAAATAAATGCAGTAATAACATATTGAATAAATACATATTTTATACTTGACTGACAGTAGTGATTGCAACTAATACTTAATATTTTAGATTTGTTTATATGCATGTACCATCTGGATAAATGGATCAGCATCTGCTCTACTCGTTCTGCTTTCTTTTTGAGAAATTGTTTTGTTTGGAGTTTAGTTTAAGGCTTTGTTTAGAGTGTAAAGATAAGTATTTTAGCAGTTGATCAGGTTTACCTGTGTTATGGCTGCTTCAATAACAGAGTAGGCAAAACAAAATGCACTGGTAGAAGTATAAAGCTTCCTGTTTTTTTTTTTTTTTTTGAGTTTTAGGGCATCTGTTGAAAACTTTAATCACACAATGGACTGATACCAGAAAGTATAAACCTATTTTTTTTAAACTTGTGTAAACTCTCCTGAATATAAAATAATTTATTCATATGTTCCATTGTACAAACATAGCCAATTGATCCCAACTTGCAGATGATTCTGACATGAACATATGTATTGATAACATGGACTGTTTGATAGCATAAATACTGACCAGGCTAGATTCCTGAAAACAAGGTGTGACTTACAAAGCATACCAGGAAGCTTTTTTCATCTCTGATCCGGCACTAAAGAAGAGAATCACTGGAGGTAGACAATGGTAGTAAAAATTATATGCTAACTGAAACCTGTAACACCATGTTACCTTGAGATATTTACCTTTTTACATACTTAGCCATCTGTGTACTATTGCTATAGATGAATAAAGCCAACAGCAAATTTTCACACAATGTCAGCACATATGATTTAAACTGCTGATGGTTTGGGGGATGTGTCATATTATTATTGTTGTTGTGTATGCCTGTGGCCCAGCTTATGGCTGAAAAAGGTCTTTGGACTGGGCTACTAACTTGGTTAGCAAACTTAAAATAAATAAATCCCGGAAGACTGCTCCATTACTTGGGTATCTCCTTTTGTAACTAAATCTCCTGTTGTTAATTACAAATGTTTTGTATTCACTAATGTTCTTGAAAAGTTCTGTCATACTTCCTCTTGAAGACATGAAAGAATGTGTACATTAATTTTCTCCTTCATAACCATGCACAGGTACATTTATGCAAATTAGATTCCAGAAGAAACAGCATTTACGTTCTGAGAAGAAATAGACTTTACATTATGTCAAGATCTTTATTATGAGCAGCTAATCAGTCATATGAGAGTGGTTCTTTGTTATATTCTTCCTTTGCTCAGAATTGTCTTCTCTTTCCCTTTATCCTGCACTTTGTCCAAGTTGCTGACTTTCTTACAAGTGTTCTTCTTCTGGGATGGAGATCTCTTCCTGCCTGAAAGACATTATATTAAGTCCTAATTATTCCCCTCCTGTAGTTTCCTCTCTGCTGCAAGTCTATCTTCTCTTCTTTTGATTTATCTTCTTAGGCAGATCTCTTCTAGGAGTGCCTTGTCAAGTAACATCAAGAACTTTGAATATATTCAGTGTGTTCCTCTCCTCCACCTGTCATCCAAGCAGTAAATAGCCAGCTTGTTCATCTTTTCATCATATACTCTAACATTTTAATTCCTGTGTCATTTTTGTCATACTGCCCTACTCAACATATGTACAGCAGAGTTACGTACCGTACACCATGCATGGCCTGAACTGTGACTTATACCAGGGGAAGACTACCTCAGCAAGTCTAAAGACGTCTCCTCGTACTGTGCTTCTGAATTCTCTGTCAGCCATTATTTCTTATTCTACATTCTAGTACGAGTTATTGCAGCCTCAGCTCATTTTGTTTTGATGTCTTGTTTTTTTTTATATGAGTCAACCTACCTAAATACTCATTACATGACCTTCCAGAATTTTTTTTTTTTTTGGTCCTCACCAGCCTGACCATTTAGCCTTCATAGCCCCGTAGTGACCCACTTTTTACCCCATTCTAACCAGTGTAGCTTATTCCATGTGGTATTAGGAGATGAAAATTGGATGTCAACTACTCCTTAATACAACAAGTCATATACCTTGATTGTGAGAGTTTATGTCACAATGTGCAATGCACAAAATACAGTTTTTATGTGACATTACTTGACATCACAGCTGTAATTCCATGTGAACCTGTCCTGATTGTGTTATTCTATACATGTTTGCCTTCCCTGCTTGTTTTCTAGGAGAATAGTTGCTATCTCGCACCATGATGAACTCCATTAGTGGAGTCCCCTTACACCCTCACCCCTCAATTACACCTACCCTGACTGGCTTCTGTTCTGAACCATTGGCATCACAGTCGGAGATGTATCTCTATGTGCCTTGAAGAAGCATCCACGTTTTTCTGAATTTGTAAAATATTATCCATCTAAAGCCAGTCACAGTAGTATCTATAATCTTAATCCCTTCCCTATGTTAATCAGACCAGGCAGTTATCTATAATATGCATATATATATATATATATATATATATATATATATATATATATATATATGTATTGCAAAATTTTATTATGAAGTTAAAACACATCACTAATTTTCATATCTTTTTAATCTGGCTCCACATCTTCCTTGAGTACAGTAATGAAAATAAAATAAATAAATAAATAAAATGAAAAAAAAATCTCATCCACTCTGTCCCACTCCTTATCCTAATGCATCAAGCCAAAAAATATAATCTGCTTGTCTACAGTACAGCAGCCCCACCATTTTTCACCCACATGACACAATGAACACCCTAAACAAACCCTGCCATACATACCTACACACACGTGCGTGCACACACACACACACACACACACACACACACACACACACACACACACACACACACACACCTGACAAACAAGTGAGTTGCAGGACAATGCTTGTCAGCCACATAACAAGCTTCTGCACCGCATACTTCCCATGTAGCCTGATAGTCCTTCTTTCAGTGTTCATTCCCAGTAATAGCAGTTAAAGTCTCTCCCACTTAGCAATGTGCATGTGCCTACTTCATAGCCATACGTGCATTATATACCTCAGTACTTAGCTGGTGGATGTATACCACTTCCACAGTACTCTAGTAAACTGTCATGACATATTGTCTAATTTCCACTTTTTAATCCATACTCTTTATTAGTGCAATGGTGTAAAACACTCATCACTTACTACTCATTCATTCTGAAGCAATGGTAGAGATATGCTGACAACGCTGGTCACATGCTGATTCTAGTTGCAATGTTTTAATGTTTTATATTTCAACAAGCTCAAAGTCTCAACTTGGGTTTTTAAATAGCTCGCTTCCCAGCAGTGTTGGATCATATACAATATTACCCAGTTAACTGTTTAGTCCACTCTTAAAGGACCTCAGACTATTTACTTTTCTTATTCTTAATAGGAAGTGAATTCCACTTCAGTCCTGCTCTTCAAAGAGGTTGCGAAGTATGTTTCAGTTATCATAGATTTAACACCTTCACTGAAAATTCCATGTCCTTTGAAAACCTGCATTGAAATAAGAATCAGAAAATCCTTCCATCCGTCCCAACATATCTAAAGACATCTTATCTATATCAAAATAACTTATCTAGTAATCTACTATCTAGTAAGCCCTTTTTGACCAGTATTTGAGTGCAATAACCCCTTTGGCCTATATTTGTCTGAATGCATTGCACAACTTGAAAGACCTCAAAGGTTTCTAATCAAAAAAGATCAGACCTAAAAATTTTTTGTTACCAGAACAGATTTGAAACACTATCCCTATACTATATGTTTATAGACTCCTCTGTGGAGATTTATGTTTAGTATTTAGGGCCATGAAGAACTTTGCCTTTCCTGAGTTCCTACACCTTAACAAAAAATAAATAAATAAATAAAAATAAAAATAAAAAACAACACCAGCAGCATTCATACTTAGGATTTAAATGTAAACCAACAAATAAACAGGACCATCTGGCATGATGGAGTCATCTCTCAATGGATACTTTATCAATGACCTATTCATATTAAACAGAATAAAAACAGTATCACCTTTAAGATAAATTCTGATAAATGGACTGTTAGATACAAGTTCTCCCCAGGCCTATCTTGTGTTGTCCTCGCAGTGGAAAGAGGTACCATATAAGGGTATGCAATGTCAAGGCTTTAATAATCCTTAGACTAATTTATCTTGCGGATCATACAATTCTACGAATCTCTGAAGTTTTTCCACAATCCTTAAATAATCCGCAAGTGTCAGAAACAGAGTGATCTCAATCAATATTCATAAAATACTTACATTTCATATATTCTTTCAGAAACATGCTTTTGTACTATCTAGCCAGATTAAATGTTTGGTTAAATAAGTACAAAAATCTGTTTTCTGCTGATCCATTGGTCTTACTAGAGACAGTATAAGTTATGTAAACAAACGATGTTTAGTAGAATCAGATGTACAACTCTGAATGCTTTACTTACAATTGTGAATTCAGTGTCATTAGAATTCACACAGTTTTCAGTGTATTTAGATATCATGTTTGCCTGCCATTTTTAATGAAAAGCTCCTTATTAACACCCCCCAAAAATGCATACATTATCTCAAAAAATTTCAACCAGTCTTATGTCAGTGGCAAAGACCAATGCAACCAAAATACATAATTATACTGACTGGTTTCCACTCTTTAATAAACATCCAATATTATAGATCAATTAATTTCTACATAAGTTGGATACCCTATCATCTGGACATCTTACCATCATATATCAATTAATTAGCAATATTTCTGAAGAAAATATGAGTTGGAAATACAAACAATTTAATAATAAATTTAACTTTAAAAAATGCAGCTAAAAACTTGACTCAGTTGTTATTATAAACATGAATTATGCCATACGGCTTTCATGTAATTCTAGATGAGGCAACCTGTCAATTACTTCCAGAAGCTGAGCTTTATCTTTCTATAATATATATATATATATATATATATATATATATATATATATATGTGTGTGTGTGTGTGTGTGTGTGTGTGTGTGTATATATATATATATATATATATATATATTTAATATATATACATATATATATATATATATATATATATATATATATATATATCTACTATATATATATATATATATACCTAAATTCATAACATCGAGACCAGAACATCTAAAACTCAAAACATCTAAAACCCATAACACTGAATTTCATAACATCTAAAATGTATCTTGTTTGTGTCTTTCGGCTTTTCCTGGTTAGGAGTCGCCACAGCGGAACTCCGGTCCTCTAATGATTGGCAGTAGAGTTCTACGTGCTGGCTTGCCGGGCCTAATGCACAACCTTCAATGAAGGAATGCCCATTCACGCATGTCGCCACACAGAAGATGCTCTAACTGAGAATTGAACGAGCAACGTCTAACTGTGAGGCGACAATGCTACAGCAGCACCACCACCGCAGTCCTAACATCTAAAATGTATCTAAAATGTATAATATGTAATAGTGTATCATTAAACATGTAAATGTTATAGTTTAATCTGTTAATCTTGTGGTATCACTATGAGATGTTGTAGTATTTATTTCTATAGTTATTATTTATATAGTGTAGGAATTTATACTCTTTTTATAGTGTTTATTTTGCCATTCTGTATGTGATTTTAGGCCATACAGGTAAGTGATATAGACATTATGTGTACATTCTTTATGGTGATTATGATACAGTGGGGTTAGGAAATTAACTTTTTTCCCACTGTAGTGCGATCTTGGAGTTGGTATATTTAATTTATGGGGGGTGCAGAGGGGATTACCCCCCTGCAGAAATGTAGTAAAACGTGTGTTTGGTAGTTTGGTGTCATTATATGTGGACGGGATGTTATTTTCATGTGATCTGTAGTGTTCAATATTATGATACACATTTTAGATATTATGAAATTCTATGTTATGGGTTTTAGATGTTTTGGGTTTTAGATGTTCTGGTTTCGATGTTATGAATTTAGATGTTATGGGTTTTAGATGTTTTGAAGGGGACCCATATATATATATATATATATATATATATATATATATATATATATATCATATAAATTTATAATTTTGTGTGTCTTTCGGCTTTTCCCGGTTAGGGGTCGCCACAGCGGAACTCCGGTTCGCTAATGATTGGCAGTAGATTTTTATTTGCTGGCTTGCCGGGCCTAACGCACAACCTTCAACGAAGGAACGCCCATTCACGCATGTTGCCACACAGAAGATGCTCTAACTGAGAATCGAACGGGCAACGTCTAACTGTGAGGCGGCAACGCTACCGCAGCACCACCACCGCAGTTATAAATCTATAAATTATAATCTGTTATAAAGCAAAACATAACACTAAAACAGAATAACCTAGTCCATCAGAATGAAACACACACACACACACACACACACACACACACACACACACCTGACAAACAAGTGAGTTGCAGGACAATGCTTGTCAGCCACATAACAAGCTTCTGCACCGCATACTTCCCATGTAGCCTGATAGTCCTTCTTTCTACAGAGTTCATTCCCAGTAATAGTAATTCAAATCTCTCCCAGTCAGCAATGAAACACTCACACTCACACTCACACACACACACACACACACACACACACACACACACACACACACACACACACACACACATGCAGTAAAACCTCAAAAAGTCGACACACCAGCATCATATCTATACCAAAAAAGTTGACTGCAAAAGATGTATGCAAGAGGTTGAGAATTGTGCAAGATCAACAATCCCTGGCTGGAGGAATATTCACTTTTCTGGGGATTGTGCAATCTCTGAGTTAGTATATATAATTAGCAGGGGGTGTGGAGGTGCAGGGGTGATTGGCCCCCTGCAAAAAACAATGATATTTTGTTGTTTGTTGGTTACATGCAGCAAAGCTTTTACTCACACACTTATAGTTTAGTGTCAGCATTTCTGATGTCAGCGTTTTGCGGTCATCTTTCTTGCTGTTGACTATGTGGTATGTCACCTAGTAAGATAGATCCAAATATGTAATATAATATTACATTTTCCTTGTACTATTATTTGGCTTTCCTATACAGTTAATCAACCAAATTGCTACATTTCTATTTCTAAAATATCAGTATACATTATACCATGCTGTATATTTATTCCTTTAAATATTTTTACTAACATATTTTTTTCTCTTATCTGGCACATCCATCATCTTAATTACATTCTCTATTGCTAGAATAATTATTGATGTTCATTTATTTGTAGTAATGTTCTTGGCTGCTGTTGTCAATAACAGGAGGATAGTGCACTCACTTTTTGTATATATTTTAAATGTGCCATAGCCTAATGCCTTTGTAAGCTATATTTTCTTTCTGAAACATTGCTTTCAACAAATGACAAAAAATCTTCATTAAAGTTGTTCAAAATAGAACATAGCCAAAAATATGTCTCCAGGAACTCAGAGCCACTTCATCACCTCTCCATACTGGGTTCAATAACTAGAAACATCCTTTTCAATCTTTGTGAAATATAACAAATATCCATGCAAACACACTTATGCAAAAATCCTAAACTTCCTAAATTTAATAGAATGTTGTGGAAATTGGCAGCTCCACCTCCAAATCAAATTACTTGAATCTACATTTTCATAATGTCAAGTTTCCCTTGACAAGGACCCATGGTTTTGGCTTTGATGTTTGCTTTTTTCCTTCTAAAGTCTGTGGTTGCTTGCAAAATGATGGTGGATTATAATTAATAAAAAAATGACACTTTTAAAGTTACAGCCTTCATTTACCTCAGAAAATGCATGATACTCCAAGCCATCTTATAGTGCCAGCTTTTTCCTTTATTCATTTCCCTAAAAGTTTTACTCACTTTTCTGATCAAACACTTTAGCTCTGGATAAGCATTCCTCACTTCTTTCAACAGGAATGAATCTACTGCATAGTGAGCACAGTGCCCAATATCTCTGTCAAACCCGTCACCTTTATGTTTACCCTTACTCCTTCAAATTCTGTTCTTAAAGCACTAGTCAGTCCATACTTTTATCTCCCTTTGAATCTAATCCCCCAAATTGTTCCCAAAACATGATGGATGTTCCCTCTTTCAAAATCATTAAACCTATATCTTATTTGTGCCCCCATACTGTTCCCAATAGGCACTAAAAATCACTGTTAAAGTACTTCACAGGGTCCCAATGACTTATTTTATCACATAAGTACAATCTAGCCATCTAACATAATATAACCACATGGATACTCCATCAGACAAATCTGAGGTAACACTAGCTAAACTTAATAATGTTTTCTACTTAGCACCATATAGAAGAGTAGGCAACAAGTACATAATCTTCATTTATCAAATTAAATTAATTAATCATTTAACAATAATCACTTGCAGATCACTAAAGCCAATAACTCTGCTGGTGAAGCACTATTCTCTTGCACCATAGCCAAATTATGGAACTCCCTCCCACCCACAATTACCTCCATACCATCATGCACCCACTTCAAAACTTTACTAATAGTGCACCTAAAAACATGCTGGCTACGCCCTTGCAACTTCTACTCTAATATCACCCACCCCATCCAACCACTACCTTTCTTTCCACTCCACTAACTACCTTGATTATAGCAAGCTCATATGCTCATAAGCCAGTACTTATTATACAGCAGGAACTTCTTCTTGTAACATTTGTTAATGTCTGTTATGTATTTCACAGATAAAGATTCTAGTTGTCTACTGATGTACTATGTTCTTCATCTGTAAATATGTTGTAAGTAATTGCTATGTAAATTGTTAATCGCTATGTAATCCAATGTAACTACTGTCTGTTTATTTTAACTGTGGAGCTTTTCTCCCTGGGCCTCCACTGAAAATGGACCTACGTCAGTCGGACACTCCCGGTCAACAAATATAAATAAATAAATAAATACATAAATAAATTTATGCCCTAGTACCATAAACAGGGATCTGAAACATTAAAACTTCCCATTTCTTTTGGCAAAATAAATTTCTGCTGAGACAACCAAGTTTTGGCTTCATCCTAAAAGAAATTGTGTGCTGTGTTTTTCATTGCTTTAAAAAAAAAGTTCTTTGGATATCTACTGTTAATGCTTGACCTACATATGTACAACAATATGGATAACAAAAATAGCCCAGTGGTGGCGTACTTTGATCTAACTCTAATCAAAACATTTTTTTTTGTCTTTCAGAATCCATTTTTAATCTATTCTTTTCTTCACCATACGTCTTATAAGAAACTCCGTAAGAGTATTATTTCACCATATTCTAGATATTTAATACAATCCTCTTTCCGTATATAGGTGTACTCATGGTTCAGGGCCCTAAAAAGGACATAATTAACTGTCATTGTCATTATATTACCTTTATACTTTGAGAAAGTACTACAGTTTTTAAATATCTCAAATTAATGTCACTTATCCTTTTCTGGCTTTGTAAAAATAGACTAATACATTATGACCAAGTAAAGACATTTTTACTTCCTCTCAACTAATCCATTATCCCCTCTGATTTGAACTATTAACTCTTATTGCCAGAGGCTCCAAATATAGACAACTAAAACTGTTGACAGGGGACACCTCCTTCTTGTTCTCTTGGTAATCTAAAAGGCAAAGACAACCATGTGTGAATTATCACCCTAGCTGTTGATGAGAAAGCCAAACCCAAAGCAATAAAATCCTGTACAACCCCAAATGCTAGTAGTACCATTGCCAAATTATACTGTCAAAAGCCTTCTCAGTGTCTTGACTTACTATCACCAAATCTTGCTGCTTTGCTTATGCTACCTTTTATCAGCATCCTCGTCTTCAACATATTATTAGCAGTTTGCTGCCTCCTGCAAATGCAAATTGATCCTTCTTCGTTAGCTGCAGTATATAATGTACCAATATTTTTGCAGTTTATAATCATGATTCAGGATAGAAATTGATCTATAGGAGGAAGGCAGACTAAGGTTGTTACCCTCCATTGGTATGAGTACCACCTCTACCTACTTCCAAGAATGGGAAATCTCTTTTGTCTCTAAAACCAGGCTGAACATTTTATCCACATATGGCAAAAATGTATCTAAACTGAGCCTTCATAACTCTATAAGGATACTGACATTGCCTTATGTTTTGCCCACTCTCTGTCCTTTTAATACCTCTACATCATCCTGAGTTATTAGGTTTATCAGTATGGCTGCATCTTCCTCAGCTACTTACAGTAATTCATTCCAAACTTTATAGTCTCAAATATCATTTCTGTATTCATCCAAACAGTTTTTGCCCTATACAGTTGTTAATAATATTAAAAATATATACTGGTTGTTAGTACTGGAGAAATTATCCCCATCGTCACTTATTGCAACAATCCTCTGTGACCTCTGCAGTTTTAATCTAGCTGCTAATGTTTTTATGTTCTGGTGAACTGCAAAAATATTTATTATTGAGTGATTCAACAAATGCTCATGCCTCCAGGGTGTAATAAACCTTTAATTTTTGCGTCATTTTTTTTCAAATCTCCTTGTAATGTCAATCACACTCAGTACCAATTATGCAGCTCCATCAGATGATGTCTTGCATTTTTTAAAACATTATACCCTTTTCTCCACAGATGAGAAGCATATTTTTGTGACACAACTTCCACTTCAGCTTTCGTGCTGTCCCAGTTAAGTGTTAGAAGCACTTGACCTTGTTTTTTAGACATCTTATCTCATCTCAGCTGTTTTCAACAGTCAAGAAATGTCTCTTAAGATAATATGTCAGGAAATGTCAGTGCTTTTCCAAACAAGAAGCTACTGCAGTATGTAACACATATTCTAGAGCAGTATGACCAGAAATCATAACAGAAAAAGACTGTTACTGCTTTCACTAAGTGTGCATATTCTTTGGTTATATAACCTTGTTGATCCTAGATTTAGATATATATCAGCTAGAATAGTATGTATACTGCTGAATCACCTGCCCAGTTTTCCTTCTGTTAAACTTATGACTTAACATAAATACCTACATATCCTGAATGTGGAATCCTAAAAACTCTATGTTCACCTTTAACTTCTGAAACATCACCTGTTGTGTTCCTGTCCTCTAGATGTACCACCAAACCTTCTTGACAATCAATCATTTACCTCATCATTAAATTAAATGCTGTGATGTACCAAGGTAAACACTGTAATGGTAAAATAGTTTGCCTGAGTAAAGCCTCACAAGGCAAAATAACAGTTCTGCTCATCCAGTAATGTGTCCTGTGCTGCCAATTGGGAAGTTTTACAGATCAATAACATCACACCTCATTATTTTGTCCCTACAAAAGATAATGCCAATCCAAGTGACCAATAGTCCTTTTCTAATGTTACATATTTTTTGTTATCTTTGTGAGTTTCTTGCAATGGTACTAACAAGGGCTTAAACGTGATAACATAAGTCATTACCCTATTTCTTTTAGCTGATTTGATCAGATCATTAACCTTCCCCATAAAAATCTCACCCGATATCTGTCAAGAAATTCCTTATCTGAGGCTATCCATGTCATTATTCATCACTGATGAGATCTCATTTGGCATATAAATGCTAGGACGAGTATCCTGCAGCTCAAGTGACTTTAGTACAGATAAGCGATAACTTTTTCTTTTGGGGTCTTTTCTTTTCTTTTTTATCTTAAAGCCTTAGTGTGCTCTTTACCCCTGTCTTCCTTTTATTAATTAATTTAGATTTCCTACCTCCCTGTAGCTTTTCTAAGTTTGTTTCCCATGGGTTCCCGCCTTTTTTCCAGGGTTCTTTCAGTAATTTTTCTGGTTAAGGTTCATAGGTTCATAGATTAGTACTAGGCTAACTGCCCTTGTAGGAAATTTTTTAAGCCTAGCCAATTACCCAGTGTGAGAATCAAACCCTGGACCTTGTGCTTGTAAGGCAAACACCTTAACTATTATGCCAACCTCCCACCCCTTAGGGGTTTTCCCTTAGCTGTCCCTCCTTTAGCTAACTGTCTTTTAGTAAGGTAGTCCTTTTTCTTAGGTCTTCTCTGCCTTCCCTTTTCCCATAGAAAGGTGTTGTTCACACGCATGCACGTGTGCATGTGTGTGTGTGTGTGTGTGTGTGTGTGTGTGTGTGTGTGTGTTTGTGTGTGTGTGTGTGTGTGTGTGTCTGTGTGTGTGTAAGTAAGACTGTGGTAAGATGTCTGAGAAGTCTTCTAGCTTTAAAAGATACTCCTCGTGCAGTCATAAATGCCCCATTCTGACTTGCAAAAGGAGTGTATTTATTCCTAGGAGAGAGTCACCTAGAGGTTGACTGCGACATTTGTACTGCACTCAACCCCAGGGCTCTCATGGATTACAGGAATAAGCTGCTGTTGAAGGGGATTGTGAAGGGGAGTCATCTAGCCTCTGGCTCCCCTTCTAAGACTCCTTCTGATCCTAAAAGGAAGACCTCTTCTTTTTCCTCGAAACATTCCCCTTCAAAAAAGCCGAAGCTCTTGGATTGCAGATCCCCAGATCCGAGCCCAGCCTCTTTGGCTTTGGATCCAGGCTCTTCTGTTCTGATAGCCTCAAATCATTCTGTCAGATCTGAGGCCTCACAGCCTCAGAGGCCCTTAGATCTGACTCAGCTCAAGCTGTCTTCAGATCCAACCCATCTGTTGGATCCATCTACAGCACCAACTAAACCATCTGATGCATCCAGGACTTCAGATCTGATGGCTATATTGGATCAGATAGTCACTGACAGTTCCCCCTCAAGGTCTAGGAGCTTGGATCAGAGCCACAGGAGTTGGTCTCCCACCCGAGACTGCAGAAATTTGACATGTTCTCTGACAAGGTGAGGACACTCTTCTATATCTTCCAGGTCCTCCAGAAGTTTGTTTCCTACAGATATGGATAGGATAATGAGGAGTTTTCTCAAGGCCCAAATTGAGTTGGGCTTATTACCATCCCTGCCTCAGTTGCCCAGGGGATCTACTTTATCCACAGGACTTCACTCTCCTCATCCAACCCATCCGGGTTTGGGTCACCAGGATCAGAACATTACCAGTGAGAGACCAGAGGTGTCATGTATCCCTTCCTTTCCAACACTGCCAGGGTCCCTGGCGGGGTCTGTTCTGCTGCCCTCAGAACTGTCTGCTTCTCATCACCACGAAATCTGTGCTGGTTACTAGGGTCTAGAGTATGGGGTTAGACCCAGATATTTTGGACCATTCCTTCCCCTTGGAGGCCTCTGTACTGGACAGCTTGGGGCCAATATTGTCTGGAGACATCAGTGCTGCATTGGGGTTCCTCCTTCCTTCCCAGGCAGCTGTGGCCTTGGGAAAGGAGAAGGGGGGCCTCGTCCAGTCTATCAGCCTTCCTGCCAGTAGGGAGGATCTTCTCTGACTAGGCCTTTACCTTTCCTTTGTTTCTAGGTCCTCTCCAGCCTCTCTCAACTTTGGGCGGTGAGCTCTCATCATCCTTCCAAAGTAAGCCCTCCTGTGAGCACCTTCAGACAGGCATTACCCCACTGGGGTCCCTGCCTCTTCCGAGTCCTCCCCAGAGCCCACCATGGAGGAGCCTCCTCAGAAGAGGACATGCAAGAGGCACTTGGACTCCCCTAAATAGTCCCTCACTGAGGACATAGATTTTGAGGAGGGAGATGGGTCTCCCAGGCTTCCGTCTGAGGAAGTGCCCTTAGGGGACATCCTTGAAATTCTCAAGCAAGGAGGTAGTTGGTCTTCCACTCACCCTGTCTTCTAAGGAATCTGTGTTCCTGAAAGCCTTCAGGATGGGCCCATCTTCTACCTGGGTGTCCCCCTTGCCTACAAGCTTGTGGAACTCATCACCGCCAGGGCTTGGAAGGAACTGGACATAGTGGAACCAGTCCCCAAAAAGGCTGATAAATGTCTTAGTCCCCCCAAGGATAAGACTTTTTGGAGTAAGGACGTCCCCATTGATGCCATCATGCTAGCAGTAGCTACTAAGAAGGAACTCACCGAACAGAGCTCCATGGTCCACCCCCCTAACAGGGAGTCTCAGGAGACTGACCACTTTGAAAAACACATGTTTGCCTCAGCTACATTCGGACTGAGCACAACTAATTACATGGCACACTTCACCAAGCTTCAAAGGGATTTGGTGTCGGAACTCACCACTTCCATTTCAGAGTTGCTGCTTCCAGAGAGTCTCAGATTGGGCTCTCAGAAGCTGTCCACTCTAACTTCCCTGGCTAATGCTTTGATGAGGTTGATTTCCAATGTGGTGGAGGCCACCTCTTGAGTTGATAGATAAGATAGGATAGAAAAGAAAAGACCGAAGAGAAAAAGTTATCACTTATCTGTACTAAAGTCACTTGAACTACAGGATACATATCCTAACGTTTCCGCAAATGAAATCTTATCTGTGATGAATAATGACCCTGGATAGCACAGATTCCAAGTTATGGTAAGTGCATAACTCTTTTTATACCACATTACAAAAGCATTTATTAAGTATCCTGAAACAAAAATGAAGTTGTTGTGTAGGAAACAATTAAGGTTCAGATAATCCTAACAGAAACTAAAATCTCTTAGTCTCAAAATATTGAACGATATATATCCAAGCAAAATAACTATGTACCCAAGCATATTATACAAAACAAAACTACTAAATAAGAATGACTTTTAACATTAAGCATATCTAATAAGTGAGTTCAACAAACATTTATTTGGTTTACATGGCCTTGCAGATGGTCCTTTTCCTGCAAGTTATTTTTTTACAGCAGAAAGCACTATCTGTCCTATACATTTTATCCTGATCCATTTTTTTTCTTGAAATGGAAGCATATTTTAAATTGCACTGTCTTCTGGAAATAGAAACTGCTACAGAAAGTAGAAAAATAAATGTTTTGTCAAATGTTTTCATGTACTTAAATAGTATATTTAGTCTAGCTGTTTTGTTACCTAATAACATGGCACAGGAGAGAAAGGGGAATACTACCATGCCAACCTTTGCAATCCTGTAATGAAAATATTTTCAGTCATAAGCTGTCAAAAGCTATCAAGATTTGAACCCTCAATCAATAATTCATTTGACACATAATTAGCCAGGTAAGAATATTCTTATACAGTCATGAAATACCTGATAATCTACAACTTTGCAGTTGTGAGAAATATTGCATGCTGATGTGTACATTTCTATGCATCACTCTTTCCAAATTCCTGTGTCTCATACCAGAAAAAAAGGATCCAAATTACAATAACCATCTCCATTTTCAATATATCACAGTTCTGCACTATAGGCAAACTAATTTCCCATGTTTTAAATCATGGCAGTTAAACAGACTTACCATTATTGTTGTAGGATAAAACATTTAAATATTTTTTCTGTTAATAAGTTCAATTTTATCCATTAATTATATTCTATGGTTATTTTGTTTGTTTTCATTTTAATAGTATACATTTTTTTGACAACAACAGTTGTTGTAAGATACAGTTTGACTTCAAAGCATACTTTCTACAGCTGAATAATATTATTTATAAATTCCAGTAAAATATGTCATGTCCAAGACTGTATATTATCTAACTTATTTAGAAGTAATATGATCTACCTTTCCACATTGATCTGTATACATTTTATTTACTTATTTGTCTTCATTGACGGGGAAAGTCTGGCTGGTCAGAAACCATTTTCAGGCCCAGGGAGAAAATCTTCATCAAAGTACATTTATATTAACAAATGAATAGTAGACAGTTTTCAGAAAAACAACAGTGCATCATCATCATCATCATCATCAACCCCCTTTTTCCCATTTTCTACATGGGGTCAGGGTGTCATGTTAACTGTTGTCCTCTCTGTCAATTCAATGCCTTCTTTAACACTCATTCCTGACTGTCACAGATCTTTTCTCACACAATCCATCCACCTCTTTGCTGAACACCCTCATTTCCTCTTACCTTCTTCCTGTCTGTACCAAATCTTCTTCACCAGATTGTCTTCTGATTTTCTGCACATGTGCCTGAGCCACTGTAATCTGTTCTCTTTGATATTTTCTGCAATTGGAGCTGCTTTGACTTCTGCTCTAACTTAATTTATTTGTCTATTCCACAGTGTGTATCCTACCATCAGTCTCAGGCACTTCATTTCCATCACCTCTAACTTCCTCATCTGCTCTGCCTTTACTGCCCAGGTTTCTGTACCATACAGTAGTACTGGTCGCACCACTGTTTTGTACACCTTACTTTTTAGCTCCTGTGGCATTCTTCTGTCATACTACACCTGAAACTCTATGCCAGTTGGCTGCATCTCCTCTGATTTTAGTTTTGACCTCTTCTTTCAGACTTCCCTTCTCCTCAGCCAACCCTGCCAGATACTTGAAGCTGTTAATCTGTTCCACTATCTTCCATTCTATTTCAGTTCTCAGTTTCTTCTGATATCCCCAGTTTACTGCCATTACCACTGTCTTATTTGTACTCACTTTCATCCTAACAGTACATTTCTCAGAAAAAAGCAAACATAATTACAAGACAGGTATACACAGTAAAGTATTTACATCAGCAATTATACATCTATACAGGTCTTGTAGCCCTAAAGTTTTGCAGGAAGTAATTGGATTGATACTGTTGAAGGGAAAACATTGCTTTAAAGTAGTTTAGTGTTCTTACATTTCAGTAAAGAAAGTTTTGAAAGGAGTTCAAGGTGCGTAAAGAAGTAAGTTATAAACTTATGTAGGAAAGGTTTTGTATTATACAGGTTTACAAAGAATTCAATAGATATAATGGAGTAAGTTATAAGATTATGTAGGAGGGGAGGAATGATATTATTATTGTATAGGAGGATAGTGATAATAGCATGTCACTGTGAGACCATGGCATAGGATTGGCTCTGTTTAGGCAACCTGTTCCAAACTGGTGTATCTAGAAGGTTTATAAATTAGGTATACAGGGGATGCATGAGAGAGGTAGAACTGTGATAGGGGCAGTTAGAAAATGAGAAAATGAGAAGTGTTGTTTAAGAAGGGGGTGAAGTGGGGTGTAGTGATTTAAGTGCAGGAGAGAAAGTAGTTAAGGATGTAATGATTTAAGAAGAGGAGGGCAAAACGTTACTGCTAAGAAATAAGAAGTTTGTACTTTCAAGAGAGGTCTCAACCTGGTGATGAACATGAGCATGGCCAGGACTGGGTAAGGTATTGTTTGAGCTGGGTTTTATAGCTTGTGAGTTTGTTAGTCACTTTTACTTGTGTAGGGATGGTGTTCCAGAGTGTGGAGATGTAACAGGAGTATAGTGAGTTCCCCATTGAATAATTTGCTTTAGTAGTGCTTAATAGAAATTTATAACGATAAGGGGGTGTAGGGCAATAATGTATTTTTAATGCAAGACATTTTTCAGGATAATGTATCAGTCTGTATGCCATAACTAGCATGTTATTTAGTTGTTAAGCTGTAGCCAGTTTATCTGTTTTAAGGCTTGGCAGTGGAGAGTTCAGTTGTCAGTGTTGGTAGCAAATTTTTCTACTTTGCTGCAACAAGAGGCTAGTTTGGATTTTAGTGTCAAGATTAGGTTTGTAAGGCGGACTTTAGTGTCAAGATTAGGTTTGTAAGGTGGATTTTAGTGGCAATATTAGGTTTGTAAAGTGGATTTTAGTGTTAAGATTAGGTTTGTTAGGTGGATTTTAGTGTCAAGATTAGGTTTGTAAGGTGGATTTTAGTGTCAAGATTAGGTTTGTAAGGTGGATTTTAGTGTCAAGATTAGGTTTGTAAGGTGGATTTTAGTGTCAAGATTAGGTTTGTAAGGTGGATTTTACTGTGAAGATTAGGTTTGTAAGGTGGATTTTAGTGTCAAGATTAAGTTTGTAAGGTGGATTTTAGTGTCAAGATTAGGTTTGTAAGGTGGATTTTAGTGTTAAGATTAGGTTTGTAAGGTGGATTTTAGTGTTAATATTAGGTTTGTAAGGTGGATTTTAGTGTTAAGATTAGGTTTGTACGGTGGATTTTAGTGTTAAGATTAGGTTTGTAAGGTGGATTTTAGTGTCAAGATTAGGTTTGTAAGGATAGGTGAAACATATAAGAGGGTTGGAAGTAAATAAGGTGAGGCTACATTATTTTCTTGCTGGATCTGTAAGGTACTGTTTTACCTTGTAAAGGAAGCCAAATGTCTGGTGGGTCTGTTTAATTATTTAAAGAATATATTGATCAAATTTTAGACTGTCATCTATTACAATACCCAGTAACTTAGTATGTGGTACTATCTCAATTTTAGTATTATTTGCATATGTAACCAAGAAGGATTGCCTTTTGATCAAGATAATGTTTTGCGGTAAAGAGCATTCGTTTTGCTAAATGGGATTAAAGAGCAGGTTTGAAATTTTCAGACAGGTTTCGATTGAAGAAAAGAAATTTGAGTGATATCTTAGAGTCTGAATATTGTGGGGATTGTATGCATTAAAGTTGAATCATCTGCATGTTGTACTATATTTGCTTCTATGGCAGTGTGAAGCTTGTTTATAAAATATTCAAGAGAAGGGTTCTAGTATAGAGCCCTGAAGAGCACCTCTGGTAACTGGGTGACAGGAATAGAAGTCATATTGCCATTTGACTGCTTGTTGTCTTCCAGATAGTTAACTAAGGAACCATTTAAAGGAGGATTGAGAGAGACCTATAGAAAAGAGCTCAGTGAATAAATGTTGATGTGACCGGAGTACTGAAAACTTTGGATAAGTCTAGGAACCCAACTGGTACTAGGTTACCATTGTTACTATGCTGGTTTATAGTGTTGGTGAAGTGAAGGAGGGTGATGGTTGTGCTGTGATGGGGTCTGAAACCATGCTGTGTTTCAGAGAGCAGATTATTTAAATTTAGGGGATGTAGAAGCTAATCATGAATTTTTTGTTTTTCAATTATTTTTGATAGGCAGAAAAAGATTGCAGTGGTGCTGTAGTTATTAAACTCTGTAGATATGCTACCTATAAATAAAGGTATAATAAAGGATTTTATTTCCAAATGGAAGTAACATTTTTTTTGGATATAGCATTATTTATCAATATATAGAAACCATACAAACAATTGTGTCTGCAGCCATTTTTACATAGTCTAATAGGAGCTGGTCAGCAGCTAGTGTTGTTGGTTTTAGTTTATGTAGGAGTTTTCAAATGATGGAGGTAGATACCAGGCTGATGTCAACTAGCTGAGGATATTTAGCAGAGACTGCAGGTATTGAGAGGGTAGCGGAAGCGTTCATGTTTGTGAGGCATGATAGAGTCTGTATGAAATAGTTGTTAAACTGCTTGGGAATTGGCTCAGTAACATTGTTGGATGCAGGGTGGGGGTGGTAGTTTGGCTTGGATGTAAAAGTTTGTTTATGGATGTTAAGAAGAGTTTTGGGTTGTTCTAATATTTATTTTAAAAGATGTTATAATAGGTTTGATTGCCATTTTTTTCTTTGTATTTTGTCCTATTCCTTAGTTGCCTGAAATGCTGAAATGTATTTTGTGCTCTATTTTTGAGCAACTCTTTCCAGGCTTTCTCACACTGTAGCATTAATTTCTTAGTTTACATGGTTAGCCATGGTGCTAGAATTGGATTTGATCCTTTTGGTACATACATAGGGCAAGGATATTGAGAATTGTTAGGAATATCTCATTGAAGTGTGTGACAGCATAGTCTACAAGCAAAGACTTTAGTATTAATACTTAGAAACTCCCTTTTGAGTAACATATCTAGAGTTGCCTTACTTTTATTTAAAGGGGAAAGTTTGTAATTCCGTACAGACGCACATTCAATGATCACTATTTCTGTAGCTGAAGTATCTGATGACTCCTCCTCACACTTCATTGATTTGCATTCTCATACAGCTGACAACGCTTCTTGAGAAACAATAAAAGTTTTAAGCTCTTGAGGAAAGCAAATCCTGAACAAAGCTGGATATCACATGTAAAACTTTAACTTCTAAATCTATTTTACCATATAACAAAAAAATGAAAACTGAGAGAGTAAAAAAATATACAATTAAAAACCAGCAAAATGTTTTCACAGCCAAAGATATGCCACACTTCACACAAAAAAAAAGTTAAGCACTTTTGTCCTTTTTTATTTATTTAAAGAAATAATCAGAACATATAACCTTCATGGTAACCCCAGTTTAAATAACTTCAATTAAAATCACATAACACCATCCATAACTGCTTAAAGCAACACTTCTCCAACAAAAAATAACCTACTATGAACTGCCTATTTTTGAAATAATTAATTATGTTAAAACTCCAATTGTACAAAGTTGAACAATAAAGTTAAACAAATTGTTTAAAGATTCTTAAAAAAAGGTTTATATAATACAGCCCACCCAAACATTTTCCAGTCTTGGACTTTAAAACACCTTTTATATTCAGATTATCATTTAAACCAGGCAGTTTGCAGGTGTAAAGTCTTACCCACCATTTTCGTTCATTTACTTCTAATCTATTCTCCCTCTCACCAAAAACAAAAAAAAATACTTAAAGACTAAACATATTTGTACGTGCTTACTTAATGCAGCAATACAGTTATTCTTTTTGAATGCTATAAGTGTTGAGAGATGCAAACACACACAATATATATATATATATATATATATATATATATATATATATATATATACATATATGTGTGTGTGTATGTATATATGTCTACTTCAGTAGACTGAAATACCACTTACCCAAAATTCAGTTAAATGAGATGAAAAGGCCAACGGCACGAGAACACTGACATCCCAGAACACTGACTAACCACTCCACGTTTGGCCATCCTGTTGAACCTTGCCCCTTACCCTGCGGTAGTGTGATCTCGGAGTTGGTATATTTAGTTAAGGGTGGGGGTGCAGCCCCCCACATAGGGTGGTGTGTGGGGACAAAGCCCCCACACATTGGTGGGTTTGCTTGAGTTCAGTTTCATTTGTTTTTAAGGATGGTCAATCATTTACTTACCTGAAGTGTTAAGTTGGTGTTCCAGGATGTCGATGTTCTCATGCTGTCAGGCTTTCCATCTAGGTTGTATGGGTTTCGGGTAAGAGGTATTTCGCTCTACTCTGAAGTAGACCCATATATATATATATATATATATATATATATATATATATATATATATAGGTCCACTTCGTAATTTTGAAAAATCAAAATCTCGAATATCAGAATCCCGACGTTCAGATGTTCGAAATTTTGAAATCTTGAAATGCAAAAAAAACCCCAAAACTAAAACAAAAAAAGTTAGACATCACATTGCTGCAAGGGGGCAAGCCCCCTGCACTCCCCAAGTGGAGGGCTATGCATCCCACACCCCCTGCCACTTAAATATACCAACTCTGAGATCGCACTACAGTGAAGAGAATGGTAAAGTTACCATTCCGCACTGTTGGGTGATCTCAATTCAGACGTTGTGATTCTGATGTTCAGGATTTTGAGATTTCAAAATTAAGAAGTGGACCTATATATATATATATATATATATATATATATATATATATATATATATATATATATTCTGAGACTTCTTTCAGTCTTTTCACTGTAGAAAGCAGAGCAGCTGACCCAGCACACCAAGTTCACAGGCATCCTTGCACCACAGTTACATTTTCTGTAATTGTTGATAATTTTAGGTATGTTATTAATCAAATCTGTATTACCTACTTTTTCAACATTTATATAAGGACATTGTGTACATCCACCACAGTTTTTAAATTATTCCATCTGATGAGAACAATGCACTTGTTTTAACCTACTTCACTCTTTCATATTTTGCCTTCATATTATTTCCTCTTTTATAAACCACTTTTGGTTGTTCCCATGTGGTGTCACTTGATATATCAAAGATCTCAGAAAACACCCCAGTGGTTATATACAATGGTCTTCAACTGTTTTGAATCAAGTGACTGTTTCATTACAAAAGCTCTACTATAGATTTGGTAGTCTTTTGTTAGTCTTAATTGTCAATATATGATTCATTGCTTCATTGTTCATACCACTATTTAAATAGATTGATATATGCATACAATGTCCTTAAATCAATATTGAGAAAAAAAGCTAATACAGATGTGATTAATAGAAATTACTGAAAATTATAGAACATTTTAACTGTGGGACAAGCATTGTTGTGTACTAAGCATACTGTGCCAGCTGCTCTGCTTTCTACACTGGGAAGACTGAAAAAAAGTCTTAGAATGTGTATATATCACTATTACAGCATTCATAAAAACATCTCAATAGCTGCACTAAGTAACACACACAAATATGTTTTAATTTTAAGATTTGTTTTGTTCTCTGTGATTGAAGGAATTGTTTAAGATGAGTGGGGTAGTGAATGGCAGAAAAGATTAGAAGTAAGTGATCTAAATGGAAGTAAGACGTAATGCTTGTAAACTGCCTGGTTTAAATGATAATATGACTTTAACAATTGTTTTAAAGTCCAGGGCTGAGAAACTTTGGAGTAGGCTGTGTTATGTAAACATTTTTATTAAGTACTTTTAGCAATTAGGTTAAAACTGATTGTTCAACTTTGCACAAGTGATGTTTTAACAGGATTAATTATTTTAAAACTAATAATTTCATAATAGGTTATTTCTTATGTCTATTCATTTTTTTTGGGGGGGGGGTTAAATGTTGCTTTAAATAATTATGGATGGTGCCATGTCATTTTAACTGAAGTTAATTAAACTGGGGTTACCATGAAGGTAATAGGTTCTGATGAAGTCTTTAAATACAAAAAAATAGGATGAAAGCATTTAACCTGTTCCTATGTGAAGCATGGTATTTCTTTGGCTGCCAGAACATTTTATTGGTTTTAGTAATATTACGTCATGCAAGACAAGAACTGCACCTTCCCACACCTTCTTAAACCAGGTCTGGATACAGTGAACATTTTTGAAAAGTAATTGCACATCTCATATCTTATATATCTTGCATGGTCTCCAAAGTAATGACAAAATCTGGTATTTTAATGTAAATGTTTCAAAACATACCTTGGCTGATGTGCAATGGCCATTGAACCCAGAGAAAAAAGTCTACAAACACTTTTAATTTTAATTTGACTTATTTGCAATCCAGTTCAACCCACCAACATTTGTATAAAGGTGACACAGTCATTTTGTTCTTTTATTTCAGGTATACTAGTAATGGAAATATTTTCCAACTGATCTCTATCCCCCTTGGGCACACACAATTAAGTGAGACATTTCCCATCAATAAGCTTTTATGGACTTTTCCATGGTTCAATGAAGTGCCCGTTACTTGCAGGGGGTGAGGCGGCAGTGCACTGCAGTGTTTTTTTTTTCACTTTCCTCCACAGTAGTGCAACCACGGAACTAGTATATATAAGTTAGGGGCATGGATATGTGCCCGCCTTATTTTTTATTTCTTCTGTTTTTTGAGTTATGCTTCTTGACAAAGAAAACTCAGTGAAGTGTGACTTGTTTGTAGATGCCTTGAAGGAATATAGGGAAACTGGTTAATCTGTTTCTGCTTTACAGCCTCTAACTCAGTCAATAAATAAGCATATCATTCTTTAACTATTTGTTCTCATTTTGCAACTTTTCCATGGTGCTAGCACTGGAGCTCAAAGTTCCTACCACCTCCATGTCTCTCTCCTAGGCTAGAGTAATGTAATTGTCAAGCTTCATACTCATGTTCTCACTTGCCAGCATTATTATTGCCAAATTACCTTATCTATTACCACACACTCTAACTCCTCATGCAGGACTTCCAGCAAAACCACTGCCTTATGACTGTCTGCCATGTGGTCTGCACCCATATCCAGTGAAGTTTTTTCAAATTCAGTGAAACATCTGTCTTGTTCTTCACTTTTTCTCAGTTTTCATCACTAATACCATTACTGCAAAGACTTGGTTACTAATATAAGAGTTCTATATATTCCAGTCAACTTAGAGTAAAAACAAAAAATAGTTACGCCAGCAGCAACTTGAGAGTGCATCGTCTTGCACAGTACCATAACCAGAAGTTACCATTGTTACCACTTGTTTGTCTAGTTTGTTTGTTTGTTTTGGGGATATCCACAATTTCAAACTTCTTATCAAATAGTGCCATTTTACATTTATTTACAATAAGCTTCAGTCTGTTCCTATTGTATGATCTAATCAACTCTGTAATAAGTCTTGAAATCTAAATGTATTTTCTGGGTTATATGAATTACATATCCCACCTGTAATGTAATACTGTGCTGCCTTTTGTGCCTTATGCCGACCCATAACTTCCATAAAAAAAGACATTCATCCCTAATTTATGACAAGGGCTTTCCTAAGATGAGGTTAAATAACCAATCATTCATTTTCCATGACAGACTAAGAAAAGACTTGCAATGGCATTGGGAGTCTATTTTCCATACAGAAATGTATTGGAAGTTCATGATATGGTCATGAGCATGACCGCATGATTGGTCAGCTATTGCTCAATCATGAATCTGAAGGAAAATTCTTCAAGTGAAGGTTAATTAACAATGTATTAAATGAATTATGAGGCCGCTAATGATTAGTCGAAAAGTGATTTTGTTTGCTTTCTATAGGAATCAAAATGGCTGTTAGAAAGAAAAACATTTTCTGGAAATTATCTGTCATTTTATTTTGTGATAGCCTCGGAGTAGACATCATTGTAAGTAAAGGAGTATTGCTGACTCATTGTAGTAGACTTCACACTGCTGCTTCTCTGTTTATCTCTTTTTTTGTATTTTATGCCTGACATAATCTTATTCTTTCTTTTGTCCCCTGTGATAATGCATGTGACAACATAGTTATAATCAGAATCTCCTGTATGTGGAAGAACTACATTATCATCGATATATACTGATGTATTTATTAAGGTTTTATCTAAAATATTCAAATTTCTAGTAGTAGAATTAGCAGATTAGTTACAAATAGGTTTATTGATAAGCTCCAAGAAAAAAAAACATATGTGTTAATTATTACCTATGTAAGTTTTCAAGTTTATAATGGGATAATTACGGTCCCCCATTCCAAGAGAAGTATTGTTAAAAGTTATAGAACCTAACTCCTTTAAAAACAGTAGGTGCACTAAGGGAGGCATAGACCAAATTCTGGAATTTTAAGTAAAATCCTTTTGTTAGTTAACAACTGTAATCACCTATGATTTGGCAAATTATAGAAGTAAATCAGACTTGGGATGCCCACTGCCATTATAAATTCAGATCCCTTAACCTTTACTATTATGTGAGCAATTATAATATGCCTTAAACCCTGTCACAAAGAGTACAGTTTTTAGATATTAATCTATGTTCAGATACTGTTCATATGCCTGCCTTGTTAAGGGTCATTAACATTCAGAAGTCATTAATTATATTGGTGATATTCTTCACATTTAAGGTAATTTCTTTTATTTCTTTATGTTCTACTGGAAGCCTCATGTAGAGAATTTCTAAGTGATTTTACAGATCTTAGGAAGAAGGAGGTTTTTCTACACAGCAAGGAACCATATCTATTGCAATGTATTTACTTTCCCCTCTATCATTTCACAAAATGTAAACATACAAAGGTTTTAAAAATATAACCTGCTCAACTACCTGTGAAATTTGCAGGTTTTAAATAACAGATAGTTACCTATGCCCGAGAAAGGAATAATCTCACCTATGTTAATATTCCATTTATGCCAGTGTGCAATGTTATACATCCCAGCTATAGTTTTTCTTAAATTCCAGTAAAGCAATCATTATCATTATTAAACCCAGCATGGATTATTATTCATCCATATTTACTCATGTCATCTAGCTTTTTATCTGCTCTCTCTCTGATGTCTTTAATTCTGGCTCTAGTTAGGAATTTAACAGTAATGATCTGGCTGTTAAGATTAATTGTTTCTCTGGAAACCTTAAGCAACAAATACTCAAGAAACAAGGCCTCTTATGAATTCTAAGTAGCTTAGAGAAGGTTGAAGAGTCTTCTTTCTTGTTTGAAAAGCTAAGTCAAAGACAAGAGGAGGGTCAGCATTTTCCCATCGTTTGGGCCCCCTACATCTTTTGCTTGGAATCACTTGATAAAAGTTTCCAACGTTTTTAACCTGCCTCTCCGTGTTTCATCATAAATGGCTGCCAGACCATGATGTATCTCTGAGTAAGAAAGAATACTTACCCCTTCAGACTGATAAGATGTAACACTCTACTGTCCCTCATGTTAAAACCTGTGATTGTATCCTGTGCCAAAAGCCATCTCCATGAGTTACCTTTTCAGTTTCTCTAAAATTCAAGTTGCTGCCAACAGCAGTATTGCCATTAGCTTAAAAATATTCAAGATCTTTATGACACACAGGACCAGTATCAGCTTTCTATATGAGTCACAGATAAAATAGAAGGAAGATAGACTCTATCTGGGCCACTAGGACAATGGGCAGCATCTTGCAGCTGTATTTGTGATGTGCTAGAATTATTTTGTTTAGCCCATTTAGTAGACAGCCAACATCATTTTCAAGTGCACACTTTATAATCCCATTGAATAACTTCATCTCATGGAAGTACATACCATTTGCTGTATGGTAAGTAAATTGGAAAGTAAATGCACAGAAAGAAAAAGATCTACCTTCACCAAGTTGTTCTGCAGCACTTCTAACAGGTACTTGTTTAAAACACCTGTAATCTCATTCAAACTAGAAGTTCTGTGATGCCTTTGAAAGTGCAGTGAGGCTCAATGCATTTACTTTTCACTTATATTGTGCAAATTCAGGTGTCTGGGCCTAGCAACTATACAAATAAGGGATCAAATAATTATTGTCTTTGAATTGCTCAATTTTTGCATTATGCTTATTGCCAAAACTTCACGTTAACGTCTACAGTTTATCATGCACACATGTTCTTGTGGGCAGCGTCTCACATCACATATGCAGTTCACTCTGTGTCTAAGGGGGACTATATGTTTTCTCAAGAATTACCAAATGTAAATATAGCTTATAAGTCAGTGTATGTCTCAGAGATATTGCTGGCATTTTTCACATCATCAAAGTTATTGTATCTTTCTATGTAGGCTCCTAGTGTTGAGCAGTGGGACCCTTTGTATATCTCTGTTCAAAATGTCCTGGGTCAGCAGCAATCTCCCATTTTCGTGAAGCATATTTCCAGTATTTCCAGCTTGATTTTATACATACTCATATCAGCCTGTGCACTTCAAAATGTATTATTTAAAAATTACATGTATTTATTTTTGCCTTCTGTCCAGTTAAAATCAAATGGCTCATTTTATACCATCACATTTAAATATGTTTTGGCAAAAAAATAAATAAAAACATTCAATTTTTAATACTAATTATTTGTTTACAAAAATTACTAGTTTTGAAACATTTTTCTCTAAGGGCAGTTTTGGGACCTCTTGCATATGTCTGTTCAAAATGTCATTAGCAGCAGTCTCCTGTTACTTGTACTATATTTCCAGTATTACTAGCCTGAGCTGAATTATTTGGCTACAGAAGGAACAAGTTGTTTCTTTTCATTTATCTTGTGGGTCTCCTGGAATTGTTATGCATTTTCCTTCTTAGCTATCCTGTCCTACAATTTCCTGATCATGTATTATGTTGTAAAACTTCCTTAAATTGTTCTTTAAGTGGATGTTTATTATATTCCTTTTCTGTTAGACAGCTAATAATTTTGAATACGTAGTCTATATAATACTCTAAGTACAATTTCTACTTACTGATATGAAGTATCCCTTGGGTACTAAATATGGCAGACTGAGAGCTTGAATATTTGTCTGTTACAAATGCAAGAGACTCCAATTCCTTCCTGACATTTTAATCAGATATAATTCATCATGTTCTCCAGTTAGCACAAAGTTCAGATATTTTAAGTCATATAGCATTGCACTGTGCATTTCAGTCCAAAGTTGTACGTGCTCAGTGAGTTAGTTGTATGATTGACTGTTCTTTATCATGTAGGTAACCTGTCATAAATAAAGCAGAAACTATGTTTCACATGCTCAGATACAAATGTATAGTTTGATACGTGAAAGGCAAAATACTCTCATAATAGTTCTTAATATGCAAAAACACCTATTTATTAAACATACAGAGTTTCCTTCTCAAAGAAAATTGAGCTTATTTTATTAGTTTTTTTTTCAAGTACGTTATATAAACAATTCATGCTATGTATTAACACATTGCTGGATTCATTACAGCATGAAGCTCTTTTAAATCTAGTCTTAGACATATTAACATTTAATTCTTTTAATTCTTTTTTGCTGTAACATTACTGAATTGTATATGTTTAGAAGTGACTGTCTAGTTAAATGTTTCAGTTCAGGCACTTTTTTCTTTATGCTGTGTTGCTTTAGGGGGAAGACTATTAATATTTCTGTGTGATTTGGTTAAGTTTTGAAAAGTAGCCATTACTAGCTTTTTAACTCTCACTCATTTTGTTTGTGAACAGACCCACTGAGGTTCTCTTAAATGGTTCATACATTTACTTAATACACTCTTTCAAAGAATTATTTTTATGTTTTTTAGACATTTTTCTCCTGATCATTTAACAGTTGTTAGGTTATTTTTATTCCACTGCATACTGACCATAAGACATTTCCTATACTGCCACTCATGAATTTCCCTTAAACAGCTGCTTGCATCCTATATCATTCCACAGGTGGATCTCTACTCTTCATCAGCGATTAGCATAGTGGCACAATATGTTTTATATAACCATTTTAAGGAGTGAAAGCTATGTGGAGAAGGGGCCACTATCAAGGCAGCCATGAGCAATGAATGACGAACATGTAAAGCTATCAGAACCCACACGATAACTATGCATGCCAATGATCTACAGTGCTACCCACATGAAACATGCATGCTGTGATGTTGCTGGGGCCAGTCATGGGTATTAAGGATATCCTAGGAGCACAGATATCTGTGCTTCTGTTTAATGCTTTTTATTTTGTATGCTCTACCCATTTTCCTCTTCTGCACTCTCCATACTCATTGATTAAGTCCAAAACCGACTCCTTTCTCTGAACCATGCCTCTCCTTATGGAGTATAACCAATGAGTTCCCTCTCCCTTAGGATGGGCACATCCATCCTTCCCTGTGACTCCATCAGTTGCTTGAGCCACTAATCAAACCCGGATTGTCTGGGCTGTAGTCAGGGCTGTATCCCTTTATGCCATCCAAAAAGCTTTGGTTACAAATTAGATTTAAAGTATTTTGCTAAGGGTAGTTGATATGGAGAAGGGATGGTAGTGACTGGTGGAGGAGATTTTTGGATCTTTAAGAACAGGTCTGACAAATGCTAAGTGCCAGATTGCGGGCATCATGTTAGTTGTGAGGCTAATGTTAAAGAAATGTTTTAGGGGGGTGACAGTGTAGTCTCTACAGTGATAAAAAAATCAAGGTACAAGTTGTGTGGTCTAGAGGTAAAGTCAGGTAGGATTTGTTCAGGTAATGGAGTAATTTACTTGGCAGTGATTTTAAATGTAGAATGGGGGAAGATATTCATCGGGTTGCACTCTATCTGTAAAGGAGAGGAATGAGTATTTTTTGTGTGTGTGTGTGTGTGTGTGTGTGTGTGTGTGTGTGTGTGTGTGTGTGTGTGTGTGTGTGTGCGTGTGTGTGTGTAGGGAATGTTGGAGAATTCTTTCAGGAAGTGTGAATGTGTGGGGATGCCAGCATGACAGGTAATATGTCCTTGTGAGGACAGTTCTTTTGGAGAAGCACTGACAGAGATGTATTTACACATTATGTACAGAGGATGGTTTTAGTTTAACCATAGCTTAGTTAGCAAGCATTTAGGATAGTCTCGCATATAAAACTGTACAATTTCATTTTCAGTGACAGAGAATTACCTGCTGGGGCAGAATTAATGGAGGTTGTCATCTCTTAGGACAGTCTAGCTGATCCCTATATAACATCTGCATTTTTTTCTGATAAGATGCTGTCTAACAGCAATAAACATTCTAACAAAGTAGCCAGACTCAGTTCCCAGTGGGGAGGAAATGCAGTATTAATGGACAAGAATGGTGAAAGTTGTACTACAACAATGAAACGAGTATTGAGGGAATGGTTAGTGATAGCTTACACGTGGGACAAGTTCTAGTCAATGCAAGTCCAGTGCCAACAGTTAAGCAGGATATAAATGAGGGTGCAAGAAGGAGTGCTCTGCAGACTGTCTAGAATCCTTCTGACTGCTACCTACATAGAACAGTGATATTCAGGTTTGGTTGCATGCACAATTATTCTGCAAACCATCTTTACGGAATTCTATGGGGTTGGATATCCAGTAGCTGGTTTAAAGAATAAGATAAATGTTTCTTTTTGGTTGTGTCAATGTGGCAAATGAAAGAAAATAACTGATTTAGTTACAGGCAAATGTACTTCTAATGATGAACTGTCTTCACATTATCTGAATGAGGTGACTGTACATTCCATTGTACTGGAATTTTTGTTTGAGTCTGGCACGAATACCACATAACATAGTTTTGTTCTTGCTAAAATTAACACTTAGTTCCTTGGCTGAGAACCAGATGTGGACAGTTAAGAGGTTCTGTCAGTATTTGTATGTTAAGAGCAGAACTGATGAGACTAGTAGCGCAGACGATTCTTAATTATGCCGTATTAATTGGATATATTTAGGCATGAAGGCATTGGTTTTCTAATGTGATAGAGTTTATAAAGGACAGACAGTCAGTTGTTGGAATGATTCCTGTTTAATGTCATCAGTATCTCTTATTATTTATTATGCATCCTGATATTATATAGTATCAGAGTGAAAAATGTTTGCCAAAACAGAAGGATATCTCTAAAGACATGAAGAAGTACATTTGCTTTCAAGAATTTCTGTGTTTGGAAGTACAGAAGTATAATTCTTAGCAGAAAATTGCTTCAGTGCAACCTCAAGAAATTAATTTGCTACATGGGAGTGTAGCAGAAGCTTTGGATTCAGAAATTCATTTTATTCTCCACTGTCAATTATCTGAGAGGCTTGAAATTATACAGTGTACTACTTTCTGGTATGTTGCTGGTAAAGAAGTATTACAGTATTTAATTTTGTTTTTATTTTTCTTGCAGAGGTGAAAACTAAATACTAATAGAGAAATCCAGTAACTATTGTGAATCCAGAAATAATTAATTTGTTATATATTTGCCATTTGTTCTTTACAAAAGCGCTTGGTCCAATAGATACTATAGATGCTAATGTTACTGCTATACAGAAGCAAATACTGACGTGTGGGATGTATGATTTTCTAATAGATAAAATAGTCTCTGGTATAAGAAATGATGCATCAAGGGGTAGGCTATTAAGAGAAATAGAAATGTCCTTCTCAAAAGCTATGGGATGTGCTTATCAAGTAAAATTATTGGTACAAAATTAAAAACAATTGACTGAAGAAAATGATATATCTTCTTCTTCTTCTTTCGGCTTTTCCCGATATGAAATGATATATATGAAGTCAAAATGTGAGTAAAACAAAAAACTAAAGTGAGAGAAAAATGAGGATGTATTGCAAAAGTTGTGGACCGGTCTGGCGGACCCCGGCCATAAATAAGCTATACAACAGAAGGAGGAAGCTACTACATGTCAGAGCAAAATCCCAAAAAGGGAAGGCATCTCTGATCAGTATTAGCAAGAAACTTCAATCCCTCATAAAATCATCAAAGGCCAGTTTCGAAAGAAAAATTGCCCTAGACACTAAAGATAATCACAAGGCCTTCTTTAGTTATGTCAGAAACATGGGCGGAAACTCCCAGATATGCTCTGAATTGTTGCATAACGGTACAAAATATATCGAACCTACAGACATAGCCAACATCCTGGCAGACAGATTCAGCGCAAATTTCTCCCCCCTTCCCCCCCAAAGGAGCAAATGCCTATCCCAACTGAATGTAACCTCCCTGACATCACAGATGCACAGGTGAAAGCTGCCCTCTCCAAAGCAAAAAACACAGCATCTGTGGGACCGGACGGTGTCCCAGGCTGTGTCTTACATGAGCTCCAAGAAGAACTGAATCCTCACATTAAGTCACTGTTCAAACTTAGCCTTACTACAGGATATGTACCCAAAGAATGGTGTACAGCTACAGTGGTCCCACTCCACAAAGGTGGTGCCACAATGGACCCCAGAAACTATCGCCCCATAAGCCTGACTAGTCTGGTCTGTAAAGCTATGGAGCGTATTATCATGGAACTCATAAACAAAGACATTGGGAGCCTCCAGACACTGGACCCTACCCAATTCAGCTTTGTTAAGGGCAGATCTTGCCTCTTAAACCTAGTTGATTTCTTTGAAACAGTTACCAAAGCCATAGATGAGGGCAAGGTAGTCCACACAGCCTACCTGGACCTCGCAAAAGCCTTCGACACAATACCCCACTCGGGCATCATAAATAAGCTTACCAGCGTAAATATCAACCCCTATATCACAAGATGGGTTGCAAACTGGCTCAGAGATAGAACCCACATGGTCAGAATCGCAGGTGCCATGTCCGAATCCAAACCAGTTACAAGTGGCATCCCATAGGGCTCAGTTCTGGGACCTCTCTTGTTCGGTATATACTTCTCTGAGGTTCAGGCTAACACGGGGATTATGGCTGACAAAGTTTGCAGATGACTGCAAACTGGGGGCCATAATCGAATCTCCAGCTGACACAAGCATCCTCCAAAAGGGTCTCACAGAGATGGATGCTTGGTGCCAGAACCACGGCCTCAAGCTAAATGCTAAAAAGTGCATAGTCATTCCCTTTGGGAAAAACAAGGTGCCCACAAATTACCACATAGGTGGTAATCCATTAAGTACGGAAGAAGTAATTAGAGATTTGGGGACCAACGTAGATAGTAATCTCTCCTTTGATAATCACGTTGCCAAAGTGGTTAGAAAGACCTTCTATATAGCCCACCTTATCATGAAAGGGTTCGCATCTAGATCAAGAGAGGTCATTGTGCCCCTCTACTTGTCATTCATCAGGCCCATAATTGAATACAATGCCCCTTTTGGGATGTACCTTACCCGACACCTGCAGCAACTGGAGAGACCCCAAAAGTACCTCACCAAGAGGATCATGGGCTACAAACAGATGTCCTATGCAGCTCGACTAAAGAAACTCCAGCTCTACTCAGTTGCTTACCGCCTACTCAGAAGTGATCTATGCCTGACGTACAAAGCCATGTCAAACCCAAAATTAATGGACATGCTCCACCTCAAAAAATCCAAGTCCCTTAGAGCTACACGCTCCAGGGACCTAAACCTCAGCACAAAAATAAATAGGACATGCTGGAGACAGATTAATTTCCCAGAGGCTCCCCTCACTCTGGAATAGAATCCCAATTCATGTTAGACATAGCCCCTCGCTGACTCTCTTCAAGCGAAATTTAGACACGTGGATGGAAATCGCAAATTCACCCCTGGGATCTCTCCTGTGTCCCTGCTAGACAGAGTCACAGTAAACTAATCTTAAATGAGTACCTTCTGTGACCTACTTTACAGGGGCACAGTAGGCTAATCTAAAAGGGAGGCGGAAGCCAAATACACTCTGGCTAGGCTTATAAATGCCCTAGGGCAGATAGCCTAGTATCTACCTATGAACCTAAGACCAGTCATGCCAATCTACACAGACTTGTTTGGTGTATAAATGCCTTCCCAAAGATGGTTCCAAGTTTAAGAGCACATGGCTTAGACAGAACAATTAAAATTCACTGTAACAAAAACAGAGGCCAGAGAAAAGAACATGTAATTAAAATTCATATATTGTGGGGTGTGATTATAACCATGAGAGGAAGTGTTGTCCTGCATTTAACCAATTCAGAAGAATCTATACAAACAAGGGATCTTTTCTGAAGATGTGTAAAAGTAAGGACAAGTGTGTTTAAAGTAGTTTTCATTCTGCTAAACAGAAATAATTAAACTGAACAATACTAACAAACAGTTCTGGTTGGTTTGACTTAAGTTCTTAAGTTCACAGGTTCATAGGTATAGTCTAAGCTAACTACTACCAGGGCCTTTACAAGCCAAGCCATGCAACTCAACCCAATATTGTTGCTATATATCATGGAAGTTTATTAGGAGGGGTATGTTAGTTAAGAAGTTTCTAGAGGTTTTGTGGGGAGTACGTTTATTAGGGCATTACTGTCTGTCTATCAGACATGTGGGCCATACCTGCAGTGAATTTCTGATTTCCCATCCATTTATGAAATGGATGCTTAAATAGGGATAGGGATGGACTCTGCTTCACATGGATGTGGACCCTGTTCCAGAGCATGGGGATCCTCTGAGACACATATCTGGCTTGCCAATATGTGAAAAATGCCTGATACAGTGAAATTTGAAAATGCTTGTGAGGCATCTGAAGCATTGAGGCAAGAATGAAAGTCACACTACTGACAAGAGATGCTGACAATTAGTTGGAAAATATTGAACTTAAACACAAGTGCAAAGTGTAATATTTTATATGAGGATAATTTAAAAAAAATATAAATGGAAATCATAAATGTTACCACTAGGTGTACATGAGGTGTACAGCTTGCAGTAACCTTTCTGAATTCATAGAAAGGCCTAACATGCTTTTGAACAAAGACATATAGTACCACATAGGGCTGTCAGGGGCAGTGCTTTGTGCTAATGAGTCAGTTCCAAGGGAGAGGTATATGCTAATTAGCCATGTGCTCTCAAACTTGGAACCATCTTTGGGAATGCATCTATACACCAAGCAGTTCTGTGTAGATTGGCATGACTGGTCTTTGCACCTCTCAGTAGTGAACACCGCCAAAAGGTAGTATTCTTCCAGCATGATAGATGTAAGTACTGGGGACCTTAGTTGTAGAGTAGCATTTGTGTCGATGAGCATATGTGAGTGGCTGCATGGGGGAGGGTATGTGTGTGAGTGTGTGTGAGTGTCTGCCTGGGGAGGTCCAACAGGGTGGTTAGTGAAGGGTTAGGTGCATGTGTGTGTGTGTGTGTGTGTGTGTGTGTGTGTGTGTGTGTGTGTGCATGCTCGTTCATGGGTGCTCTCATGGGCAGGGACTCCATGTGTGTGTGAATGCATTAATTGTGTGTTTCTGAACAGTGTGCTCTGTGTCTGTTTGCTATAGAGGGGGTGGTGTTATCACTTCTTTGTTATCTGATATTTAATAGCCTAGAGGGATTCCTCTGTACTTTAAGTGCTAGCCACAAAATTGAGAAATCATTTTATGCTCAACTCCTGAGAGACCTGCTTGGCTACAAACATCTGCATTAGAAGCTGAAGCTAAGTGAAACTTGCAGTAGTGAATTTAATATTCTAAGTACAAACTTGCAGTTTTAAAAGTACTGTATTTTCATTTTTTCTGTTTCCTAAGTGTGTGTTTCTGAATAGTATCCTCTGTGTCTCTCTGCTGGCTCTGGAATTGCCTGCCCCTCCTGTAAGTCTATATTAGAACACTCCTCCTGGGTCCATCTCATTTGCTCACTTAGCCAAGTACAGTGAGATCATATTCTGAGTCTAGTGTTCACTGTACTTAATACAGAGAGTAGATTTGAGAAGGCCCCCCCAAAAATTTTTTTTTCATTTGCTTTTACTGTATTTGTCTTTCCTCGTACTTTATTTTGCTTTTCTTAAAAGTACTCAATTTTATTTAGTCTGCTGCATTTATTACTGCCTGGTAGTAGCCTGATTAAATTGTAACTGTTATTCTAAGTCTTTTGGTTTAAGCACTTGGGCTTCATACAGGCTGTTTTACATTAAGAAGGTTTGTGGTCTGCACTGTTGTGGCAGGACAGGTACCTTACATCCTTCTAAGCTGGGAATTGCTGATTGAAGGCCCAGTGTCTGCTATTCTAAAAGTATATTAGTTCTGTCTTAAGCACTTGGGCTTCAGGCCAGTTATTCTACATTAAGAAGGTTTGTGGTCTGCACTCTTGTGGGAGGAGAGGCTGGAGTCTGCCCTTCTGAGCTGGAAATATCTGGTCACAAGCTTATTGTGCGTGCTTATTTGAGCTGTTTCTTTCTGAAATTGGTGCGGGTTGTTGCTGTAGCATACACCAGATTCAGGCCTGCTGAATCTAGCTTTGTTTGTATAACTTGAGCACTGATCCAGGCCATCTTTTTTGGAGAAGGTTCCCCTGCACCCTAGTAAGCAGGGGTGTGCAGTTAGAACTTGTCTGATTGAAGACTGTTGGAACGGGGCTCAGTTTTGAGCTTTTAGTTAATTGGGTAACTTGTTTAAATCAGTTTGTTCATTTTCTATTCTTTTATATATATATATATATATATATATATATATATATATATATATATATATATATAAATTGTACTTTATTCATCTGCTTTTACTGTATTTGTGTTTCTACCTACTTTATTACTAGTGGCATTGACTACAACTCTGATCTGCAAAATATAATATAACACTAAGCATTCTTTTCTGTGCATTTAAAGTGTTTTTTGAGTGTATCTGCTTTATTTTCTAAAAAAAAAAATTATATATATATATATATATATATATATATATATATGTATATATATATATATACATACTTGTTTCCCGCCTTTCTAAGCTAGTATAGTCCAGTTTTCAGGTTAGTGCTGAATTCAGAGCTGTGTTACAAATCTCTGTGTTTGCCCATACCTTACTTGGATAGAAGGAAGTTCTCTGTTCACCTGTGAGAGAGGGGAGCTTTGAGCAGCCTGTCTGTCCCTGGAGGAGTGGTTTCAGCCCAGAAATTAGTAGTTTATTGGCCATTTTGGGCTAATTTCTATCTCTTTCATTTCCCTGATATAAATACCGTATTTGCCCAGTTTTGTGTGCCGGGCAGCACCAGTTAGCTAGAGTAAAACTATTCCCGGCTCCACAAAGTCTCCTCTTCAATTTTACAAACTTTCAACATAAGCACTCAAGCCACTCATTTCTCTGTCTGGCACTTACTTAAAACTTATAGCAAGCACTTATAAACACTAGAACTAGACCCTCCTGTACTGTACAGAAGGACAAGGCTCTCTATTCAACCTTACTAGCCATCCAGTAAAACAGTTCACTGTACATATCCAGGCATGTCCAAAGGGCAGTTTCAGGTGAACTCTCCAGTCCAGCTGGTGAATCTGGGCATTTTGAGGCAATGTTACAACTGCCTTATGTACACAGATAACCCCCTCCTCCTACCACCAACACTAATACATGCGAGAGATGCAATTATACAGCCAAACTGGAGGCTAAGCTCTCTCAACCCAAGACTGGATCAGATAGTCAAGAGGAGAAGGGAAATACTTGCATCACACCACCAGTCTCACATAAACCCATTAAAGCAGCACTGGAAAAAAACACACATAAATACATGAAAACATACTTGGAAGCTCTAAATAAAAATCTGAAAAACCAAGAGAGACCTCCAAAGCAAACATCCAAGCAACCTCCATTCCCCCAGCACAAACCATGAAACACGTACTTCACAAAACCAGTGTGCCATGCAATCACAGCCCTTAAGGCAAAATAACATACCCAACATACTAGTAATAGGTAACTCTATAGTCAGGCACACTGATGTCCCACTCACTAGGCTGAATAAGGAGAAGATTACTGTTAGCTGCCTGTCAGGCACCAGGATCCGCCACATAACACAAGCACTCAGGTCACTACAGAACAAGTACAAATATGACTCTGTCATTGTCCATGTTGGTGTGAATGACCTGAGTCGTACCTCTCTGGACTACATGAAAAGAGACATGGAAGAGCTCTCTGATCACGTAGCCCAGGCTGGTATGACCCTGACCCTGACTAGCATCCTGCCCTCACCAAGAATGATACCACTGTATAAAGAAAAAAATTCTCAATTTCAACAATTGGCTAAGTTTCTGGTGTCATTCAAAGGGGGTCCAGTGTCTGTCTGCCTGAGATGACATGCTCGACAAGCCACGCTGCTTCACTAGAGATGGCTTACACCCGTCACCCTTAGGCTTTCGAATACTAGCCAAGGCTCTTTCCACCCCCATGGGGCCTTTTTTAGGCAAGGCTCAAAAGACAAACCTACCACCGTAAATAGCACAAGTAACAAAAAACTGAGGGTAGTGCTACTCAATGCCAGAAGTCTGAACCTCAAAATGCACGCACTCGAGGCACTCCTCAGTATGGAGAAAATCGATATATGTGCAGTAACAGAAACCTGGTTTAAGGCTCCATAGAGCACCCCAGCACTTCCAGGCTACAACTCATACCATACATTTCGGCCACAGAACCCAAATCGAAATACAAAAGGCGGGGGCGTATCCATATTCATCAAGGATACCCACACCTCCAGGTTAGTGGCACAGCACGATGCTTCAGAGATTATCCACGTGCAACTAATAATGGGCAAAACTGCAATTCAAATTGTAGCTTGCTACAGATCACACACCATGTCCCAGGACCTGCATTCCACATTCCTGGAAACACTGGGAAACATAAAGGTCCTACCAAACACCCTAATATTGGGTGATTTCAATTATCCAAACATTAGCTGGGAGAACTACTCAAGTACTAATTCCCTTGCCCAACATTTCCTAGAATTTAGAAACTCAAACGCCCTGGTTCAACTGGTCAACACTCCCACCAGAGGTGACAACATATTAGACCTGGTCATCACCAACATGGGCGACCGATGTTCCATACTGGAGGTCAACCCTTCACTGGTTAGATTTGACCATAAACAAATCACTTTGGATATCCACATTCCGCCCCCACCCCCGGACAAGAAAACCATAGTGAAAAAGTTTTCAAAAGCAAACTTCACATTTCTTAAGACCGAGGTGGAAAGTTTCAAAGCCCCCATACTGAGGGATAACGCTGTCCAAGCTGCAAAATTTTTTACTAATGCATTCTACGGGCACCTACAAGAATGCATGGATCATGCCATCCCAAGCAAAACCAAAACTCATTCCTCCAAGAAAAGGAAACCAGTCTGGTAGACTCCTGCCATAAACAAGCTATACAATAGAAGGAGGAAACTAGTACAGAAAAGAGTAAAATCCCAAGAAGGGGAGACATCCCTGATCAGTATCAGCACGGAACTACGAACCCTCATAAAATCATTCAAGGCAAGCTTTGAAAGAAAAATTGCCAAGGACTTCAAAGATAACCACAAGGCATTCTTTAGCTATGTCAAGTGTCTAAGTGGCAATGCTCAGATCTGCTCGGAGTTAGTGCAGAATGGCACAAAATACATTGAACCGACCAATATCACCAACATCTTGGCAGACAGGTTCAGTGCAAACGTCACCCCCCCTCTCACCCCCAAGAAGGCCCATAACCATACCAGAAGAATGTAGAGTCCCTGAAATCACAGACACTCAGGTTAAAACAGCCCTCTCCAAAGCCAAAAATACAGCATCAATGGGACCGGACAGTGTCCCAGGCTGCGTCCTACATGAGCTCAAAGATGAACTAACCCCTCACCTAAACACACTGTTCAAACTCAGCCTCTCCACAGGCTACATACCCATAGAGTGGTGCACAGCAGCGGTTATTACGCTCCACAAAAGTGGAGCCACAACAGACCCTGGGAACTATCGCTCTATAAGCCTGACTAGCTTGGTCTGCAAGGCTATGGAGCGCATCATCATGGAACTCATTAACAGAGATATTGGGAACCTCCAAACACTGGAACCTACCCAGTTTGGCTTTGTTAAGGGCAGATCATGCCTCCTAAACATGGTGGACTTCTTTGAGACAGTTACCAAGGCTATAGATGAGGGAAAGGTGGTACACACAGCCTACCTAGACCTTGTAAAGGCCTTCAACACCATTCTCCATTCTGGTATTATAGACAAGCTCACCAGCCTGAACATAAACCCCTACGTCACAAGATGGGTTGCTAACTGGTTCATGGACAGAACCCACATGGTGAGAGTTGCAGAAGCTAGGTCCGACTCTAAATCGGTTACAAGTGGAGTTCCTAGGACCCCTCATGTTCAGCATATACTTCTCAGAGGTACAGGCAAGCACAGGAGGACTATGGCTGACCAAGTTCGCAGACGACTGCAAACTAGGGGCTATAATTGACTTTCCAGCTGACACAGACATCCTCCAAAAGGGTCTCACTGAGATGGATACCTGGTGTCAAAATCATGGCCTCAAGCTAAATGCCAAAAAGTGCATAGTCATCCCCTTTGGAAAAAACAAAGTACCCATAAACTACCACATAGGTGGTAGTCCCCTAAATATGGAAGACGTAATAAGGGATCTGGGGTCCCAAGTAGATAGTAATCTCACCTTTCATAATCATATTGCCAAAGTGGTTAGAAAATCCTTCTACAAGGCCCACCTAATCACAAAAGGGTTCGCATCCAGATCAAAAGAGGTCATTGTGCCCCTCTACTCATTACTCATCAGACCCATCATAGAGTACAATGCCCCATTTGGGATGTACCTTACAAGACACGTGCAACAGCTGGAAAGACCACAGAAGTACCTCACCAAGAGGATCACTGGCCTCAAACAGATGGCCTATGCAGCTCGACTGAAGAAATTACAGCTGTACTTGGTTGCATACCGCCTACTCAAAGGTGATCACTGCCTGACACACAAGGCCATGTCCAACCCAGAATTAATGGACATGCTCCACCTAAAGAAAACCTTATCCCTGTGAGCCACATGCTCTAGGGATCTAAACCTCACCACAGCAATAAATAGGATGTGCTGGAGGGATAGATTCCTGTCCCAGAGACTTCCCATGCTTTGGAACAAGATCCCAGTCTACATTAGGCAGATCTCCTAGCTAACACTCTTCAAAAGAAATCTTGATGAGTGGATGGGAAACAGAAAGTTTACCTCGGGGATCACTTCAGTGGCTCTGCTGGACAGAGGCACAGGGAACTAATCTAAGGTGGTGGCGAAAGCCAACACATTCTGGCTAGGCTTATAAATGCCTTTGGGCAGATAGCCTAGTACCTACCTATGAACCTATGAATGTGTATGTGATGGGGGGATGAGGGTGGGGGCTGTCATACCTGCAAACATGCCTATGCAAATGAAAAATACCTGCAACCTGAGTTGGTCAGGGGGAATCCACTGGATATCAGGAACACATACTTTAGGATCAGGGGTGAAGGAAAATACTAGACACCAGGATATCTCTTCATAGCTGTGCCATAATGGCATTTTAATGGTATGGTAATTGAGGGTAGGGGGAACACTAGACACCAGGGATAAGTACTGATCATGCCTTAATGGTACATTAACAGTACAGTGATCAAGAGTGGGGGGAACACCAGACACCATAATACGTACTGATTGCGCCTTAATGGCATTGTAAGAGTAGTGGGGGTTATGGGATGGGAGGAACACTAGGCTGCAGGGATAATCACTATGCAGTGCCATAAGGGCACATTAAATAAAAGGTGCAAGGAACCCACTATACACCAGGGACTGTTCATAATTAATCTATAGTTTAAAACAATGAATGGGATATATGGATTTGAACCCTGCACCCTTGACACAGGAACTGCCAA